>NC_060130.1:614780573-615089406 GCF_021461395.2 Schistocerca americana
GATGGCCCCTACGTCGGGTTCAAACCGGTTGGCGGTATAATAATAATAATAAATGCGATTAAAACTGCTTTTGAATAATTAATTAATGGACTATAAGTGCTTCGAACGGAAACTTTCTGATCGCCACTTTTAATTTGGTAATGGGAGAAAGTGTTACGCAGAGGTGAAGAGGCTTGAACAGGATAGTCTAGCGTGAAGACTTGCATCAAACCAAGTTCAAATGGTTCAAATGGCTCTGAGCATTATGGGACTTAACATCTGAGGTCATCAGTCCCCTAGAACTTAGAACTACTTAAACCTAACTAACCTAAGGACAGCACACACATCCATGCCCGAGGCAGGATTCGAACCTGCGACCGTAGCGGTCGCGCGGTTCCAGACTGAAGCGCCTAGAACTGCTCGGCCACTCCGGCCGGCTCATCAAACTAAGTTTCGGACTGAACACCACGACAACAACATTTTTATCAGCGTGGTGAAGTACCACATCATTGGTCACGTGGTGAGCACTTGGATGGGTGACCATCCGGTCTGCCGAGCGCTGTTGGCAAGCGGGGTGCACTCAGCCCTTGTGAGGCAACCTGAAGAGCTACTTGACTGATAAGTAGCGGCTCCGGTCTCGGAAACTGAGCTACGGCCGGGAGAGCGGTGTACTGACCACATGCCCCCCATATCCGCATTCAGTGACGCCCGTGGGCTGAGGATGACATGGCGGCCAGTCGGTACCTTTGGACCTTCATGGCCTGTGCGGGAGGAGTTTAGTTTTTAATACGTCATATGTTTGAATTTTTAAGGTCCGAGGTGCAATGTCTATCACCCTAAAGTGCGAAGCCGGCCGCGGTGGCCGTGCGGTTCTGGCGCTGCAGTCCGGAACCGCGGGACTGCTACGGTCGCAGGTTCGAATCCTGCCTCGGGCATGGGTGTGTGTGATGTCCTTAGGTTAGTTAGGTTTAAGTAGTTCTAAATTCTAGGGGACTTATGACCTAAGATGTTGAGTCCCATAGTGCTCAGAGCCATTTGAACCATTTGAACTAAAGTGCGAATGTCTGTGACTAAAGGCATTGTCTATTGTACTTCCAGCATATGTAATAGCCGTTCTGCAGTTTGTGGACAAAATTAAAAGAACACCGAAAATGTTTCAAGTTACCTGTTCTTTCTATACAACATCATGCTATAAATGAGAGTATAATCAACCTCATAAATACGTACTCGCTTTCTTTTTTCCAGTCACGATGGCCTCACCCGTCGACCGCAGCTTGACTTCACGATTCGTTGTTACGCGAAATCGATGAGAAATTAGCAGCCATTTCCATATTGTTACGCAACTGTGATCACGAGTCCTGCTAATAAAAAAATGCGAATGAAAAGAAAACAACTGTCGATGCAGCTTATGCAGATTATCTCGTTAGTTTGATGTATTTCATGCACCAATGTAATTTGTGTGAGAAGTCTATCCTACCAAGGCGGCTGTTCTTAAACCTAATGCTTATGTTTTAACGGTCCTCCAGCGTGCCATTAACTAACCTAAAATTTAGTTGCGCGAAACTTCGCAAACGAATACTACGAGAAACCTGTTCTGGAATACAGACCAGTACAAAACCAAAAAGAAGATCCAGTACTTTATTATCGCTGTTTGCTCTGCATGCTATTCGATGACAGAGAGTTAATGTACAGATGTTTATAGTGCAAGCTGTAATTTGTTTTCAACATACATCAGAAGCAGCACTTTCTTTTACAGTAGTGCCCCGTGGCTTGTAGATCACACCAAGTAAAAGTGTCTTGAAACAAATTACATACATTTCAGTACACGGCAAAACTGATACCCACTCGGCGGAGAAACTGGCTTTCTTTTTTCTGTTCTAAACTCAAGCTGACAAATTGTTCTCGTAATTTATATGGACTCATTGGAAATTACAGTGGTTCTGCCACGCTTGCGTCTCCATTGGAAGTTTATTTCACCTATATATCCGTCTCCGCTGATGGCTTCGTTAACTTACGGTAGTACTATAACGACTTTAACCAGGACTGTCGTCAAAACTCATTGGCGAGCATGGAGCTGACTCTGGCTTCATTTTTTGTTTGTAATATTCCCCCTCAGGTACTATTGGATTACCACTTGTTCTGCCAAACGTGCACTATTGCGATCTAATGCAACAAGGTACGAGTACTGAGAATTCTGCAGGTAGATTGTTTCAATTAACCACAAAAGCTTGTGTGCGTTATATCTGCAACATCCGTCGATTTGACCATGTCAGTACCTAATTATGATCCTTTTCAACGCAGTGCGTCTTCATCTAACACATACTCCGCAAGTCACCGTATGGTGCATGGCCGAGGATATCTTGTACCACTACTAGTTATTTTCTTTCCTGTTCCACTCGCAAATTGGATGGAAAAACGACTGTCCGTATGCTTCCGTAGGAGCCCAAACTGGTCTTATCTTATTTCCGTGGTCGTTGCGCGAAATCTACGTTGGCGGCAGCAGAATCGTGCCGCAGTCAGCTTCAAATGCCGGTTCTCTAAATTTTCTTAATAGTGTTTCGCGAAAACAACGTCGTCTTCACACCAGGGAGTACATGAAATATTTTCTAATGCTAACCTACCGGTAACAAATCTTGCAGCCCGCCCCTGAATTGCTTCGATGTCTTTAATTTGAACTGGTGGGAATCCCAAACACTCGAGCAGTGCTCAAGAATGGGTCGCACTAGTGTTCAGTACGGGGTCTAGTTTATAGATGAGCAACTCTTTCCTAAAATACTCCTAATAAAGTGAAGTCGATCATTCGCCTTCCATATTACCGTCCTTATGTGATCGTTCCATTTTGTAACACATTGCAATGATACGCCTCGATACTTAATGGACGTGACTCTGTCGAGCGCCGCACTACTAATGCTGTGTTCGAACGTTACGGAATTGTTTTTCGTACTCATCTGCATTAACTCAGATTTTTCTACATTTAGAGCTAGTAACCATTCAGCACACCAATTTGGTCTAGCTCATCTTGTATTCTCCTACAGCCACTCAACAACGACACCTTGCCGTACACCAAAGCGTCATCAGCAGTCGCAGATTCCTGCTCATCCTGTCCGTCAGATAATTTGTGTATACAGAGAATAAAAGAGGTCCTCTCGCACGTCCCTGGGTCTCTCCTGACGATAGCCTCGTCTCTGACGAACACTCGCCGTCGAGGGCAACATACCGGTTTCTATTTCTTAAGAAGTCTGCTCACGCAGTTTGTCAGTCTTTTAAAAAGATTTATTTACCACTAAATCAAACATGTGGGCAAAACACGGTGTATGACTACTAAATGCTTTTCTACTCGTTTAATTATATTTGCTCCGGCGTTAGTCAGCACTGCTGGTATTTCGCTGATATTTATTCCCCAATAGTTACAAATCTGTAATAATGTGGTTCAAATGGTTTAAATGGCTCTAAGTACTATGGGACTTAACATCTGAGGTCATCAGTCCCCTAGACTTAGAACTACTTAAACCTAATTAACATAACGACATCACACACATCCATGCCCGAGGTAGGATTCGAACCTGCGACCGTAGCAGCAGCGCGGTTCCGGACTGAACCGCCTAGAACCGCTCGGCCACAGCGGCCGGCTGTAATAACATGTTCGAAATATATTCACCTATGTATGATCCTGACAACTCACAGATTCCATGAGTAGCTATTTCCATTTTATAGCCATACAAATCATGAACAGCAATCCCCAAGAAACTTCTACACTGCACCTTGTCGTCCAAATATCTGCCGTGAGTGTTAAACTGTCTACGTTCTGAATTTTAGTTTTGGAGTAGTTCTGATTAACTTTAAATTCTTTTTCAGAATCTTCTTGCATGTAAGTCTCGACGGTAGTTTGCGCAAAAGTGTAATAACTTTCAACAGATTTAAAAAACCTTCCTCTGCCTCGTGATGACTGGGCGTTGTGTGATGTCCTTAGGTTAGTTAGGTTTAAGTAGTTCCAAGTTCCAAGTTCCCATAGTGCTCAGAGCCATTTGAACCATTTTTTAAAAAACCTTCATTTACAACAATTTAGAAAGGTTATACATATTTACAACCGATGAATAAATGCATTAGAGTATAAAGTTTAGACAAGTGTACACCCTCCATTCCAATTTCTGAAGTATCTACTGAGATACTTCGAAAATTTGAACTGTTGCCATAAGAGAGATTTTAGACACTAAATGTGAAATACTGCATCTATTTGATTCACTGTCGCTGAAAATATTGTTTCTCTCCCCCATCACCGCCTTTGCCAAGTCACAAATGTGTTGCACAGATGTCATTACGAGGCATGATCGGAAGCAAAATTTGTTTAAATGACAAAAAAATTATTGACACTGATAACAAGTGGCCTTTTTTTTTGCCCACATCGAAGGTCGAGATTTTGACTTTAATATCGATGCTACTATGTTTCAAAGACTTCTGCATCGCTGTTGAAACATCGATATCTGAACTCCCAACATCGATACTTTGTAAATATCGAACATCCGCAGTTTGTGTACAAAAGAGGTAGCATAGAAAACACTAGTAAGACCTGCTCTTGATTGGTAGGGGATACATATAAAAGTTCGGAGCCCAAAGCGGCATCCACTGTATACAAAGAAGGGCAACGCTAATGACGATTGGTTTGTTTGAGTGGCAAGAGAGTGAAACAGAAATTTGAAAGTTTTTTAGGTATCATACACTCGAAGAAGGTACAAGCTCTGTCTTTCAGGACAGATACTACAAAAATGCTTATGGCAGGTGATTGGCAGACCATGCTGCATGATTTTGCTAAGTGGGGCAAAATTCGGGTCTGCGAAGATAAGGAGCAACAAAGGTCATGTGTACATATGGCTGGAAATGTATTCCAAGAGAGGTACAGCTGCTTGAACGTGGAGATAAAAGATCTTTGACATTATAGGTTTCAACGACTGAAAGCACACATGAGAACACACCATGCAAGTGGGAATGTTCTGTCTACACTAGTGTTTTATCTCCACGCTCAAGAGGGCAGTGAGTTGGAGCACTACCATTTAGTAGCCACTTTACCCTTCGTACGAACAAAGGCATGTCTTCCAGCGGGGCAGACAGCATAACCCTCAGCAACAACAGACATACCTCGCATATGAGACATTGTGGAAGGATGACTTGTCCCACGAGGCGGTCGGCAATAATCGCTGCCCACACATTGAGACTGAATCGGTGCTGGTGTTTCACGGCCACAGTACCATATGTATTCTCCGTAGCCCACATGCGGGTGTCGTGAAGGTTGACGATACCGCCCCTTATAAATTAACCTCATCTGTAAATAGGGTGGATGACAAGAATCCCAGTACCATAGCAGTCTGGGCGACGAACCAGCGCAAAGCCGTCGCCGGGGAAGCAAGTCCATAGGTATAAGACTTCTCGCGTCTTAAGTGATATGGACATTGACAGTTCTCATGGACAATGTTCTATACAGTCGTCTGGCTTACCCCATGCTGGCGGACCAAGTGCCTCGTCCTGATCACTGTCAAAGATCTTTTATCTCCACCTTCAAGTGGGTGTGCTGTCAATCGCCTTGCCACAGTGGTAATACCGTTTCGCGTCAGATCACCGAAGCTTTGCGCTGTTGGGCTTGGCTACCAAATGGATGGGTGATCGTCCACATCTGTCGAGCGCAGTTGGCAAGAGGGGTGCATACAGCCCTCGTGGGGCAAATTGAGGAGCTACTTGACTGAGAAGTAGTGGCTCCAGCCACGAAAACAGACAACGGCCTGGAGAGTGGTGTCCTGACCACATTCCCCTCCAATCCGTATCCAGCGACGTGAAACACCTGAGGATGACACGGCGGTCGGTCGGTACCGTTGGGCCTTCCGGGGCCTGTTAGGGCGGAGTCCAGTGAGTGTGTCTCCCTTGGAACGCTTTCTGGTCAAATGTCCATATAACTTGCTTGTTTCTTATACTCTCAGGGAGAGATTTTTCCCATTTAGCAAAATCAGGTTGTAGGTGTACGTGTATTCGTGTCCCATGAAACGATTTAAATTCAGCGTGCAGGGTATTGTGGTCGGGGTAAGGAGTCATGAACATTTTCAGTCTACATCTAAATCTATAGCTGTACTCTGCAGACCGCTGTCAAGTGCATGGCAGAGGGTACTTCCAGTTGTATCACGTATTAAGGTTTCGCGTATAATGTACGGGAAGAATGATCGCTTAAATGTCGTAATTAGTCTAATCTTGTCTTCACGATCTCTGCGGACGCAGTACGTAGAGGGTTGTCGAATATTGCTAGGTTCTTGAAACACTATAAGTTGGTTTTCGTGGGAAACTGACGTCCATCTTCAAGCGTCTGCCAGTTCAGGTTTTTCAGCATCTCACTGACGCTCGCCTTGGGGCAAGAAAACCTGCAGCTATTGACTCTGCCCTTCTTTGTATGCGCTACGTATCCCTTGTCAGTCCTATCTCGTACGGGTCCCACCCACCTAAGAGCAGTATTGTACGATGGCTCGAAGGAGTGTTTTGTAGACAATCTCTTTTACATACAAATTTATTATCCCAGTATCCTACCAAAGAGCTGATGTGTAACACTTGCTTCACCTATGATGTAGCCTATGTGATCATTCCATTCCAGATGCACACGGATTTGTATAAGGGAAATGATTTTGTATGAGGTGACTGATTCCAGTTATGAGTCACTGATATTGTAATGTATGATAAAAATTTGATTTTGGAATGTTTTTACTCTGACAGTCTCTGCTGTCTGCCTCGCGTCCGACAGGCGATGCGCTGGTAGCTTTATCAAGCAGGCCTCTGGATATTACTGACAGCGTGTGGGCACTCCTTGGCTATTGCTTCAACTGCCGCTTTGCGGTCGAGGTGGTGCAATTTACCAGACACCGAAAGAAAACAATTCTGGACCGTTACTCACAGCCTCACGGATCTGTGATCCCCCTCCATGTATCAGCTTTGCCTGGATAGCTTCCCTCGCGTACCTGGAGCCATGAGATGGGTTTTCCCCCCGACTGGTGGGAACGTATACGGGCATGTGTTGCACGGCATGTCCACAGTCTCATCGTGGCGATGTCGGTCCTCGTGCTTCATAGATCTGTAATGCTGGCAGATACGAGCAGCATCTCGTCATAAACATGGTGCTGATTGCACTGTTACCAAGTATGTGCAACTCGCTTTTCCAGGGGTCATTCTGCGTGTATTGTTGGCATTTTTTGAATCACGATGGTAATTATTGTTTGGAGAAACAGTTTATCAAGACACAGTGCTCGGTTTTTAAGGAAGTATTGTGCATGGATCAGTCGAAATTACGTACCATAATCGGATTTCCCAGTGGTTAATATACGATGCTTATAATAATGTCGCATATTCTTGCAGGGTTTATTTTTTTACGAGCCTTCATTCCACTTGGGAGGCCGCCCAGCTGAAAATGGAGTCACCCGCACTTGTTTCAAAAGCATGACGGTTGGAGGGAGGAGGGCGAGAAGGTGAGGAGGGATGTGGTTAGCGCTTGAGCTGTTCGAGGGGTTATCCGCAAATGAGTCCACAGATTTCCTTTGGTGAGGTTGTAGATGTCCACGAGATAAGACTTGTTTCTCTTGGCGTTACATAGAGAAATTATAAAGCAGCAGGGAGGGAGCGGGTGCTTGACGCTTAAACTGGTAGCAGTGTTTATCTGCAATAGCGTCGACAAGCTGCGACAGGCTTCGCTGTGGCGGGACGCTCTCACCCTGGACGATTGAGCGTAATTTGTGCCAACTACTAGATCGGAGGTGATTGCAAATTTCTCTAACATGGTCTGGCGTACTGTTAGGCAGGCATCTCGACCACTCCCGTTTGCAACCTGGCAATCACGATCGGACGAGGATCTTCATGCCGTGTCGGCATTATCCAGCGCATACTATGAGGAGGGCGGTGTGTATTTGCATCGGTCTTTGATATTTCCACCTACGTCTTCGGATCTGTTTGCCGTTATTACCGTGAGCGGAGGATCTGTCGGCCAGATATGATATAGCAGCAACATTAGGCTGCAGCCGCAACTTCCTCGGCAACTGCTGGTCGACCGAGCGAGGTGGCGCAGTGGTTAGCACATTGGACTCGCATTCGGAAGGACGACGTTTCAATCCCGCGTCCGGCCATCCTGATTTAGGTTTTCCGTGATTTCCCTAAATCGCTCCAGGCAAATGCCAGGATGGTTCCTTTGAAAGGGCACGGCCGACTTCCTTCCCCATCCTTCCCTAATCCGATGAGACCGATAACCTCGCTGTTTGGTCTCTTCCCCCAAACAACCCAACCGTAACCCAACTGCTGGGCACTGTGTCCGCGACCGTCGGCGTTCGCGGCAACACCCCGAAAGTCGGAGTCTGAGGGTGATCTACCCTCCAGCATGCGAGAGGTGTGCTACAAATTCAGTATCTTTGGTTGGAGGTATCAGAATTTTCCTATGACGTCATATAATCTAGTAATGCAGTGTGATATTTCTTATACAATATGCATTCTCGACATCGTCAATATTTCTACCAACGTGTACGTTTCTAACACTATGAGGTCAAACACCAGCTTAGGCTTAGCTGTGATACATACATCGGAACCAAAACTGAAAGGGGTTCCCGGGTTCGATTCCCGGCGGGGTCAGGGATTTTCTCTGCCTCGTGATGGCTGGGTGTTGTGTGCTGTCCTTAGGTTAGTTAGGTTTAAGTAGTTCTAAGTTCTAGGGGACTAATGACCACAGCAGTTGAGTCCCATAGTGCTCAGAGCCATTTGAACCAAAACTGAAAGTATCATGACGCTGACGCGACGCAACGCGACGTGACCTGAAGCGACGCGACACTGTGACGTGGTTTCGTGGCACGATGCGTCGCGATGTTGACACATAGTTCACGTAATTAGGTACAATGCAGTAAATTGAGGAAAATACGTAGAACTGGGAGTACTTACATATTATCTCTCTGTGTGAGACCTCTGCTGGTGCTTCCAAATATTGAACAGATCTCGAGTGACGTAACTTGTTATTAATAGACAGACTCGGCCTATCCCTATGCCGCCCAGTTCTAGAGTGTTCCTGTTTTAAGAGATGGAGTTGGGGAGGTGTGACACTTTATCAGTGGTATCTAATTCTCTATTGTGATTGCCTGAGACAAAATACTTAAAATTTTGGAATACCCGGTAAAATACGTAAAATTGAGGAACATGTACAAAACTGAAAGTACTTACATATCTGCCTAGGTGATTTCGCTCCTGGTGCTGTATAATATGTTATTGACAAATAGACCTAGAGTGATCTAATTTGCTACAAATAGACACAACCTCTCCCTATGCTCCAGAGTGCCTCCAGTTATAAAATAGAAAAACAGATGAAAAATACGTGAAACTATGATAAATACGTAGAAGTGAGAGTACTTACATATCTGCCTAGGTGACCCTACTTATACCTCCCGAGGAGATCACGAATGTAAAATTAGAGAGATTAGAGCGCGCACGGAGGCTTTCAGACAGTCGTTCTTCCCGCGAACCATACGCGACTGGAACAGGAAAGGGAGGTAATGACAGTGGCACGTAAAGTGCCCTCCGCCACACACCGTTGGGTGGCTTGCGGAGTATCAATGTAGATGTAGATGTAGATGTAGACGCCTCTGCTGGTGCCACGTAATATTGTTATTAATAAATAGAACTCAAGCGACGTCACTTAACGTAATCTGTTATTAAGAAATAGACACATCCTCTCACTAAGCTGTCCAACTGCAGAATAACCCATCCCACATAAGTGTCTCAACTATAAAAGACGAACCACAGCAAATGAATTCGCAACTGCGAATAAGTACTACCATCAGCTATAGAATGGAATGACGACAGTGAAAATTTGTGTCGAACCGGAACTCGAAGCCAGATTTCCCGCTTATCGCGAGCAGTCGCTTACCATTTGGTTACCCGTTTACGACTCACGGCCAGACCCAAACTTCCATACGTTGTCAACTATGCGAGAAGTGGAAAATCCAGGTTCGAGTACCGGTTCGACACAAATTTTCATTGTTGTCATTCCAGTCTACAGATGATGGTGATCCTTATTCGCAGTTGCGAATTCATTTGATGTGTTTCGTAACGGTGTGGTCGCCGCAGTGCCCGTTCCTTTGGACATGCATGCATCGCGATCAGAATAACACAGTAACTGCAACATCGTATAACAGATGAAGGTGTGGAGGGTGTGCACGATCCTCCTTGGTACAAAAAACGGGTTAGAACATTGTTGCAGTTACAACGAAACAGTCCGCAGCCCGTGGTCGTGCGGTAGCGTTCTCGTTTCCCGCGCCCGGGTTTCCGGGTTCGATTCCCGGCGGGGTCGGGGATTTTCTCTGCCTCGTGATGACTGGGTGTTGTGTGATGTCCTTAGGTTAGTTAGGTTTAAGTAGTTCTAAGTTCTAGGGGACTGATGACCATAGATGTTAAGTCGCATAGTGCTCAGAGCCATTTGAACCAACAACGAAACAAACATGCCAAATTTAAACAGACGCAAAACCCCCAATATTGGCGATCTTTTACAGAAGCTCGAAATTTAGCGCGGACTTCAATGTGAGATGCTTATAAGTTTCCACAACGAAACTTTGTCTCGAAACCTGGCAGAAAATCCAAAGAGATTCTGTTCGTATGTGAAGTATGTTAGCGGTAAGAAACAGTCAATGCCTTCTCTGCGTGATAGCAATGCAGATGGTATCGAAGACAGTGCTGCCAAAGCAGAGTTACTAAACACAGCCTTCCGTAATGCCTTCACAAAAGAAGACGAAATAAATATTCCAGAATTCGAATCGAGAACAGCTGCCAACATGAGTAACGTAGAAGTAAATATCCTCGGAGTAGTGAAGCAACTTAAATCACTTAATAAAAGCAAGTCTTCTGGTCCAGACTGTATACCAGTTAGGTTCCTTTCGGAGTATGCTGAGGCATTAGCTCCATACTTAACAATCATATACAACCGTTCGCTCGACGAAAGATCCGTACCCAAAGACTGGAAAGCTGCACAGGTCACACCAATATTCAAGAAAGGTAGTAGGAGTAATCCACTAAATTACAGACCCATATCATTAACGTCGATATGCAGCAGGATTTTGGAACATAAGCTGTGTTCGAACATTATGAGTTACCTCGAAGAAAACGGTCTATTGACACATAGTCAACATGGATTTAGAAAACATCGTTCCTGTGAAACACAACTAGCTCTTTATTCACATGAAGTGTTGAGTGCTATTGACAAGGGATTTCAGAGCGATTCCGTATTTCTGGATTTCCGGAAGACTTTTGACACTGTACCACGCAAGCGACTCGTAGTGAAATTGCGTGCATATGGAATATAGTCTCAGTTACGTGACTGGATTTTTTGATTTCCTGTCAGAGAGGTCACAGTTCGTAGTAATTGATGGAAAGTCATCGAGTAAAACAGAACTGATTTCTCGCGTTCCCGAAGGTGGTGTTTGCTGTTCCTTATCTATATAAACCAATTGGGAGACAATCTGAGCAGCAGTCTTAGGTTGTTTTCATACGACGCTGTCGTTTATCGACTAACAACGTCATCAAAAGATCAAAACAAAGAGCAAAACGATTTAGAAAAGATATATGAATGGTGCGAAAAGTGGCAGTTGACCCTAAATAACGAAAAGTGTGAGGTCATTCACATGAGTGCTAAAAGGAACTCGTTAAACTTCGGTTACATGATAAATTAGTCTAATCTAAAAGCCGTAAACTCAACTAGATACCTAGGTATTAAAATTACGAACAACTTAAATTGGAAGGAACACATAGAAAATGTTGTGGGGAAGGCTAGGCAAAGACTGCGTTCTATTGGCAGGACACTTAGAAAATGTAACAGATCTACTAAGGAGACTGCCTACACTACACTTGTCCGTCCTCTTTTAGAATACTGCTGCGCGGTGTGGGATCCTTGCCAGATAGGACTGACGGAGTGCATCGAAAAAGTTCAAAGAAAGGCAGCACGTTTTGTATTATCGCGAAATATGGGAGAGAGTGTCACAGAAATGATACAGGATTTGGGCTGTACATCATTAAAAGAAAGGCGTGTTTCGTTGCGACGGAATCTTCTCACGAAATTCCAATCACCAATTTCCTCCTCCTAGTGCGAAAATATTTTGTTGCCACCGACATACATAGGGAGGAACGATCACCACGATGAAATAAGGGAAATCAGAGCTCGTGCGGAAAGATATAGGTGTTCATTCTTTCCGCGCGCTATACGAGATAGGAATAATAGAGAATTGTGAAGGTGGTTCGATGAACCCTCTGCCAGGCACTTAAATGTGATTTGCAGAGTATCTATGTGGATGTAGATGTAGATGCATTGGCCCGGAGGGGAAGAGAGGCGGTTGCCGCCATTTTAATCTCACATGACGTCATGACCTTGACTGTAAGTAGCACAACTGCCTGGGTGATTCCCTGGGTGACCTTGATCAATTCCCGGTGGTTCTCCAGGGATCGGGAGTATGCCTACTGTATTCCTACTCGTGCTAGTAAGCTCTGCGGTGTTCAAACCAACCTTCGGGTTGTAAACAGTTTTACTTTCGTTAATAAGCGTTGGTACGCTACTGAGCAAATCTTCAGACGTCTTCAATTCGTTTTGTATGCGCGAAGTTCTCCACACAAAACTGTTACAATTTTTCGGAGTTTTCATTTGTATTTCTGTGAACTCTTCTCGGTCTCCAGTGTGTCTGAGGGATCGATTGCAACGGTGGCAAATGACCACCGACTCGATAGTTACAAAAGGCCCTTTCTTAAAAAACTTGGCATGGCGGTCTTCCTCTTAACTAGGATTTGTTCACCTTTCAGACGTCGGCCACCTTCGAGGTCGGAAAGTACGGGTGACGGGTGGAGGGGAATAGTGCTTTTGCTTCGGCTGGAAGCGCTTTTAGGACGGACCGCGCGGTGCCGCCTACGCCAGCGAAAGTGGGCTCTCGTGCCAGCTTCGCTTTCGCTGTCACCAAGACACTATTCTGCGCCAGAATTTCCGCATTATTACGTACTATTCCATTCAGACTGCTCTGCAGATAAGTATGAAAACTCGGGAGGAATGTGTGGCATTCCCGCCGAGCGTTGTGATGCCGTAGTTACCGCTGAAGGCCATGACATTGACTGTTTTACATTCAGTCATTGTCAGCAGGTATAGTTGATCTGAAAACTGAAGAGCAGTCCGTCTAGCCAGTTCCGTCACAAGGAGGACCTACAGCAGGGGTCGGCTAGTAAATTTAGGTGGGGTCCGGATACTTTTGAAAATTTTTATCGAAATCCCAAGAAAAACAACTCATATTCCTTACTAATATTATTTTAACTTTCACTCACAGAATAATATGAACAACAACAGGTAGGCATAACTGTATTCCAGAATCAACGGGAGAAATTACATTTCCGGTATATATATATATATATATATATATATATATATATATATATATATATATATATAAAAACTGCCCCTGCAGTGACGATCAAAGCAGCATTATGGCCGGTTCAACAGTAAACAGGCCCCATACGAAAGATACTGGAGAACATAGTACTACAAACATGTCTGGAGCCAAACACAATAGCAGGTAAATGGATAATTTTTTTGCAATTTCCTTGTTTTTCTGGAAAATGTTTCCTCCAAAATTCTTCTCTGTTTGCAAAGAAATGTCGACCTTCAAGTCTGTTATCTCCATTTGGAGGAAAGGCTTTGAATGGCGGAACAACTTCGCAGCCACATCAGTCCATTCTGCCGCTGGAGAAACTTCAAAAGGCGATTTTAAGAAATGCGACAACTTCTCTATCTCAGCAAAGTCTTGAAATCTTGCTGCAATTCCTACTTAAGATCTGACGTAAAATTTGAAAAAACTGCAATGTCTGTTTAAGAATTATTTTTATATTCAATAATTGTTAGAAAGCGATTATATTCTTGAATTACATTTCTTTTTCAAAGATATTCACCTTGTAACGGAAAGAAGACATGCTTCGCGTCAGATCACATATTTATTTCCCATTTCCGTGTAGGTCGGTACCTGAGCGCGTTTGAACGTTTCAGAAAGTCTTTCAGGAAAGACACAGATAGAATACCGCGTTCGATTGCTAGGAACTCGTAGCTTCTTGTCTACGAAAGTGGTTAGTTCTTCTTTTGCAAAATCATTTAATCACTCCACCTTTACTTAGTCAACGAACATTGTTGTGCTGCGTTGAGTCAGAATGCAGCGAATCGCACTCAGATACAAACTCTTCGTACTGTCTGTGCCGAAGAGCAGAACGGGACCTCATAAAGTTAATCAACTTGATCAAGTTATCCATTAATTATTTGAGTTGTACTGCTAATTAAGTTCCTAACTAATAACGACCATGACTGCCAATGGAGCTCTCACATTTACAAATCAGAGATTCATAATTATGTCTTAACTGACTCCGACCGTGGCAGACAACGTGTCTGCCCTCCGATACTGATCACAAATTTTTAGTTTCAAATAAATCTGAGCGTGTGGGATTAATAGCATCAGCTGTGTAACAGTTATGCTTATCAATAAGTTTATACAGCTATTACCATTGCCAATAATAATAACAACAGTAATAATAATAAGAATAAATAATAAGATGCACAACTTATCTGACAAAAGAAATAATTGTTTTAGTGGAATTTTGTTGTTTTGTACATAATTATGTACAGTTTAGGGCAATAACGAAATAATGTGTAAGCTTTCGCAACTCTCCATAACTGATGTATTCGCTCACGAATTTACTTCCTGACTGAAATCAGATATTCTTACGCTGCACCCACACAACTTGTGCTAACTGTACACTTCCTTGCTAAATGTTCGCTTGTGGTCACGCTTATTTGATTTCGTCACACTCTCAATCAGAGGATCCATTCTCGGAGGCCCTAGTTCCTTTCCGGCTAACTTTTGCTGCTAATTTACTTTTCTGTTCGCAGAATGAGATTTTCACTCTGCAGTAGAGTGTGCGCTGATATGAAAGTTCTGGCAGATTAAAGCTGTGTGCCGGACCGAGACTGGAACTCGGCACCTTTTCCTTTCGTGGGCAAGTGCTCTACCGACTGAGCTACCCAAGCACGACTCACAAACCATCCTCACAGCTCTACTTTTTTGTTCGCATTTACTATAGATTCAACATAGTTCATGTTTACACTGCACACGAAAACCGATTACCGCACAGTTAACAACCAGCTCCACACACAAAATGCTGTTTATGGAAATCATCATACTCAAGTCGTAATGTTTACCAAAATGGTCACTTGACTAAAATACAAATGAGGCGCTGACTTTCATAAAGGCCTTAAGCACACCGCTGTCGATCTCACATTTAAGTGAATATCGGAGAAACCAGTGATACAGCTTTTCGTGAATTTTCAGATGTACAATGTGGGCCTATAATACAGATAAACGTGGCTCACCACAGATCAACAGATTTCAGAAGCATAAACAAATGCTGCAGTCTCACAATCGACGGTGATGTACTTTAGGCCCTTTGATCCTCAGCGCCTCAAATGGATTACTGTATGATAGAATTCACAACTTAATGTGCTATAACTCATTCGGAGACCCACAAAATAGGTTTACTCTCAGCACAACTTTAATCTGCATTGTCATCCGATCTAATTTTACTACAGTATATAGTGAGTGATTTATCGTATTTGGGAATGTGCTGTCATCTAGCAAGATTTATGCCTAGCGAACGGGGATAAAAGCCTGCCGCAGTGTGCTACCACATCGTGGAACTGACGTAAAACTCTAGTTGAGTGGCAAGGGCTCGCGTTGTACATTATGAACCGTGTACGTTTTTTCTATCAAATCCGTAAGGCCATTACGTCACGCGAGTTGCGCATGCGCATGCTCCTTAAAACGTGCACAACTGGAGGTGTACTGGCGACCCTGATGCCATGTTTCACAGAGTCTACAGGAGCACTAGCGCAGTAGATTTAAGTGTTGTATCTTTAGGATTGCCGCATCTATGTTACTCCTGTTCTCTTACACAGCAACCGCCACTGGAGCCCTCATCTGTCAGCCCAGCCACCTCAACCGCCATCCAAGTTAGGCGCGACCTGAAGATCTCCGAAGTGCTTCGTCTGCTTATCGTTTAGCAGTTGTTTATTATTCTACTGGTAATCAACACTTTTGAAATAATGGAATGACAGCCTGTTACTGAGAAGCGATTTTATATGAAATGCGAGTAAATTCACTGTTTAGGTTTTCTAATATTTATAACAGAAGTATATTCATTTTGGCGCGCTACTTCCGAAGACAGCAGTCAATCGTGAAGCCGGAATAGAATTTAGGCGGCCTTTCTCACCATACACGTACCGAGAAAACCATCTGCCATCAGTACCTCACATCTCCCCATCGTTGTCTTCTCAGCTACTCTAAGAAGAGCTCTTTTTAGCTGAATATGATGGCCGTAAAGCCAGAGATGCTGCAGGCTAAACCCACCCCGTTGGATATCCGAGCCAACAATGCCATACGCCTCTTACATTTTTACTTTCCCGTCTATCAGGGTAGTAGGACAGTGCAAGGTGCAGCGATTTGGGTAGATCTGTTCGTGTCCGTTTCTTGCGTTAGTTATTTTAGTTGTTAATTTCCGTATTCTTTACAGTATTAACGAGCTTAGTGAAAAAAAAATTGCGTCCCGGACGTGTGTTAGCACTGTGTCACAACTGGTTTAAAAGGTTCACTGCAAAGGACACGTATCAGACTGGAATCAGCCTATAGATCAAGGTCGCCAACTGACGGACCGCTGTCCAGATCCGGACCGCGAAAGGTCAAAAACTGAGCCGCCAACAATATTTTGACAGTATATTCAAGAAACTTATTTAAAAAATTATTTTTCTGTAAATAAGAATACGTTTGAGTGGCACCCTTACCACTTGACACAGTATTTTACAAATAACTACGTGACTCATTTGGTTTGAGTTCGTAATGGTTAGCAGGTGCCGGCTGGTGTGGCCGAGCGGTTCTAGGCGCTTCAGTCTGGAACCGCGCGACCGCTACGGTTGCAGGTCGAATCCTGCTTCGGGCATGGATGTGTCTGATATCCTTAGGTTAGTTAGGTTTAAGTAGTTATAAGTTCTAGGGGACTGATGACCTCAGATGTTAAGTCCCATAGTGCTCAGAGCCATTTGAACCATTTTCGAATAGCACGAAAGGGGCTGCTGAGCTTAACATCCCCATCCGACGGACGAATCACCTACAATAGTGTCGCCTGCCATCACTTGATGAGGCACTACAGACGTCTAGAACTTAAGCCAGGGCTTTGGTGCAAAGACAGGTGGCCAGGAACTTCACGCCACCTCCTGTTCTCACCTTGCCGGCAAAACAAAGGCAGGCAGGCCTCTCCTCCACTACAAGCGCTGCTCGCTCTGCGCTTTACGGACAGGCTTACAACAGGCCGATGGGTCTGTGGCTTAATACAAATTTTGTCATTGCAGCACTGGAGTCTCAAATGTCTTCGAGGAGCCATATATCAACCACCAGTGCACAGTTATCTGCGTGTGATTCTCAATACAGGTTAAGAACTGAAAATGACGATGATGCTTTAAATTTTTAAGGTACTGCACGAGAAAAGTCAGATTCCTGTCCAGCCCAACTTTTCTAGAGGCTTGTCTACAGGCACTGAGGCATAGGTATTAAAATTTGACGCTGGGACCGTAGCACTGATGAGAAGCAGGGCCTCTATTCCACGATATGTACTTTTTTAAACGTATTATTTGAGTTCCATATAATATGCGAAGTTACTGCTTGATAAAATATTGTTTCACCGATTTCAGAACTAACAGATGTTACCGGCCTTGTTTTTTGTCCCTCTGAACAACACAGTTAACGTCACTCAACACACTTAGACTAAAGAACACAGTTTGCTCTTAATCGCTCCACTCACATAGCAAAGATGAATCACTGTTTTACGAACAATACGTCTCTCCATAACACTGAAATAATTTTTCTGAGACACTACCTATTAAACACATGAAATGCATTTGCAGTTGCTAATATGGACGACCACCAACCGTATAATGGAATGACGTACAAAAGGCTTTACCATGAAAACGATTTATGCGTTCGTAGTATATAAGTGAAAATTTTTCGTAGAAGACCCACTGTAATCACCGTATGACGGTTGAAACGCCAAATACCGTACCACGCAGGCTACATTTAGCTAATAAAATCAAACACGCCTCCACCCAGAGTCGAACCCTCGAACTCCTACATGTTAATCCAAAACGCTATCCACTACACCCACTGCACAGCACTGTTTCTGTCTGCTGACAGAGGTAGTTACTGTACACGTCTTACAGTGTTTCCAGAGTGCCAATCTTGGTAACGTATATTTACTGCCAGAAATTTGCGCATGCCGAAATTTTGTGAGAGACATTTTTGTATTGCTAATATGTGAGGAATCGCGCTGCGAAGTCCGAGTGCGCGAATTTTTCTTCACCCTGTCGCTCCTGAGAATCGTCAGACGTGTGTTCCACGGTGTTTCAGCAGATATTTGTAATTTTGTTTCTGCATGTGTAGGGAGAGTCAGCCCAAACAAATACTCACGTCTTTCATGTGACGACCAGCGCCGACGGAAACAGTCGTTTCCTCTTAATAAAAAAAAAAAAAAAAAAATTAAAGCCGTATTTTACATGTCCATTCGATTGAGCGGTCGCAGGTTACTCTAGTACGATATTCTTTTTATCGATATGTATTAATATGAACACTGATGATGAAGTCCCATACTCCTTGACAGAGCACAGAGGAACGATGCGGGAGACCCGCAGCGCCGTACTAGGCAAGGTCCTAGTGGAGGTAGTTTGCCATTGCCTTCCTCCCACCGGAATGGGGATGAATGATGATAACAACATCCAGTCATCTTGAGGCAGGTTAAAATCCCTGACCCTGCCGGGAATCGAACTGGAGACCCCGTGCTCGGGAAGCGAGAACGCTAACGCCAGACCACACGCTGCGTACACATGAACAGTAAGATACTACGAATAGCTGTTACTTCAGCAGCGAATGAGCAGCACTTCTTCATGGCGGTAGCAGTCAGCGCGGGCTAGAACGGCTCTGTCGCTGCTAGAGTACTGTCTTCACTCTTTACTGTCCCTGTTAATCCCATATTGCTAAAACTAATATCGTACTAGACTAATTTGAGACCGCTCTATCGAAGGGTATGTAAAATTCTGCATTAAAAATTATTTTGTTTGTGACGGGAAACACAAATGGTTCAAATGGGTCTGAGCACTATGGGACTTAACATCTGTGGTCATCAGTCCCCTAGAACTGAGAACTACTAAGTAACCGAAGGACATCACACACATCCATCCCGAGGCAGGATTCGAACCTGCGACCGTAGCAGTCGCGCGGTTCCGGACTGCGCGCCTAGAACCGCTAGACCACCGAGGCCGGCACGGGAAACACATCGGCGCTTTCCGTTAACGCTGGGCGTCTTATGAAGGAAGTGGTGAACGTTATTTGTTTGGGCTGACTCCAGGTACACGTACCGAAAACGAAATCGCAAATGTCTGACGACTCATAGGAGACCAGAACATCACCGACAAAATCTGAGAGATTGTTCGAGAATGCTTTCTGAGTACTTCGGTATAGGAAACAGTGATCACCGATGCCTCGTTACAGTATAATAATAGCTTACTCGGTTTCTTACTCCAGTTATCTTTTCTTCTGTGAACATACCTTCATAAGAGTTAATAAACCTGTAATATGTAATCGTAAGACCGTAGAACCCAAAACACTTAAGTCCAGGTCCAAAAGTACTGATACGAGGCTACCGCCGCTGTGTCAACAGCACAGCGCGCAGTCATTGTGCCACTCTTGCATTGTATTCATTGACACCACAAACGTTGTGCATGATGTCCAACTCTTCGTCAATAAACCTGTTCGTATTGCAATGTATCAGTATTAGCGTACAGCTAACACTGCCGGAAAAACTATCCCAGACATAACCATGCAGTAGTGTTTGCAGCCTTCGGGGCGAAGAGTTAAATGGACGTTAGTGTTTACTACAGCAAGTAGTGTGCTCATTGGAAAAAGTTTGTTTCCAACCAAAAGGTACATGCATATTAGTCAAAATTTTCAGTCCAATACAGATACATATCTAATTGAGGCAACAAACCAAATGAAATGCAATAACTTTGTATCAAGTCGCCGGAGGCTATTTGTCCCTTGTACCAAAATACTCAGGAGGTTTTCCTGAACACCCACTGAAAGTTGATTAGCAAGTCATCGCCATATGATCTAAATACGTCACACAGTAACTCGCCAACTCAGCAGGCCCGGAGTAGCACTCCGCGTACTTACCGAGAAAGATAATTTTTCTTTCGATATTCTAAAATCACATCAACAGAGAGGATCATTAAGCAGCTGTCCGCCCCGGTAGCTGAGTGCTCAGCGTGACGGATTGCCGTCCTACGGGCCCGGGTTCGATTCCCGGCTGGGTCGGGGATTTTCTCCGCTCAGGGACCGAGTGTTACGTCGCCTTCATCATCATTTCATCCCCATCCGGCGCGCAGGCCGCCCAATGTGGCGTCGAATGTAATAAGACCTGCACCAAGGCCGCCGTACCTGTCCCTTAAAGGGCCTCCCGGCCAATGACGCCAAACGCTCATTTCCATTTCCATTAAGCATCTGACTTTATCACTTAAGATAAGGATCGTCGATGAAGTCTGTGGGGCCTTACGAAAGGAAGGTATTCGAAATGTGCCTGGGGCAATTTACTGAAACATGGCATCATTTTTCTGATAGCAGCTGACGTGGATCTCGAACCAGAGTCATCCAATTTACGACACACGTCTAGTGCTCTGTGTGGAAGCGTGAAGTCGGTACATGAGGCATAAGACAGGCAAACCAACCGAGGTGCCATACGTTTTAAGGCACTGGTTTCGTATTGAAGAGTACTGGGATTCACATCATCAAATGTATGTTTCTCACGGTTTTCTGACATCACTTAAAGCGAATACCGGGATGGTTGCTGTGGACACGCAACGACCGATTAGCTAACTCATCTTCGTACAGTCTGTACAGGGCAAAGAAAAATTGCGTACTGAGAGAATCCCGCCGTGTTAGCAATACAAAAAATGCCCGTAACAAAATTTAGTCGGTACAAAGTGGACTTTGACGAAGGGCAATTTTGCAACATTGGAGCACTAATATGCTATACGTGACACTCTCATAAGCCAGATTTAGAGAGGAATAATGGAAGAGTTACATTTGTTTGAAGGAATGTGAGAAATTGCATTATTATAAATTGCCGGCTGACGCACGATCGATCCGTCGTCCTGATGGCTCAGTATCCAAGAATTCACGAACATTCTTGTGGAAGTCCACTGAGACACCAGTCTGTTGAAAAATTAAAATTTTCGCTGTAATCTTGAAATTTCGGCATAAACTATGCAAAATGCCTTCTCTTTTGGTCTAAAAGCCATGTGGCTAGAGATCACTGCAACAAAAAGAAATTTATTGAGTTGCTGTTCGCATACATATAATCATGCAAACAATTTTACAATCACTTGGAAGTATCAAGACCATTTTAAATAACACTGTACATGTTTTCGTTGCTCACTTCACTTCTTTGTCTCGGGGATATACTGATACACCCGACACAGACGGCTAAAGAAGTCGTCTGGATTGACCTGACACACAATTCAACAGAAACGCTGCTGCCTCGGTAATGAGCAGCCGGAGAACCCAGCGCTTGACAACCTTTTTACAGAGTTCAGACTGTGTGAGATCGTAAAAACCGATCTGTGATTGATTTTCACTTTGTCGACTATCGTCTCCATTCCAATTTGCCATCCTTCGCCCATCAGGGCCCGCACTTCTTTTGCAATTCCCCGTTATTCACAGACAGATAGCCTGTCAGTTCTTTCATCGTCATTCAAACTTGTTCGACACTCCGCGTACGTCTGCGCCACACTGTGTCATATGATTGTGCTTTTTTATCATGCATTTACACCAGCTCAGTATGGATTGTTGCAACGTATTTATCCTTCAAATGTAGAAAACAAATCACTGCATCGCCTAGACTACAGACGTCCACCTGAAACAAACAAAACATTCATTACGTAACTTTATTTTCTCGAGGTGACTGTACGACTACCCCTCTTAGTGTTTTTTTTTCGTTTTAAGGTTGAACGAATGTGAGATAATGAAACTTGGTGCCGGCTCATAGCCTAGTCCTCCCGAATAGCCGCCAGGGTACTATCGAGCTTAAAATAGTGCCGCATATACTCTCTCCGTAAGACACGACGGAGAGGTTTGGTCTTTAATCTCGAACATGGCCGCAATGTGTGATGATTAGAAAGGGTATACCACCACCTCTCCTCCCCTTGTTAGTCAAATACTAGCAACGAAAATTTCACCCGCCACTAATATACGAACCAGCTACCTCCGATTCGATCGCCACACCACAGGCTGGCATATTGCCACGGATATTCACGTGGAGTAAAAATGGCACGTACAACATGTTGCATCTACACCTAAGCCTTTGAAGGCTTCTAGCTACCTTACTAAAATTTATTGAAAATTGATTTAAACCTATTTGTGCACACTAAACTCACTACCTGACAACGAAAGTGAAGTACCCAGAAGTGGAGGAGGATACGAAATGAAACTTCACGGTTTGATAGGGTGTGTGATGTTACGTCAGTGATTACGAAATCAAATCAAATTTACAGAGAACTTGGCAGTATGAGCCCACTTATCAGTATGACGTTGCACTCCACCCCTCTGGCAAGGGTGCATGCACCCATTAGGTTAGGAAGAGTTGCCGGCCGGAGTGGCCGAGCGGTTCCAGGCGCTCCGTTTGGAACCGCGCGACCGCTACGGTCGCAGGTTCGAATCTTGCCTCGGGCATGGATGTGTGTGATGTCCTTCGGTTAGTTAGGTTTAAGTAGTTCTAAGTCTAGGGGACTGATGACCTCAGATGTTAAGTCCCATAGTGCTCAGAGCCATTTGAACCATTTTTAGGAAGAGTTTCAAACGTTGCAACTGGTCCTTGACAACCTGGGTATTGGCAGTGGGACAGAGTTGAGGTCCGAGCTGGTCCCATACATATTCTATCGGAAACAGATATGAGGATCTTACTGCTCGCGGAAGTACCTCAACATCAAGCAGACACTTCATAGCGACACATGCTATGTGTGGACGAGCATTGTACTGTTGAAAAATGGCACCACGATACTCTCGATTGAGAGGTAAGACATGAGGACGCAGGATACCATACCTGTGAAGCACAGTTTTCCTGTCAGTGTTATCTCAGTTATTACCGGCCTTGACTTGAAGTCATACCCGATGGCTCGCTGCACCATGAGTCCAGGAATAACACCGCTGTGGCGCTCCAAAACATTGTAAGAATGGACTGCTCCCCGAGGTCGCCGCCATACTCGCAGACGTTGGTCACCCGGTGTAGTTCAGAAGCGCGAATCATAGCTGAGTGCAATGTGTCGCCATTCATCAACAGTCCATGCTTCCCAGTCAAGGCACCCCTCCAAGCGCAGTCGTCTGTGTTTTGGTGTTAACGGCGGTTTACGTATGGGAGAGTCATTTCCTCGTTGGGCTGCCGCTAGTCACCGACCAATGTCCCAGGGAGTCCATTGCTTGTTCTCGGATGGCTGACGCAGATGTGAAGAAGTTACTACACTATGTGATCAGAAGTATCCGGACTCGTGGCTGAAAATGACTTACAAGTTCGTGGCGCTCTCCATCGGTAATGACGGAATTCAATATGGTGTTGGACCACCCTTATCCTTGATGACAGCTTCCACTCTAGCAGGCGTACGTTCAATCAGGTGCTGAAAGGTTTCTTGGGGAATGGCGGCCCATTCTTCGCGGAATGCTGCACTGAGGAGAGGTATCGATGTCGGTCGGTGAGGAGTGGCACGAAGTCAGCGTTCCAAAACATCCCAAAGGTGTTGTGTAGGATTCAGGTCAGGACTCTCTGCAGACCGGTTCATTATAGGGATTGTCGTGTACCCACTCCGCCACAGGCCGTGCATTATGAACATGTGCTCGATCGTGGTGAAAGATGCGATCGCCATCCCCGAATTGCTCTTCTACATCTACATCCATACTCCGCAAGCCACCTGACGGTGTGTGGCGGAGGGTACCCCGAGTACCTCTATCTGTTCTCCCTTCTATTCCAGTCTCGTATTGTTCGTGGAAAGAAGGATTGTCGGTATGCTTCTGTGTGGGCTCTAATCTCTCTGATTTTATCCTCATGGTCTCTTCGCGAGATATACGTAGGAGGGAGCAATATACTGCTTGACTCTTCGATGAAGGTATGTTCTCGAAACTTTAACAAAAGCCCGTACCGAGCTACTGAGCGACTCTCCTGCAGAGTCTTCCACTGGAGTTTATCTATCATCTCCGTAACGCTTTCGCGATTACTAAATGATCCTGTAACGAAGCGCGCTGCTCTCCGTTGGATCTTCTCTATCTCTTCTATCAACCCTATCTGGTACGGATCCCACACTGCTGAGCAGTATTCAAGCAGTGGGCGAACAAGCGTACTGTAACCTACTTCCTTTGTTTTCGGGTTGCATTTCCTTAGGATTCTTCCAATGAATCTCAGTCTGGCATCTGCTTTACCGACGATCAACTTTACATGATCATTCCATTTTAAATCACTCCTAATGCGTACTCCCAGATAATTTATGGAATTAACTGCTTCCAGTTGCTGACCTGCTATTTTGTAGCTAAATGATAAGGGATCTACCTTTCTATGTATTCGCAGCACATTACACTTGTCTACATTGAGATTCAATTGCCATTCCCTGCACCATGCGTCAATTCGCTGCAGATCCTCCTGCATTTCAGTACAATTTTCCATTGTTACAACCTCTCGATACACCACAGCATCATCTGCAAAAAGCCTCAGTGAACTTCCGATGTCATCCACCAGATCATTTATGTATATTGTGAATAGCAACGGTCCTATGACACTCCCCTGCGGCACACCTGAAATCACTCTTACTTCGGAAGACTTCTCTCCATTGAGAATGACTTGCTGCGTTCTGTTATCTAGGAACTCCTCAATCCAATCACACAATTGGTCTGATAGTCCAGATGCTCTTACTTTGTTCATTAAACGACTGTGGGGAACTGTATCGAACGCATTGCGAAAGTCAAGAAACACGGCATCTACCTGTGAACCCGTGTCTATGGCCCTCTGAGTCTCGTGGACGACTAGCGCGAGTTGGGTTTCACACGACCGTCGTTTTCGAAACCCATGCTGATTCCTACAGAGTAGATTTCTAGTCTGCAGAAAAGTCATTGTACTCGAACATAATACGTGTTCCAAAATTCTACAACTGATCGACGTTAGAGATATAGGTCTATAGTTCTGCACATCTGTTCGACGTCCCTTCTTGAAAATGGGGATGACCTGTGCCCTTTTCCAATCCTTTGGAACGCTACGCTCTTCTAGAGACCTACGTTACACCGCTGCAAGAAGGGAGGCGGGGGGGGGGGGGGGGGGGGGGAGCGAGTTCCTTCGCGTACTCTGTGTAAAATCGAACTAGTATCCCATCAGGTCCAGCGGCCTTTCCTCTTTTGAGCGATTTTGATTGTTTCTCTATCCCTCTGTCGTCTATTTCGATATCTACCATTTTGTCATCTGTGCGACATTCTAGAGAAGGAACTGCAGTGCAGTCTTCCTCTGTGAAACAGCTTTGGAAAAAGACATTTAGTATTTCGGCCTTTAGTCTGTCATCCTCTGTTTCAGTACCATTTTGGTCACAGAGTGTCTGGACATTTTGTTTTGATCCACCTACCGCTTTGACATACGACCAAAATTTCTTAGGATTTTCTGACAAGTCAGTACATAGAACTTTACTTTCGAATTCATTGAACGCCTTTCGCATAGCCCTCCTCACACGACATTTCACTTCGCGTAATTTTTGTTTGTCTGCACGGCTTTGGCTATGTTTATGTTTGCTGTGAAGTTCCCTTTGCTTCCGCAGCATTTTTCTAACTCGGTTGTTGTACCACGGTGGCTCTTTTCCATCTCTTACGATCTTGCTTGGCACATACTCATCTAACGCATATTGTAGGATGGTTTTGAACTTTGTCCACTGATCCTCAACACTATCTGTACTTGAGACAAAACTTTTGTGTTGAGCCGTCAGGTACTTTGTAATCTGCTTTTTGTCACTTTTTCTAAACAGAAAAATCTTGCTACCTTTTTTAATATTTCTATTTACGGCTGAAATCACCGATGCCGTAACCGCTTTATGATCGCTGGTTCCCTGTTCTGCGTTAACTGTTTCAAATAGTTCGGGTCTGTTTGTCACCAGAAGGTCTAATATGTTATCGCCACGAGTCGGTTCTCTGTTTAACTGCTCAAGGTAGTTTTCAGATAAAGCACTTAAAAAAATTTCACTGGATTCTTTTTCCCTGCCACCCGTTATGAACTTTTGAGTCTCCCAGTCTACATCAGTCTCCCAGTCTTCAACAGTGGGAAACAAGAACGTGCTTAAAACATCAATGTAGGCCTGTGCTGGGATGGTGCCACGCAAAACAACAAGGGGTGCAAGCCTCCTCCATGAAAAACGCGACCACACTATAACACCATGGCCTCCGAATTTTACTGTTGGCATTACACACGCTGGCAGATGACGTTCACCGGGTATTCGCCATACCCACACCCTGCCATCGGATCGCCACATTGTGTACCGTGATTCGTCACTGCACACAACGTTTTTTCACTGTTCAATCGTCCAATGTTTACGCTCCTTACACCAAGCGAGGCGTCGTTTGGTATTTACCAGCGTGATGTGTGGCTTATAAGCAGCCGCTCGACCATGAAATCCAAGTTTTCTCACCTCCCGCCTAAGTCTCATAGTACTTGCAGTGGATTCTGATGCATTGTGGAGTTCCTGTGTGATGATCTGGGTAGATGTCTGCCTATTACACATTATGACCCTCTTCAACTGTCGGTGGTCTCTGTCAGTCAACAGACGAGGTCGACCTGTACGCTTTTGTGCTGTACGTGTCCGTTCACGTTTCCACTTCACTATCACATCTGAAACAATTGACCTAGGGATGTTTAGGAGTGTGGAAATCTCGCGTACAGACATATGACACAAGTGACACCCAGTGACCTGATCACCTTCGAAGTCCGTGAGTTCCACAGAGCGTCCCATTCTGCTCTCTCACGACGTCTAATGACTACTGAGATCGCTAATCTGGAGTACCTGGCAGTAAGTGGCAGGACAATGCACCTAATATGAAAAACGTATGTTTTTGAGGGTGTCCGGATACTTTTGATCACAGAGTGTATGTGTCTGCGGCAGACTAGGAGGATCCTCCAATTCGGTGGTCAGATGTGGACCAGAACCTTGACGACGAATATGCCTTTCCTCACGTTCCCATGCAGTCCAACGTGAGGTCACAGCCATATCTGAATGCACCATAAATATAGATATTGCACGATTCGACCACCTGGCCAAATGAGGACCTACGATGAGATTACTTTGAAGCTCTGTCAGGTGCTGATAACGACGTCTCGCACTAGTCCTTCACAGTAATCATTCAGCACCTGATGTAGTCCACGACTCTTATATACCCTACCAGGCCTGGTAACAACACTAAACATGAGCAACGTTACTGTACTATGCTAGGCGTTCTACCTCTCATAGAGAACTGCAGCTATAATCGTTTAAATCCCCGTAGGTGGTATGTACTTGTACGAAGGTACATTGACACCCCACCCAGTTTTCTGCCTGCTTCATTTACTCTTTTTTTCAGGCATTGTACATCTGTCACATGACAGAAAAAGTAATCTTCTATTTAAAACATTTTAACTCATTGCTGGAACTATCTGATAAAATAATTACATAAACTAGGTTCATAACTTCACAGAAATATTAAAGTTTCTTACGTTCATCTATCTAAATAAATATTCCTTTCACCTATTATTTTGTTAAATGCAGAGAAAAACACTTTATCTGAAGCATTCTTTATGAATGAGGGCTATTTCTTCTCAAGGTCCTATCGGTAGCGAAATTAAAATCACAGCGAAAATCCAATGAAGCTCTGCGCAGGTACGTTGCGCTGTCTCTCTACTGTCGACCGCGTCACGTCGCACTTACGAGTTCTGAGCGCACAGTGAGCACGTAAACATGCCTGGGACAATAGTGTCTCCTGCCAAGTTTGAAGTGCATGCTGTCATTCGATATCTTTATTTAGTGCGGTTCCACTTGATTTCATGCAGTCCACATAACGTAACTGTCATGTCTGGCACCAAAGTCCGACAACGGTGCAGGAACTTTGAAGGAGGACATACAGACGTTTATGATCAGACGGTCAGGGAAGAAAGCGCGTATCAACCGATGATCTTGTTCAGCGACTGGACCAGGATTACCTGAGAACGTCAATTCAGAACAGAAGGTCAGTTCAGAACAAGCGAATGTGAATTCTTGCACAGGGAATTTTCCCAGACAGGTAAAATATGCAACTGTTAAACCTCTCCATAAGAAAGATGACAAGACAGACTTATAGCCCAATTTCCATACTGATATCTTTTTCAGAATTATTCGAAAAACAGTTTGGATTCCAGAAGAGCTTCTGGACTGAGATTGGTATTTGTATATTCACTCACCAAACAGTACAAGCCTTAAATAATAATATATCGTCAGTTGGTATTTTTTGTGCTCTTTCCAAGGCTTTTGAATGTATAGCTCATTTTACTGTCTTAGAAAAACTCAAGTTTTATGTAATTCATGGCTCTACACACAGCTGGTTTAAATAGTACTTAACAAACAGAATGAAAAAGAGTGTGCTGAATAATTCACACAATGTCGGAATGGTAGAAAACTTAGTGACAGTGGAGAAATCACAAAGGGAGTCCCACAGGGTTCAATATTGGGTCCACCCTTATTTATATATATATGAATAAACTTCCACTTTACAATAAACAAGCAGAATTGGTACAAGAGTAGAAAATTGGCGGAAAACGCAGGCGGCTGCCTTATATGACGCGGGTATTGAAAAGCCGGTGCACCGCTACGACAAATGTGTAAGTCGGAATAGCGACTGCGCAGCGAAGCAGCTGGAGGATGTAGCTAAATGTTACAAACAAAACATGTTTGATTTTCACTGTGGTTTCAATTTCGCTGCCGAATGGACCTTGAAAAGAAAAATAGCCGTCGTCGATGTGAACTCCTGTGTACAAGCCACTGTACTATCTCGTACAGTCGTTTTTATTATAGGACGATGCATATATGTCGGACTCTGTTTCTCCTTTTACGAGAAGAGAGATAGCAGAGATAGCTGGGCAGTGTACAAACAGTGGGATCTGTATGATGCTGTTGTCTGACCGACCGCCACTTCTAGTCACGATGACTGCATGAGAGGGCCTTCAAACTCTCCTTAATCTGTTGGAAGAAGAAGAACATACAGCCACCTGCAGCGGGGACCACATGGCTACGGGCCAGTCGTTTGGGAGTCATTGCCTCACAATCAGCTCTATGATACGTTACATAATGGACTCTTCCATTCATTTAGGCTACCGAGAGGAAAATATTACCCTGCTAAAGACCACCTAAAAGCACTCTTCCTGTTTGTTCAGCTTAACGACGTCATTTTCACTCTCTTCAAAAATTCATCAGTCCAAACTGAAGAATTTGGCTCGTAAAACAATTACATAAAAGAGGCGTTCGGAATTTATTGCACGTTTTAAACTCACTGAAACAGACCTTCGGTGAGCGTTCTCCCACAGCTGCAAGTGTCAATGCGGAATTCCAACTTGCATCTCGGAATTCTAACTCTGGCAGCTCTGTACATACACTCTCTCGTGTGATATGTATTTAATAGTGTTGTTATTGATGCTGCTGTTGTTGTTGTGGTATTCAGTCTGAATACTGGTTTGATGTAGTTCTATTCTCTAGTTTATCCTGTGCAAGCCTCTTCATCTCTAAATAACGACTGCAGCCCAAATCCATATGAAGCTGCTTAGAGTATCCTTTGACCTTCCTCGATAATTTTTACTCCCTCGTACTTCCCATCATTACCAAACTGACGATTACTTGATGCCTCAGGACATGTCCCAACATCTGGAATTTCCACGCCAGCACTGCAAGAGTCCACTTTGTAGCGACAGGTGGCCCATAGACATGAATCGCGTTTTATGGATGGCCGTTAGCGAGTACGGCGCGAAATATTTCGCAACAGTCTTTGGAAAGATCCGTGCCGGCTGAGGGAGCGTTATGGTCTCGAGAATTTTTTCGTGACATTTTATGGCTGATTTCCTCGTTCTGGAAGCCACAACGGATCAACGCAGGTATGCATCTATTCTTGGGGACCATGTCCATCCCTACATGCAATTTGTTTTTCCTCGACACTATGGCACCTACCAGCAGGACAATGCAACATGTCACACAACTTGAAGTGCATGTGCGTGGTCCGAAGAACACCAGGTTGGGTTTATAGTACTCCCCTTACCACCAAACTCCCCGGATTGAAACCCAATCGAGAATCTGTGGGACCACCTCGATCGGACTGTTCGCGCCAATGATCCTAACTGATAAACCTAGCGCCAGGTGGCCATGTCGCTGAGTCGGCATGATTCCACGTCCCTTTCGGGTACATTCATACATAGAGATGAATCTCAACACTTTGTTATTTTTTCTGTAAAATACTTAGGGGCTTCAGGAAGTAAGCTGCACTTGTCCTCACTCGTTAAGACCACTGCACAACAACAGTGGCGCATTGTCAGAAGGGGTTACATATTCCAGTTTCCCTGCTCACTTATTACTCCTGCATTAGGGTCATTCCCTGATAAGTGAATGTTTTGTTACGTACGTAACACTTCCTGTTCCTTTTTTTAGACGCATATCAACACAGCTGGTATCATCAGTCCTCCGTGATCAAGGAGCGGATTTCTACCGTCTAGGAACTGAACGATTGCTGGAACGTTCCCACCATTGCTTACAGAGATTTGGGGACTGTGTTGAAAAATAGTGCCACGTACACTACTGGACATTAAAATTGCTACACCACGAAGATGACGTGCTACAGACGCGAAATTTAACCGACAGGAAGAAGATGCTGTGATATACAAATTATTAGCTTTTCAGAGCATTCACACAAGGTGGGCGCCGATTTCTCATACACAAACGGCAGTTGACCGGCGTTGCCTGGTCAAACGTTGTTGTGATGCCTCGTGTAAGGGAGGAGAAATGCCTACCATCACGTTTCCAACTTTGATAAAGGTCGGATTGTAGCCTATCGCGATTGCAGTTTATCGTATCGCGACGTTGTTGCTCGCATTGGTCGATATCCAATGACTGTTAGCAGAATATGGAATCGATGGGTTCAGGAGGGTAATACGGAACGCCGTGCTGGATACCAACGGCCTCGTATCACTAGCAGACGAGATGACAGGCATCTTATCCGCATGGCTCTAACAGATCGTGCAGCAACGTCTCGATCCCTGAGTCAACAGATGGGGACGTTTACAAGACAACAAACATCTGCACGAACCGTTCGACGTCGTTTGCAGCAGCACGGACTATCAGCTCGGAGACCATGGCTGCGGTTACCCTTGACGCTGCATCACAGACAGGAGCGCCTACGATGGTGTACTCGACGACGAACCTGGGTGCACGAATGGCAAAACGACATTTTTTCAGATGACTCCAGGTTCTGTTTACAGCATAATGATGGTCGCATCCGTGTTTGGCGGCATCGCGGTGAACGCACACTGGAAGCGTTTTTTCGTCATCGCCATACTGGCGTATCACCCGGCGTGTTGGTATGGGGTGCCATTGGTTACACTTCTCGGTCACGTCTTGTTCGCATTGACGGCACTTTGAACAGTAGACGTTACATTTCAGATGTGTTACGAACCGTGGCTCTACCCTTCATTCGATCCCTGCGAAACCCTACATTTCAGCAGGATAATGCAGGACCGCATGTTGCAGTTCCTGTACAGGCCTTTCTGGATACAGAAAATGTTCGACTGCTGCCTTGTCCAGCACATTCTCCAGATCTCTCACCAATTGAAAACGTCTGGTCAATGGTGGCCGAGCAACTGGCTCGTCACAATACGCCAGTCACTACTCTTGATGAACTGTGGTATCGTGTTGAAGCTGCATGGGCAGCTGTACCTGTACACGCCATCCAAGCACAGTTTGACTCAATGCCCAGGCGTATCAAGGCCGTTTTACGGCCAGAGGTGATTGTTCTGGGTACTGATTTCTCAAGATCTATGCACCCACATTGCATGAAAATGTAATCACGTGTCAGTTCTAGTATAATATATCTGTCCAATGAATACCCGTTTATCATCTGCATTTCTTCTTGGTGTAGCAATTTTAATGGCCAGTAGTGTATCTGTGTCTCTTTGCTGTGCAGTGCAGCATTGAATAAAAGTTACTTGGTCTCCCATAATAACGTGTAACTTACTTTTTGAGTTCCTGTTGTACCAGTCTCCTACTCGCGGATCCCCTCTTTAGGAGGACATCATCTGTTCTTCTTCTATTGCACGTCTAACTTACCTACATGAGTAATTACAAAATTTCTTACTAGTTTTCTCTTTGAGAAGGCTTTCTTCCATAACCAATATGTATTGTGAGTATTTTTTAATCCTGCCTTTTTAGTTTAAGTTTTGTCAACCCTATAGCCACCCATTACGTAGCCTTCAGTTCCAACAATCCGATCGTTACACTGATGAGCCAGACATTATGGGCACCTGCTTACTAACGTATTCGCTCCTCTTTGGAATCTAATTCAGCAACTATTAAGCGTGGCATGAATTTGACGGGTCCTTCATAGGTTTCCGGAGGTATGTGGCACCAGATATCTAGGCTCAGGTCACGCAATTACCATAAATTATGGGCCCGTGCTATGTGGGTAAGGAGTTGGCGCCCTATAGCGCCCCACAAGTGTTCCATCAGGCTCTGATCAGGTGAATTTTGTGTCCATGACTTCAACGTGAGTTCACTAACATGCTCCTCAAACCACTGTAGCACTATTCTGGCCTTGTGGCACGGACCATTATCCCGCAGAGATAAGCGATCACGATCGAAGAAGACATCAAGCATGAAGGCATCCGTTTGTCAATGTGGTTTTCTTCGGTTGTTTTCGTCATCTGCGGCCCGTATCGTCGCTAGAATGATAACCCATTCGTCTCTGCTCAGCTTAGACAGGGCGAGGTTGGAAATAATGAATATATCGACGTGCGGTTTCCGCCAACTTATAGCGGACAATATGGCGAATGCGCGGGGTAGCCGCGCGGTCTCAGCCGTCTTGTCAACGATCGCGCGACTCCCCCGTCTGAGGTTCGAGTCCTCCCTCGGGCATGGGTGTGTGTGTTATCCTTAGGGTAAGTTAAAGTTAGAGTAAGTAGCGCGTAAGCTTAGGGACCGATGACCCAGCAGTTTGGTCCCATAATACCTTACCACAAATTTCCAAATTTCCAATATGGCGAATTTCAGAAATTCGCAAGTAATTTTTGCCGTTTATAGTCACCGAATTACGACACACACTTTGGTCCCGTAATACCTTACCACAAATTTCCAGTATGGCGAATTTCAGAAGTTCGCAAGTAATTTTTGTCGTTTATAGTCGCTCTGATTTTCTGCAAGAACTATACTTTTTTTCTGTGTCATTTGAAAGAAACCTCTGAGAGAACTTCAGTGACATAATATGCATGGAACTTGGTCAACAGTATTTCAGTAACATCGCCGGAAACCACTGCCCCGCCGTCAGGAAAAGAGACTGTACAAACGTCTGGCCTATTACACCAAATGTATGCAGGCACATAACTCAGTTACGGTTCGTGTGTTTACCAACACCGCTGTGTACCAAGTGCAAAATATGTTGACCTTGAGCACTGCTACACGCTTTAAAGTGGTTCTGGAAAAACAATGCTGCATGTTGAATTTCATCTGGAGTTAACGGTAGCACAGGCCCTTATTATTAGGCATTTCATGCATTCGGGAGTCGTCGGTGTTTCCTAACAGACCTCTCATGCTAATTTTTGCCACAGGTAAAATTACATAAATGTTAAGCTTGGTGGATGTGCAGACCATTTCTGAACGATCGTTCCAATGTCTAAATTTTCTCTTAAGAGTGTCTGTCATTACAGGTGCGGAATGGGAAGGACATTCGTCATGTTGGTACCACAATGATTGCGTTATGGGATGTCTTCCAGTAACTTTGGCGGCAGCATATCTTAGGAACCTGAGATACTTGAGTGTATTTAGATTCTCATTAATAAAACGGGGAACAATGATGCAGGTCTTGAAAAACACTTACCAAGCGTTGATAGACCAAGAGCGTTGTTTTTATTCATTTCTTTGCCAGCGTGGATTTTCCCAAAAAATGTGTGTGAAATCTTATGTGGATTTTCATCTGACGATTACTGCGCATTGCGAAAATTGACTCGCCCATCGTTAGTTAACGATTCTTAGATAAGATTCGGAGAACTGTAACCAATTGCCATGAAGCTTAGAAGCAGCGAAATGTCGAGAGGATGAAATGCGGTGGAATGTAGTGTTTGTAGAGCATTCGTTTGGTTGATTCCTCTCGGACTTCTGAGATGCTTCTTATTGGCATTTGCATTGTGTGTTAACTGCTGCTAAAATGATATTTGTTTCATTTCTTTCTTTGGCTGCTCTTCTTTTTCCTCGGCGTAGTTTATTCTCGACTCTTCCAGTTTCTAGAACTTTTTTTGTAATATATGCAAAGACAGATTGTGAGTGCTTGGCACGATATGGATATTCTTCAGCATACAACCGCACTTCTGTCCTAATAGTTCTCAACTGTCGTATACATTCTGAATGCCCGAGTAACCGTACGAGCAAGTTATCTGATTGCTACAACAGTAGAACACAGCTTCAATCACACAGGTAAATACAAGAATCGTACCAGACACACATTTGGTATAATAGGGCAGACGTTTTGTGGAACCTCTTCTCCTGGCGGCGGGACAATGGTTTGCGGCGCTGTTATCTTGATACTATTTAATCGAGTATCATACAAGTTCTGTCGTTGAAGTCCTCTTACAAGGTTCTTTAAAATGCCACAGAGAAAAGTATATAGCCTGTTATATTAGAAAAAATGAAGTCGTATCGTAATTTGGCGATCATAAACGATAACAATTGGCCGGCCGAAGTGGCCGCGCGGTTCTGGCGCTGCAGTCTGGAACCGCGAGACCGCTACGGTCGCAGGTTCGAATCCTGCCTCGGGCGTGGATGTGTGTGATGTCCTTAGGTTAGTTAGGTTTAACTAGCTCTAAGTTCTAGGGGACTAATGACCTCAGCAGTTGAGTCCCATAGTGCTCAGAGCCATTTGAACCATTTTTTTGATAACAATTACTTGCGAATGTCACGAAATTCGCCATATTGTCCGCTATAACTGGGCGAAAACCGCACCTCGATATATTTATTGAGTCAGGATTTATCACGTGTCCACAACACCGCCAGGCAGTATGCAGTATCGCGGTCGGCAGTGGCCATAATATTTTCTCTCAACAGTGTACATGTCAAAAGAAGTAGGTAGGTTTGGTCACTGACGCTCAAACTTATTTTGTTGCTAGGCCACCCGCATTCTCTCTAACAACTCAAATTATTCGTTAATTGTAACTTATGTCAATCACAACACTGGTACACGAGGGTTTCATTAGAGGAATGGTAAGTCCGTTGACAAGTCGGAGGTGAATGGGATACATAATTGTGCTGTTCAACGATTAACACACTACGTTATTAAGACTAAATGGTTCACGTCTTTGTTGCAGGAAGGTTGACGCGAGACCATGGCAGCCATCCTCAGTTTAATAGACGATTTCCAGGACTTAATGGACAGACAAGGAGGTAAATATACAATACATCTATTAGTTTTTTTCTTAATTTATGCCGTTTACGACAGCTGAAGAATGTGAATAGACACTAGGAATTTCATGTAGGGCGAAAAGGCTTCATTGCTTTCCATACTGTTCACTTTTTCTCAGATCGTTGTTATTGTAGTCCGCAGATCTAACAATGTTGTGCTTGCTTGTTTCAAAATGTGTGATGAAGCATATATAGATAGGCCCATCGCAGGAGCTTCTTGTGGCTCCTCAGAGCAGGTTTGCCAGCACGTTATAGATGTAACAACAAAAATGTTTTGTGTAGTATTGTAGTAATTGTGGTAGTGAATGTCGTGTTGCACTGTTGTGCTTGCTTGTTTCAAACTATATGACAAATGCCCTTTGTGGTAGCTAGCTACACAGATTCGATTTATCCATGTAGCACATGCTTCAGGTCTCTGTGGTCTGGGCCTCAAGAGCTGTACTACCCAGTTTTTCTAGGGAAAATTAGCCGTTAGCTGTTTGCGGTTGAAAATACTAATACTGCTTACGGTTTCGTACTTGTTATTGTGCTGCAGTTTTTAGAATATTTTTTGAACATTAGAAAAATTTATTAATTATAATTCTCCTTCACTAAGTCACAATTTACATATTAAATCTGGCACCCATCAAGGGTTCGTTTCTGAGTCAAGGGTCACAGTTTGGTAGTGGCTCTAACCTCTCCCACAAAATAACTTGCTGGCACCCTCACATTTACATACCCCAGATACCCATGATTTTAATAACACAGGGTGTTCAGAAATTCCTGCTATAGACTTCAAAGACTTGTAGAGGAGTTGAGCAGACAACAGCCGATTCGTTTGACAGATGTGCAAATAGGTTAGTCATGGTGAGGGGGGGGGGGGGGGGGGAGGGTGCGCTTACATCGGATTCGCTGATGTCATTTGACGTCTATCCTCCCGCTCTGACTTGGTTCGAGCCTCATTCATGTGTCTGTGACTGTTAGAGCAACATGGTTGAGTATACAGTTGCAGAATACAACGACGTGATCCTTCATTTCATTTCATTTTTTTCATTTCATTTCCGTATGGCGAAGCTCACGGTAATGGAAGAGTTGCTCGTCACCTTCATCGACATCGTATCTGCAATTTATGGCCCCACCGCGTGCCATTTTCGCCCCAGTTAAGCAACGGCTTCGAGAAAGGGGTACCTTGCCCGCCCGGTTAGCCGTTCGGTCTAACACACTGCTTTCCGGACGGGAAGGCGTGCCGGTCCCCGACACGAATCCACCCGGCGCATTAGCGTCGAGGTCCGGTATGCCGGCCAGTCTGTGGATGGTTTGTAAGACGGTTTTCCATCTGCCTCGGAGAATGCGGGCTGGTTCCCCTTAGTCCACCTCAGTTACACTATGTCGGCGATTGCTGCACAAACACTGTCTCCACGTACGCGTACACCATAATTACTCTACCACGCAAACTTTTGGGGTTACGCTCGTCTGGTGTGAGGCGTTCCCAGGGGGTCCACTGGGGGCCGGGGTTGTGAACCACTGAGGGCTACGGTGAGGACGAAACGTCTCCGTCATTTCTAGGTCCCCAGTTCCATACAGTACAATACAATACAAGGGGTACCTTTACCGCCAGCGGGCGTGACTGTGGTGCTCCAAGAAGACGCCGAACATTCGTAATGGAAGAGGCTGTAGGGCCTCACGTTGAAGAGAAAAATGGTTCAAATGGCTCTGAGCACTATGGGACTTAACTGCTGAGGTCATCAGTCCCCTAGAACTTAGAACTACTTAAACCTAACTAACCTAAGGACATCACACACATCCATGCCCGAGGCAGGATTCGAACCTGCGACCGTAGCGGCAGCGCGGTTCCAGACTGTAGCGCCTAGAAGCGCTCGGCCACTTCTGCCGGCTCGTTGAAGAGAACCCATCAACGAGTACACGAGGAATTTCTTTAGTTGTTAAGGGGTTGAACTGTAAAACAAGTGATGTACTGGATCACAGCTAATATAATAGCGTACTTGTAAAACTGGTCACATAACCAACATGTTTTGAAATTATTGTAACACGGAAATGGTACGTTTCCGGGCATGGGTTCCTGTTCAAAGTATTACGTAGTCACTCCATGCTACATACCCTGGAAGTTTTTAACGGGAATTTCCCAACACCCTGTGTAAAATTAAATACACAGGGCGATTTTTCTAAATGGGCACAAACTGTAGGAAATGATTCCTGAGAAGATTAGAAGCAAAAAAGGTCATATGGAGAGATGGCTGGAAATGCTTTCCACTGGAGGTACACCACTTGAAGGTGGTGATCAAATATCTTCGGAAGAATAGATTTCAGTGATTGAAAGGACCCCTTGGAACACAGCAGGCAGTGGGAATGTTCTGTCTGTTCTAGTGTTTTTGCTCCACACTCAAGAGGACAGTCTGTTGGAGCATCATCATGTAGCAACCACATTATCATTCATCCACCAAAGGTTCGCCTGTGACGTATGGTATCCAATCGTCCCGTTTTTTGTTCCAAAATGTTCTACTGCCTTGGAATTTTTTGGGGGGGCACTCAAACGTCCCGTTTTTTGTGATTCCGCGACTAAAGCATTTTATGCTACTGGATGCTTGATTTGCAGTTTACTGCGCGAGTACGAAGGCGTGCTGAAAAGTAATGCCTCCGAATTTGGAGTCCATGTCCAATTCTGTTCTCAATATCGATTGAGGTATTACATATCATGCATATTACTCGGTCAACTTTCCCACTTCTCTCACCAAGTTGTAACACTCTGTCGCTAGAAGCGGTGCAAGCAGAGGTGAGGTTATGGCTCCGTCAACAAAGAACAAAGTCAAACAGTCAACATTAACAGAATCAATAAACTGATCTCTCGTCAGGAGAAATGTATTCGACGCGGCAACGAAGCGGGAAAGTCGACAGGGTAATATGCATGACGTTAATACGTCAATCGATATTGACAGCAGCATAAAATATTCGAAGGCATTACTTTTCAGCACGCCCTCGTAAAAAGTGAGTTACTCCTATCACAGGTAGTGGAGACACTGCAGAATGTACGTTGTGTGAATCAAACTTAGGTACTGGACATTGTTGAAGGTCTGACATAGTGAATCACGTCAAGACAAAGAAACATCGGATGAGTGTTCAGATGAAAATGTAAATAAAAGTATGTCTGACTACTTGAGCATAAAAAACAGTAACTGAAATGGATAAGCAGTTCACGTAATAAATATAAGAAAGATATTTTCCATTACATGCGTGGTGTAATCGATAGCGTCGTTGAGCAATAATGGAGTGCGCTAGCGGGCGGCTGTGCGAAACCCGTTGGGTTTGTAATTTTTTTTCTGTTTGAATACTTAAATCATTTACATACGAAATTCATCAAATATATGGTAACTTACTCGTACTTCACCATCATTTTTTCAAGAAAATTGCACGTCTTCTAGTTTCTAATTACATAGGTGACATCTCTAGCAAGTTACTAAAACAATGTTACGAGTCACATCTGTAATTAAAATATGCTATTGTTAAGCCTCTGTACAAAAAAGGGGACACCACAGATATCAATAATTACTGGCCAGTATCCCTGCTTACAGCATTGTCAAAAATCGTCGAGAAAGTAATGTCTCAAGAGTGGCTACCCATCTCAGCAGTAATTGGATACTTAGTAAATCACAGTTTGGATTTCAAAAATACTGTTCTACTGAAACAACAATATACAATTTCGCTGCCTACATAATATAGTCTTTAAATCGTAGAATGTCACCAACAGGAATTTTTGTGACTTATCCAAAGCATTTGATTGTGTGAACCATGACATTATGTTACAGAAATTACAATTCTGTGGTATAAATGGAACATTGTATGAGTGGTTTAAGTCATATCTTCAGAACAGGAAGCAGTAAGTCTCATTATACCGTTTAAGTGACTTAAGGAAATTTCCCACTTCATCAGACTGTGTTGCAATTACGTTAGGTATTCCACAGGGTTCGATCATGGGCCTTTTCTGATCTTCATATATGTGAATGATCTATCTTCTTATCTCAAAGAAGAAGCTAAACTGACACTGTTTGCTGATGATACAAGCATCATTATTAATCCAGTAAAAGAAACTCCAATAGAAAATAATATAAGTAATGTCTTTGAAAAAGTTACTGTTTGGTTTTCTGTGAATGGGCTTCCTCCGAACTTTGAAAAAACGCAGTATATCCAATTTTCTACTGCAAGAAGTACTGTTCCTTCAATAAATGTAAAATATCAATAGAAGTCAAGTCAGTAGCCAGGGTAGAGAATACTAAGTTTTTGGGTGTACATGTAGATGAGAATCTTAATTGGAAAATTCATATTTTGGATCTCCTAAAGTGACTAGGTTCAGAAACTTTTACAATCATAATAACTGCTAATTTTGAGGATATAGAAATTAGCAAGCTAACATACTTTGCATACTTTCACTCTCTGATGTCATACAGAATAATATTTTGAGGTAACTCAACAGTTTGATAAAAAAATATTCACTACTCAAAAGAAAGTGGTTAGAATAATGTGTGGGGCTCATTGGAGCACATTTTATAGACATCTGTTTAAAAAATTAGGAATTCTTACAACAGCCTCACAGTACATTTACTCAGTAATGAAATTAGTTCTCAACAACATGGACCAGTTTAAAAACAACAGTGACATTCATGATTACAATACCAGAAGAAAGAAAGACTTACACTATCCTCTACTTAAGCTATCTTTGGCACAGAAAGGGGTAAAATAAGCTGCTGTAAAACTTTTCGATAAATCACCAGGTGAAATGAAATGTCTGACAGATAACAGTAATAGTTTTAAAAATAAACTGAAATCGTATCTCCATGACAATTCCTTCTATACCATAGTTGAATTCTTGAATAGGAGTAAATAAATCTACAGGTATAATATACGCATTTTGTGCCATTTAAGGGAATGGGGTAGGTGATAAAAAATTTAATCTAAAAAAAAAAATTGATTCATGTGTGCATTTCTTATGCACTTGACACCTTCCACATCGTAACGGTGACTGTGAGGTTGATCAATGGAACACATAACTAACTAACTAACTATCACACATAAAATTATGGTTTTCATTGCAAATACTCATTCTTAATTATCGATATTTTACACAATATGGTTAAAGATTGTTGAAGTTAAGAAAAAATTACACAATTAAATTTTTTTGAGGAAAATGAAAAATCAAATACTCGTCGTTTGAATATGCTCGTTGTTTTGTAGGGTAAATGTGGTTTCACATGAGCCAGAGTGATAAGCATTGTAGAAACATGGAAAACAATAATTTTCACGGCGTCGAGCACACCCTAAAAATCCTGCATTTTTACAGTTGTCATCTTAACACTGCAATCTGAAACCATTAGAACTGTTCTGAAGCCAAGTTAAGGGATAAGTACAATACTATGGTAGCTAAGATCGAGAGCATATTATGTTCATCTAAGAAGGGTATCGCCTGAGTTTTACCGTTATTTCCTTTATTCTTTATTTGTCTGAGGATCATTTATTACAATGATATTGGACACTTTCATTTTTACATAAATCTTGCATATACATAGCTATTTACAAAAAGGTAGTACATATACATATATTTTATAGAATATTCACAGAAAATGTCATTAAAGTACTTTATAAAAAATTTATACACACACATTATTTAAGTCTTTAATACTGTAAGGGCAAATATCGATCAGATGTCTTTATACATTGCAGTAAACTGTTGTACAGTGTGTGCCCAGCATTTGCAGGTTTATTGTCTGTTAATTTTAGCCTGCTTTCTTTTATTTATTTATTTATATAGTCCTTCAAATCCTACATGCATAGAATATATACAAGGATATTGGACATGGTTAGGTATTTACAAGATAAAATACAGTTTGTGTTGCAATCCTAAGAACTAGATATTGAAGTAATTTAGCAAAGATTCATACATACAACAAACATTACTGGCAACATACAAAGTAGAATATTCATAATGCATCTTTATTTTTGTTGTTTGGCTCTTATGTATTCTGTCAGACTGTAAAAGCAATGATCAATTAAATATGCCTTTACTTCAGCCTTAAAACTACAGAGTTTACCTGCTGATTTAATATGGGTAGGTAGGTTATTGAAAATCTTTATCCCAGTATGTAGTGTGCCTTTTTGGCACAATGATGTTCTCACCTGTTTCATATGAAGGTCAGATTTTTGCCTTGTATTGTGTGCATGTATATCTTCATTTATTAATTAGATATCTGGGTGTCTATCAACATATTGTTTGATGAAAACTGATGTTTTGTAGATAAAAATGCAAGGACGAGGAAGAGCTGACAGTTTTTTGAATATGGGTCTGCATGATTTCGTATTGTTTACCCCTTCAATAATTCTTAATATTCTCTTTTGCATCCTGAAAAGTTTAATATTTGTTGTTGCATTGCCCCAGAAGATTATGCCATATTTAATTACAGAATGCACATAGGAGTAGTATACATTTAACAGGCTGGCTTTGCTGCAACAATTTTTTAAGATCAGTATCATGTAACAGGTTTTGCTTAGTTTTCTTTGCAAATATTCAATGTGTACCTCCCATTTTGTGTTGTTCTGGAGCCAGAGTCCCAGAAATTTTGTGCTGTCAACACTTTCAAGAACTCTGTCGCTAAGTTCTATTTCTATGTTTGGGTGGTCCCTGCCTTTTACATTATAGAAGTTCAGTGGTACTGTCTTTTCTTTGTTTATAATTAGTTTGTTATAGCTGAACCACAGTTCTACACTGTTCATTGTGTGGATAGCAGAGTCTTTTAGTTTTTTCTTCTGTTTTACCACTAATAAGGAAGCTTGTATCGTCTGCAAATTGGAGGGTAGTTTGGCAATATCTGTTGCACATAAGATCATTGACATAGAGGAGAAACAGAATGGGTCCTAATACTGATCCTTGAGGGACGTCATATTTCACATTTTCATATCCTGAATAGTAGTAGCTGATTTTGTTATGGTCAGTATACTGCACTTCAACCACCTGTTTGCGACCACATAGGTATGTCTTGAGCCACTCATTGGATATACCTCTAATTCCTAATTGGACAATCTTCTGCTTGGGCACGGCCGCCAGTATGGCGGCCGTGGCTTGGGCATTATGGTCAGTGACGTCAAAAGCTTTAGATAAATCAATACATATGCCTGTCACGACATTCAAAGCTACACTCCTGGAAATTGAAATAAGAACACCGTGAATTCATTGTCCCAGGAAGAGGAAACTTTATTGACACATTCCTGGGGTCAGATACCTCACATGATCACACTGACAGAACCACAGGCACATAGACACAGGCAACAGAGCATGCACAATGTCGGCACTAGTACAGTGTATATCCACCTTTCGCAGCAATGCAGGCTGCTATTCTCCCATGGAGACGATCGTAGAGATGCTGGATGTAGTCCTGTGGAACGGCTTGCCATGCCATTTCCACCTGGCGCCTCAGTTGGACCAGCGTTCGTGCTGGACGTGCAGACCGCGTGAGACGACGCTTCATCCAGTCCCAAACATACTCAATGGGGGACAGATCCGGAGATCTTGCTGGCCAGGGTAGTTGACTTACACCTTCTAGAGCACGTTGGGTGGCACGGGATACATGCGGACGTGCATTGTCCTGTTGGAACAGCAAGTTCCCTTGCCGGTCTAGGAATGGTAGAACAATGGGTTCGATGACGGTTTGGATGTACCGTGCACTATTCAGTGTCCCCTCGACGATCACCAGTGGTGCACGGCCAGTGTAGGAGATCGCTCCCCACACCATGATGCCGGGTGTTGGCCCTGTGTGCCTCGGTCGTATGCAGTCCTGATTGTGGCGCTCACCTGCACGGCGCCAAACACGCATACGACCATCATTGGCACCAAGGCAGAAGCGACTCTCATCGCTGAAGACGACACGTCTCCATTCGTCCCTCCATTCACGCCTGTCGCGACACCACTGGAGGCGGGCTGCACGATGTTGGGGCGTGAGCGGAAGACGGCCTAACGGTGTGCGGGACCGTAGCCCAGCTTCATGGAGACGGTTGCGAATGGTCCTCGCCGATACCCCAGGAGCAACAGTGTCCCTAATTTGGTGGGAAGTGGCGGTGCGGTCCCCTACGGCACTGCGTAGGATCCTACGGTCTTGGCGTGCATCCGTGCGTCGCTGCGGTCCGGTCCCAGGTCGACGGGCACGTGCACCTTCCGCCGACCACTGGCGACAACATCGATGTACTGTGGAGACCTCACGCCCCACGTGTTGAGCAATTCGGCGGTACGTCCACCCGGCCTCCCGCATGCCCACTATACGCCCTCGCTCAAAGTCCGTCAACTGCACATACGGTTCACGTCCACGCTGTCGCGGCATGCTACCAGTGTTAAAGACTGCGATGGAGCTCCGTATGCCACGGAAAACTGGCTGACACTGACGGCGGCGGTGCACAAATGCTGCGCAGCTAGGGCCATTCGACGGCCAACACCGCGGTTCCTGGTGTGTCCGCTGTGCCGTGCGTGTGATCATTGCTTGTACAGCCCTCTCGCAGTGTCCGGAGCAAGTATGGTGGGTCTGACACACCGGTGTCAATGTGTTCTTTTTTCCATTTCCAGGAGTGTATATTGTTCTTTGCTCGTCTCTTTTTACTGCTTTACTGCAGCTGTTCACATCACTACAGGTTAGTTGGATCATTTGCCTGGTCAGTGCTGTCCAAGTTAAATGCGTCGGCAAAGATGTTGCCCCGCATAATCGCCGAGTCGATGTGTGCGTCACGCGCAGCATTAAACGTATCCTCATTATACTAGACTACACGAGACAGCTTGGCTTCAGCTCCAAGTGAAACGAAATCCCAATGAGGTTCCATAATACGCGGAAGAATACATTGCCTAATGTTTACATGAGGTTTATTCTTATGATGAACGGAGTATAGTTGACCCCAAGAACCATATGTTACAGAAGATACACAACACTTACTTTACCTCAAATGTGTGTCCACATAATATTTTGTGGGGGACTGATGACCTTCGCTGTTTAGTCCCCCTTAAACATCCAACAACCACCACCACCATAATATTTTGTTACGGTAGATTACTTTGATACCTAACATTTAAGCGTATTTCATTAGTATACACAAAGTACATCTTCCTGTATTGTTAATATATCACCTTTTTTATTTGTCTATTATAAATTACATCTCTATATGATTAAATCCAACTTACCTACTAAGACAGGAAATGGACCTTCAAAATAATCTCAAGAGATATTTTTGTATACCAATGACGCTAAGTTGACACTCAAAATTAAAAGATAGAACTGAGACCTTCCTGTTGGATATGAACACATAATTAACAACAACAAAAATGCTACTGGCCATTTATTTAAAAAGAGTCAACTTTGATGCCATCTATAACAGTATCTGCCTAGATAACTTTACATCTGATCATGTTACTCGATTTCTTGCATTACCATTCATTTTTATTTTTTAATGCCAACTGGCATAATTAAAGCTTAAGTAAACATGTTTCGGAAGCTCCATTTGTGAATACTAGATGAATTGGAAGAACCTCGGAAAATTACCCTCGGATTGCCTTGTAGAACTGATTCTTAATTGCCAGCGGCCGAAGCAAGATGGTCTTCATCTACTTCCTCTCCTTCTTCCTTCTCTTCTGTCGTCGCTGTACAGGATCGGCGTTATTATATGGGTTTTAAAAATGTTAGCGACGGTTAGAGGCCGGACGGCAGGAATTTGTGTATTGCATCTGTCTGCGTCTGGAGCAAACCTCATGTTCAAGTGTAAGTGCTGTAAATGTCTTCGAAACCTTCACACCCGACTTCTAAAACACTTACACGACTCGTAAATTCTTGTTTTACTCATAGGTGACTCATCAAAAGCAACATTCAATACAAATTCTCTGATCAGTTCTTAAACTACAGAATGAAGACAGGAAATTAATGATAACAATATCACTGAATGATCGTTTTGAAAACAAACTTAACCATTCGTTTCTTGGGTATGGTACTCCTGTTTTTGCACTACTTGCACACAACAGCCTGAACCAGGACTTCCTAGTTCTAGACCAGCGGAAGTCGGTAGATGTCTATTTACTTCGGCCTGCCAATGCTCTGATAAATCACTAAAATGACTACGGTACAGCTGGCATTAGCCAAACAAAGATTGTGATCGGATTCACTCGTAGCTTAGCATAATGCACAATATGATGCAACAAGCAGTACCAGCAGTGCGTGAAGAAAAATACGGCTGGTTGTCGTCCCACCCCCCCTTCACCACCTCCACCCACTGTGGCCCACCCCATGGCTGCCAGTGTTATACCAGCACTAGACAAAGTGGAGCTTGTTGCCTCCACACCACACCTCTGTCCGTGGTAGCCTATGTGCTGCCTTCACTCTCCCTGCAGACTCGACTGTAGATGATTAGGAAACAGCTTGGCATTTGTTAAGGCTGATGAGTTGTGGCATGCCAGTCTCCCCATGACAAGATGTTTTCAGTGTGTGAGAGATCTGGAGAACTTAAAGGCAAGGGCAACAGTCGAATTTCCTCTGTGCCAAGGTAGATAACTACATTATAAACAGCATGTCACAGAGTCCACAAAGAAGAGCACAAGCACAGATATTAACCCATGAAATCAAATGACTACTGTAGAAATTACCAGCCATGTGGTTTTGTGTACTCAGTGGCACCCGTACTGGCGCGGTAGCTGCTGCACTCCCATATAACGATGATGAATGCAATTTGACAACATTCCTTCACCTCGAAGCCTCCATACACAGATGTGCCTATTGTGGTGTTGTATACAGAACTGGGACTCGTATGAAAAGATGACAGGAATAATAAACTGCAGTCTTGAAGCGCCTCAATCTGGCCACTGTCAAATTCCAACACATACTGCTAGGAATATCACCATAGAGGCGTATACCACAGTCTTCTCATAAACAATGGACATTCAAATACTATTTCTGAACGAAAAATGTAATCTTTCCTTATGTAGAGAATTAGATGGCATTACTCCTATCTACTATGCATAGTTGAACTGAAATTATAATCACTTGTATGCAGTAGTACATGTTATGCAATTTTGACATGTGTCACATTTTGTCTCCTCGGTATTGCAATTTTAATGGTCAGCAGTGTCCTTGCTCTGTTAGGTGCTGTCCCCAGTCAGTTTTTGGTTTGAGGTGCAGGGTGCCAAAACTACCAGGTAGTTATAATTAAAGTGCAGCAACTCACAGAGGTCTGCTGTGGGCTGTAATTACTGTACAACATCAAAACTTGGTAGATATGCAAATGTATTAATGCAGAGCCAATTTACTCTGGAAAAAAATTAGTTCCAATTTTGAATATCAGATGCAAATCTGGCGCTGTATAGCATCTTGTCAACATTTCTCGTGCTGATACTAAACAAACTGTGTAAGTGGTCCTTCATAACAAAATCAAGATTATGTCTTTCTGACTTATTTGATCTTTTCTGCCCATGTCTCATTACTAATTCATTTTTCTTGCACTGACAAAGACAGATTTGCATCTGGTAGCTAAAATTGGAAATAATTTTTTTCCAGCATAAATCAGTTGCGCATTAATGCATTAGAATACCTACCAAGTTTTGTTGCCATATGGCAATTAAAGCCCTCACTGAATCTCTGTGAGTAATGCACTTTAATTACTACTTACCCAATTTAGCACATCATAACATGGTAACTAATTACCTACCTTATGAGTAACAAACTTGGTAGCATTAGTTTCAAGGACATGGATAAGAGAAATAATGCAGAATCAATACAACTGAAACACTTTTGATGTGCTGCAATGGTACATCATACCATCACATACCGGTACCATTACTGCTACAAAAGGGGCTCAATATGGCCCCCATCAGTGCCCAGAAGATTCTGAAAGTGCAGGATTGCATTCTGCACAGCAGAATGAAGCATGTCTGTGGGTATGCCAGCTACCTCTCTTGATACGCTGCGCTTGAGATCAGCACATGTGTGAATGTTCCCCTGTCCTTTAGGTAGCCCCAAAATCAGAAATCACAGGAAATGAGATCAGGTGATCATGCCAGCCAAGCATTTGGAAATGATCAGCTGATAATTTTATCATATCCAAATGTGTTTCAGAGAAGCGGGTGAACTTCACAAGTGATGTGCATTGGGACCCTATCTTGCATAAAAAATATTGAGTTCAATGTGTCTCTCTCTTGTAGTGCAGGTATGATGTGCTGGTGAAGCATATCACAGTAATGCTGGCCTGTCACACTGCACGTCTCTGGTCCTTGAGCACCAACCTGTTCAAAAAAGAAGGGTCCAATGATGGACGTAACTGTGAAGCCACGCCATATGGTGACATTTGCACCGTACAGAGGAACTTCATTCGCAGTGACTGAAGGTGAAGATCCCCACACTCGGCAATTCTGTGTGTTCACCTCGCCCATCTAAGAAAAATGGGCATCATATGTCCATAAGATGGTCCAGGGCCAGCACTCGTCAACTTCAATCCAAGTGAGAAAGTGGAGAGTGAAGTCAACATGTCGTTGTGAGTCCTTTGGTGCATGTTGCTGTACAATATGGATCTTGTACGGATACCATTTGAGAATGGTTCAAATTTATCACCATGTATAGAAACTTACAAGAAACTGGGTCATTGGATTCTCAGAGAACTGGCCAAGGTTTTCAGCAAAGAACTGTTCACACAGTAAAATTTGAAGAGACGGTGCCAGGTTGTGTGTGAGAAGATTTATTCATAAGCATCTGACAACCATGAAGTACTTTCTGAAGAATCATAGACAGAACGTGTTAGCAATAGGCCAAAGGATTTTGAACCCAAAGAGCAGTTCTGACAATAGATGATATTGTAAGGTGTGCAGTGCCACTGGTGGTCATCCGTTTGATGAGTTTCTGCGAGCTTAAGATGTCAAAAGTTGTTCAATCATTGAAAAACTAGATAATGTTGCTTTTTTCTTACTATTAGTTTCGTCTCTCAAAGTAAGCAGTTGAGGCTCCTTCTGTCATATTTGGAGTTACTACTCACCTGTGAAGTAGTTGGAAACATCAAAAGTGACACAGAGACTGTGACTGTGACATGGACGTGGTAGAATTTGCATCACGTTAATGTATTCTTGTCACATGTTGGGTGCTTTGAGACAACAACCTAAAGACAGAAGTTCAATTTTTACCTTTCGGCAAAGCTATAATTTTGAAACATTGGCTTTGGTAGATATTTACTGAGGCTCTAAATCACTTGTGTGTAGTTATCTGCACAGTTCTTTATGACAGTTCTTTTACAATTTTTGACTATTGCTGGGCGGCCGGTGTGGCCGAGCGGTTCTAGGCGCTTCAGTCTGGAACCGCGCGACCGCTACGGTTGCAGGTTCGAATCCTGCCTTGGGCATGGATGTGTGTGGTGTCATTTGGTTAGTTAGGTTTAAGTAGTTCTAAGTCTAGGGGACTGATGACCTCAGATGTTAAGTCCCATAGTGCTCAGAGCCATTTGAACCCCTTTTTTTTTTTTTTTTTTTTTTTTTTTTTTTTTTTTTTTTTTTTTTTTTTTTTTTTTTTTTTACTATTGCTGGGAGCTGATGTCTGTCTGCAGTTACTCTCTGCAAGTGACTTCTCATAAAGAGTGTGTACTGTCATCACACATTGCTGTTTATACACACACTTTTGTAAATAGGGTTCAACTACAAGATCTTTTAATATCTTGTCTAACAGAGAATCCAAATAATCAGCCGCTTTGCTTCATGTACATCTGGCCACCTATATGGACAAATATGTACTATACTGTCTATGATATTGCAGACAACCTTGTTCACTGGAGTAAAAAATGGTAGTCGAAGTACATGAATGATCAGTGTTAGCAGATTTCACAGGAATTTTGTTCCATTATTTTAATAATGCTGAGTGTGGGGATCTCCACCTCCAGTCACTGCAAATAAGATGTAGACACCAATTTTTCAGTTTATTTCTCTTCTTTTCTTAAAGCAGTCACAAAAATGGTGTTATATTCTTTCTCATTTCCGCACTTAAAACTTATCGTGGATCATCAAGAAACTACAGGTTGTTATGACTGCATGCCTTTATTTCATTAAAATGTGCTCTTTATGCCAGGACTTGTAGTCTAATGGGTTCTGTGACAATAATGTGTTGTTATGAAATGCTCTCTGACTTCACAGGTTAAATATTTGTTGTATTATAACTTCATTATATTATGTACATGATTTTGACATTTCTAAAATGTTTGCAGATCCGAGGACTAGCAAATGGTTCCTAATGTCAAGCCCATTCCCTACTGCTGCAATCTGTCTCACATATGTATATATTGTAAAAGTACTTGGCCCAAGACTTATGGAAAATCGTAAACCATTCGAGCTAAAAAATCTACTGATTGCATACAACTTTTTCCAAGTTATATTCAGTGCATGGCTTTTTTACGAGGTAAGTAATAGTACACAAACATTCCAGCATACCATGTTTGAAGAGCATGTGTGTTGTAAGTTCATAGTTTAAATGAAATATCGGAAAACCACACACACAAACAGATATACAGGGTGTTACAAAAAGGTACGGCTAAACTTTCATCAAACATTCCTCACACACAAAGAAAGAAAATATGTTACATGGATACGTGTCCGGAAACGCTTACTTTCCATGTTAGAGCTCATTTTATTACTTCTCTTGAAATCACATTAATCATGGAATGGAAACAGACAGCAACAGAACGTACTATCGTGACTTCGAACACTTTGTTACAGGAAATGTTCAAAATGTCCTCCCTTAGCGAGGATACATGCATCCACCCTCCGTCGCATGGAATCCCTGATGCACTGATGCAGACCTGGAGAATGGCGTATTGTATCACAGCCGTCCACAATACGAGCACGAAGGGTCTCTACATTTGGTACCGGGGTTGCGTAGACAAGAGCTTTCAAATGCCCCCATAAATGAAAGTCAAGAGGGCTGAGGTCACAAGAGCGTGGAGGCCACAGAATTGGTCCGCCTCTACCAATCCATCGGTCACCGAATCTGTTGTTGAGAAGCATACAAACACTTCGACTGAAATGTGCAGGAGCTCCATCGTGCATGAACCACATATTGTGTCGTACTTGTAAAGGTTCTAGCAGCACAGGGAGAGTATCCCGTATGAAATCATGATAACGTGCTCCATTGAGCTTAGGTGGAAGAACATGGGGCCCAACAAGACATCACCAACAATGCCTGCCCAAACGCTCACAGAAAATCTGTGTTGAATACGTGATTGCACAATTGTGTGCGGATTCTCGTCAGCCCACACATGTTGATTGTGAAAATTTACAATTTGATCACGTTGGAATGAAGCCTCATCCGTAAAGAGAACATTTGCACTGAAATGAGGATTGACACATTGTTGGATGAACCATTCGCAAAAGTGTACCCGTGGAGGCCCATCAGCTGCTGATAGTGCCTGCACACGCTGTACACTGTACGGAAACAACTGGTTCTCCCGTAGCACTGTCCATACAGTGACGCGGTCAACGTTACCTTGTACAGCAGCAACTTCTCTGACGCTGACATTAGGGTTATCGTCAACTGCACAAAGAACTGCCCCGTCCATTGCAGGTGTCCTCGTCGTTCTAGGTCTTCCCCAGTCTCGAGTCATAGGCTGGAATGTTCCATGCTCCCTAAGACGCCGATCAATTGCTTCGAACGTCTTCCTGCCGGGACACCCTCATTCTGCAAATCTGTCTCGATACAAACATACCGCGCCACGGCTATTGCCCCGTGCTAATCCATACATCAAATGGGCATCTGCCAACTCCGCATTTGTAAACGTTGCACTGATGGCAAAACCACGTTCGTGATGAGTCGCATGTCAACACAAGCACCAAAGTCAACATTACCTTCCTTCAATTGGGCCAACTGGCGGTGAATCGAGGAAGTACAGTCCATACTGACGAAACTAAAGTGAGCTCTAACATGGAAATTAAGCGTTTCCGGACACGTGTCCACATAACATCTTTTCTTTATTTGTGTTTGAGGAATTTTTCCTGAAAGTTTGGCCGTACCTTTTTGTAACACCCTGTATACAATGTTAATAGTTGCATACTGAGCATGTAAATGTATGAAGCATACAACTTGCCTCCCTTAAACTAAGTAAGAAATATTTTGACTAGTCTTCAAGTTACAGCAGAGCACCATTATCAGTGAATGTAATATGGGCAGTCCTATTTGGAAGGTCTTTCGGAGTATGTGAGGCTAGAGTAGCCTTATAGTGTGTTAGTCAAGTTTCCCTTCAAATACACACAGAACGCAATACATTTTCTGATCATCAGAACAGCAGTGCAGCCTGATGATATGAAAGTCATTTGAAAAGTATAAATAATAAATAAAGATGGGAAATTTAGTCATCAGCACTATATGAGACAGATTATCTTTTTAGTAACATGTCCACATGAGTTCATGTGAAACTGTTTTACCAAGCTGTGGTAATACTGCTTAGTAATAATCAGATAATAATAGTAAGCAGTGATATAGCTGAATCTTTGTACAATTATCTTTGCACAATTATCTACAGAAGTAAATTGTATAAGAATTTCCTATTTCTGTGATGAAACACCTGCTGTTACTCTGTCAGTATAGCTAATTCCTCAAATAATTATCAAACACGACATGGTGGTCCCTCATATAGCCATCTGTTGAAAGATGTCAATTAAGTTTGAACTATTGCATCAAACAAGCTTCAAATAATTTGAATACAGGTGTATGCACTGTCAGCCAAATTAATAAACAAATTCTTTTAATCACAGAGTTATGGGGAGATGGTAAGGGGGGGGGGGGGGGGTTGGAGGGGGGGAGGCTAATATGGATGTCACATGTTATCAGAAGTGAAGTGAATGTATTTTAAGTCCCTCAGACTGATCTCCTTTTCAGAATAAGTAAAGTAGCTGAATTTGACATACCAGTTCCAGCATTGCCTGAAAGTGGGTATTGCTGAACAGAATAAAGGCATTATTTCTTAACCTCTGTAAATAATGTTACTACAGATTGGAAGACCATTCTTTCATGGGAACATACTACAATTTAAGTAAAATGAAAAAAAAGTGTATGGAATGACTTGCAAAAACCTAATTACAGCTTATGGGTGAAGGTTAAAAATCACTTACACTTGTAAATAGGATTTTGGACAAGCACTGTAAATAAACATGCACAGAATAAGTGAAATGTCTTATTTTAGTACAGTATTCTGTCCTCCGGTGATGAACTTCAACTACAAAATAATCTTTCTCTCTTTAAACTGTTTCTGCACTTAACTGGTGCTTAGCTTTCTCTCCACTTCCTGATTCAGTTGTAATGTTGTGTGAAAGTGAAGGATGAACTGTGCAACTGCTTTGAAAATGTTGATTTACTTGTTGTACATATAAATTTCAAGAAATTGGTTTTAATTTAATTTTTTCCTTAGATTTAAGTAACTTATTCAAAATACAGTTTCTTGTTTCATTTACAAAATCAGATTTTTCTTTAAAACAGATTTTTAATCAAGATACATTAGCTGAGTGATGTGTTATTTCATAATAATACATTTTGTTGTTGCACAGAATCCTTATATGATGCAAAGCTTTAGTATATTAATGTACATGTTTCAAATATATGAAATGTTAAAACTTTGAAATAATTCTACCCTCTTTTATTTTGTTCTTCCTTGAGTTAAGTATAAAATTTTCTTCTTCTGCATTTCATGCTTTGAGTGTTTGCTACCAGCACAGCTTGCTTTTTAGTTCAGCTGTTTGTCACCTTTTCAGTTTTTCATGAAATGGCAAATATAATTTGTCTATTGCTTCTAAATGTTTTTGATTTATATTAAAATTCCTCTACTGAGCAGAGAAAAAACTAATAGAGACTGTTACTATTGTTACTAAACTTTGTGTTTCAGTGTATTTAACAAGCTTAGTTTATTGTTCAGTACTTTCTTGGCTCTCCAAATCATTCAGTATTGCTACAGAGTTGTAAATGATTAGTAGTAAAAAGGGTTACCTAACTTACATTTTCCTGAATTTACATGAGTCTGTTCTGTACCTAAGGTAATTAATTTCATAAAACAAAGTGGAAGAGATGATCTGAACAGCTACTATGATAAATGCTAATTTCAGTGTTGTTTTGTTTTTAGTTTGCTTTTTGTGTGTTGACATTCTATAATAATTTTTATACAAAAAAACTCCAGAAAGATGATGAATGGTTCACAGAACAATAAACCCTTATCATTATTTTTATAGAAAGAAAATTGGAACATACTATATCGTTGAAGTATATTGACTATGAGAACATAGGTGATATGAAGATAACAATCTGGAAATATATGACTTCATTCCAGTAGCAATGGAGAAAGTAACACATTGCAGTTTACATCTATATCTGCATTCCAGTGCATACTTATGACTTTGAAGCCAAATGCCCCTGAAACAACAACAGCAGTGCTTCAATTGTGTTCAAATATAAAATTTCATGAACTAGAAATTAATGTGACAAACTGAAGAATAATAACTGCAGAAGATTTTTAATGGCAGCAGACACCATTATACCACTGTATCACACTAGAAAATTATTATTGGAAAAGTTAATCGAAGGGCAGAGAACCATGTGTGACACTATGGCAGTGAAACTAGACTTTGTGTTACCTGAAGTGATAGTGAATGAATGAAAATAAATACCCAGTTTTATATATACATTCTGCACAAAAGATGAGATTATATAACTCCCAGCCTACTGCATTCCATTTACCATCTATATAACTGCACTCTTCAGGCTACCACATTGCTGTAATCCATCCTTGGAATACATATTTTCATTATTTCATCATTTTAACAGCGAGAGAGTATTTGTCTCATGAGAACTGGGAAAACTCAATGTTGTTAAATAAAGTCAAAAGATTCAGGAATATGCTGTCTAGTCACTGTCTAAAATTTTGGATTTTTGCTGTCGGAGATACTTTGCAAATCTTCCATGAACAGTGAAACTTTCTTGACCAGAAAGTATGACTATTCCTTGATGAAAACATCACGTGTTTATTTAAACACCTGAAAGAACAATTATTCAGTGAGTTACTTAAAAATATTATCTGAATTAGGTCTACATGTGAATGTATTGTTGAACTTTTTGATGCAGAGACAGCATGTTAATGAATTAATGAAACTAAAGTTTCATCCATGCTACAGTTAAACAGCAGCCATAATACATAACTTTTCTAATATTTAACACTATGGTATTTTTTCATCTTCCTGCAGCATAAGGCAAAAATAATGAAGATAATAGACTGGCTGATGACAAATTATTTTGCATAGATATAACATACATCACTGTACAAATTAACTACAATTTGGTCAGAAGACATCAAAAGAACAAACAAATATCTGTTCAGATTGCCTTAATATTATCATTATGACCAAATTTCAAAGGGTTAACTCTTGGTATCAATATCCATATGTACATAAACAAGTGTGAAATTTTATTGAAGTAAATATATCAGTAAATGCAGAAGGGTAGGTCTTGATGTCAATGTACATATCTAGAAATACACATGTGAAATTCTATCAAAATTAATATGTGAGTAATGAAAACTCTCCAGGAGAAGGCACTTCTTCATTCTGTGGGGAAACAGTGCACATAGAGTAGCTTTCGGTGAATGGAATTTAACAGCTTGTTTCTCTCAGTGTCTCATGAGTGGATGGCTGACTGAATACAGCTTCCGGTGCCAGCCTATCGACTACTCCGACAACCCTTTAGCTGTCAGGGTGAGTCACTGTGCCCACTCTGTAAACTTATGATACTGCCTGGAATTTCAGTCTAGGAAGTATAGGTACATACAGCTATGTACCTTTTTCTTCTTTGGAAATTTTAACAATATTCAAATTTTAAATAAGCCTAATTTTAACTCGTTTAAAGCAAAATCTGAAACTGCATACTCAAAATAAATACGACATGTGCTGGTATAATACTTCTGTATAAAAAGTTAGTATATATTTTCTCTAACTTCAAATTTTAAAAAAAAGTAGCTTGTGATTCCTCCAGGTGATGGTATTTTAGCAGAATTTTGATGAAAAATTGCTTATCCTGTCTTTGAGAGATGAAACTAAGTGTTCTCCTAATGGAATATACATTCCATGTTCCATGAATGCAGTGAAATGCTGTTAAAGACACTGCAAAAACATCATCACATGGTGGATCAATCACATGTCACTTCAGTTATTTTTAACAACTCTTTTCTGTACATATATACATTCGAGATAAATTGTGGATATTTACTTTTTCACTGAATTTTGTCATTATAAAATATTTTTAATGTAAAATTTTCTTCTTTTCTGTTGCTAAAACGTAGTTGCTGTAAATCTGCCAAACTGAAAATGCTAAATTATTTTCCCCTATGATATCATTTTTCCATTGACTCATCAGTATCTCATTACTACATTACCACTTTGTATGTACTTTGTTTGCTTAACGGTAAATGCTTGACTCGCATGAGGTGTTTGTTGTGGAGGAATTGGGGTGTGTATAGATGTCATTTATTAACTGTGATTGAACATTAACACTGAAGCCTTTTACCGCATGATACTAATGGCTTAATTAACAACATACGTGAGTGCTGTGTATCTGTGTTTCTAGAATGTGAGCTTCTCCCTGAAGAGTAATTATCACTGCATTGCTGGCTAGATGTTTAGATGAATCTATTATGTGTAACTCAGTTTCATTGCTGTCTGAAGTATTCTGAGGAAACAAGAATTGGTGTTTACTTCCTGCAGACTGTGCTATTGGTCAAAGGTACAGGGACAATTACAACAAACCTCTTATTTTTATAGATAAGCCATAACTTATATTACCTGTGCATGGTTTAGGAATCTGTTGGAACAGTATCAGGAGAAAATGTAACAGAATCTTCACACAATGTATCCAATGGTCAGTTCATCTAACTTTCCTAGAGATATTAATATGATACTGGTAGGTCATGTGGAATACAAATAATGGAAGGAGTGAAGGTATCCACTCACTGTGTACTAGAGGCACGGAATAGTTGACATACGTAGAAACAAGATTAAAAACATTGCTTTGTTTTTGGTTAAGTTCTTGGGCCATGTCCTTTTCAAAGGAACTGCCCAGGCATTTGCCTTTAGTAATTTACAGAAACCATGAGAAACCTAAATCTGGATAGCCAGACAGGGATTTGAAGTGCCAGTCCCTCAAATAGGAGTCCAGTACTCACCACTGTGACAGAATTGGGGATATGAAATTTGGTAAAGATGGCATATAAGGAACAGAAGGGGCTTGGAAAGCAAATATAGTGGATTAAGGATGAACATTGACTTTATCAGAGCAGGCTAGAGACAAGTTCCTGTATCACATATCATCACATAGTTATACTGCTACTACAATCACCACACAACTGCCATCCGTAGGCCTATTATCTTTATGTAAACTCCACACATGATATAAATGATTCTTTCTAGTAAAACTAAGCTCCCAAATGCAGCGTGTCTCCCTTTATGCTAATATTTTGTTCCACTCTAAAGCTGAGGTCACACATATATTCATTGAGGAATCACCTGATAATGATACTTGATTTGTCATCACAATAAAATGAAAATAAATAGCTAAAAATATTCACGCATCCTAAACATATAAGTATGCATTGTAAGGATAGGATAGATGGTCTGCCATGGCTTCGATGAAGAAATCGTCGTGGCATTTACCTAAAATGATTTAGGAAAATTACAGAAAAATTAAATCAGGATGGCCGGACAGAGCAAACTCTAATCTCCATAATATGAGGTCAGCATCTTAACAACAGCACTGCCTCATTTGCTTGGTCCCTGTTGTATGATTACACTGAGGTGACAAAAGTTATGGGACAGTGATTTCCACATACACAGATGGTGGTTGTATCGCTTTCACAAAGTATGAAAGGGCAGTGCATTAGTAGAGCTGTCATTTGTACTTGGGTGATTTATATGAAAAAGGATTCCAACATTATTATGGCTGCATAACAACAATTAACAGACTTTGAACACAAAATGGTAGTTGGAGATAGATCCATGGGGAATTCCATTTCAGATATCGTTAGGAAATTCAGTATTCTGAGATTCACAGTTTCAAGAGTATGCTGAGAATACCAAATTTCAGGCATTACCTCTCACTGACAATGCACTGACTGACAGCCTTCACTTAACGGCGGAGAGCAGCAGCGATTTTGAAGAGTTGTCAGTGCTAACAGACTAGCAACACTGCTTGAAATAACCACAGAAAAAATGTGGGATGTATGACAAATTTGTCCATTATAATAGTGCAGAGAAATTTGGTCTTAATGGTCTATGGTAGCAGACAACCTGTCTTTGATAAAAGCACGTCACCTACAGTACCTATCATGACCTTGTAACCACATTGGTTGGACCCTAGATGACAGGAAAACTGTGGCCTGATCAGATGAATCCTAGATTCAGCTGGTAAGAGCTGATGGCAGGGTTCAAGTGTGGTGCAGACCACATGAAGCCATGGACCCAAGTTGTCAATGAGGCACTGTACAGGCTGGTGATGACTCACTGATGGTGAGGGCTATGTTTACCTGGAATGGACTGGGTCTTCTGGTCCAAGTGCACCATCCATTGACTGGAAATTGTTATGTTCAGCTATTTGGAGTCCATTTGCAGCCATTCATGCACTTCATGTTCCTTAACGAAGATGGAGTTTTTATGGATAACAATGCACCATGCCTTCAGGCCACTATTGTTCATTGAAGAACATTGCGGATAGTTTGAGCAAATGTTTTGGCCACCCAGATATCCTGACATGAATCACACTGAACATGTATAGGACATAATCAAGAGGTCAGTTCATGCACAAAATACATCACTGGCAACACTTCTGCAATTATGGATGGTTATAGAGACACCATGGCTCAATATTCCTGGAGAGGACTTCCAGCAACTTGTTGAGTCCATGCCACATTTAGTTCCTGCACCATGCCTGGCAAAACGAGGTCCAACAGGATATTAGAGGGTATCCCATGACTTTTGTTCCCTCACTGTATGTCTTTGCATTGCAAAAAACTTGTATTTTCCCCTTTCATGTAGACAGTGGCATATAATATTTTGTGTAGGACACCATATCTGACTGGGTACATTTTTCTATTCTTATTTTTAAAAATTAGTTTCAGTCAGTTGAACTATATTTTTTTATGATTTCTCTAAATCACAGCTCTGTAGCATCCATAGCCTTGAGCTGGTATAGGAGAGGAAAAAATGATGACATGTGCAGTACAGTTTTGATCCCCTCATTATGTCCCCTTATCCAGGATTAAATTCTGAACTTCTCACAACTGTACTGTAAAATAAGAACTTTTTTAAATGAAGATAATAACTGTTGGCATAGACGACTATTCATTCTTCATGTACCCCATTTGTGAATGGAACATGGCAAATGCTTAAGATTTGGAAAAGTAGTAAGCACCCTTTAACACTAATGTTATAGAGGTTTGAAGAGTGTGGATGGAGATATAGACACACAAATATAGTGAATGCCTTAGTGCCATTTGAGAAGACGAAGTTATATGTGATACTGTATTAGATTTTACCCTTCTTTCTTTTTTACATTCATTCATGCAGACATCAGCAGAACACTGCTCTTCACAAGTACTGTACTCTTTAATGTTATCTGAAGCATATAGTCACACATTTGACACATCTTACACACAAGCAGAAAACAATACAAAAATAAAACACTTAGGACCTTGCTATGCACTGGACTCGCATTCGGGAGGACGACGGTTCAATCCCGCGTCCGGCCATCCTGATTTAGGTTTTCGTGCTTTCCCTAAATCGCTCCAGGCAAATGCCAGGATGGTTCCTTTCAAAGGGCACGGCCGACTTCCTTCCCCGTCCTTCCCTAATCCGATGAGACAGATGACCTCGCTGTCTGGTCTCCTTCCCCAAAAACAACCAACCAACCAACCTTGCTACGAGTGCAGTGTTAGGATACTGACCACACAACTTGGTCATTAAGTACATGAGCTTCCTTTTGGCTTTTGTGCTCATCATCTAAATATATTTGTACATCAATTTCAGTTGCATTTCTGGTCTTGCTGGTGTACATTTCCTCTGGTATGAGGAAAGTGTACAAATTGTTAATCTTTCTGAATAGCCGTAAGCTACGATTTTCATCTAAATTGTGCAATTCTCCCAGTACTGGTGAAAATTTATGGTACACCTAGAGTGATGTGCAATAATTTTTCACCATGTTGTTTATTTGTTTGCATTTTAATCAATATAAAAACCAGAGAGATTCATAATAGCTGGAGCAGCACTTCAATTGACTAGTTCCAAAATCACTCGTAATGGATTTTGGGTAGTAACAGATTTATTCTCAGATTTTTAAGCTTTTTGTTTATGGAATTTAAAAAGGTGCGTCTTGGGGGCACTAAATTTGTGAATAACTTTTTTATAATGAATATTGTCATAATAAATATTGCTTTTAATTATAGTCTTTAAAATACTGTGACTAAAAAAAATTACTTTCGTAGTGATGACTATTCCAGTCGGAATGTCAATGAATATCAGTTGCTGAATTTATTCTAATCATCTGAAACTGACAGAAATGAGTAATTTTTTACCATATTAACAAACTTTTCTGCAAGTATAATACTACTGTTTATTTGTGTATATTTTTGAGGAAAACATGACAAATAAGTGAAAGTTGTAACACCATACACGTTAATGCTGAATTTTTACATAACATAGAAATTATACATTTTGACTTGTGTAAGCTAAATAAAACAATTCAAATTATGTTACTCTGGAAGAAACAGAAGGAATACTTTCAATATGCTTTATCAAAATACTCATAAATATATGTTTGCAAAAGATGCATGTTTATGTGGTTGTAGTAATGAATTTGTAGTTTGCTGTCCAGTTTTGTTAATGTAGTTGATATTCATATCTAACATGGTGAAAGAACAGTGTTATTATCATTGCTTTACCAAAGTGTAACCAGAAAATGGTACAGTAACTAAAATGAATAAAGATAGATAAAGGAGCCATGCTTATCATAAGTTAAATTCTATGTAGACACATATATAGATAGTGTTAAACATTCAGTTTTTGGAACTATGATTTCATCCTTCATAAATGTAAGACATAAACAAAGTAAGGAAAAGTATATGAATTCTATAAAGAAATACCATACTACTTTCTGCAATACCTCTTAGCTAACATTAGGCTCCTCAACTCCTCTTTCTTCCTCAAATTTCTGTTACATAAATCCTGACATGCCTCCTATGGCAAAGTTGTCTTCTAGCTGCTGTGTTTTTTCCTCATTTTTCTTTTTTGACACCTTGTGTATCATATGTTTGTATTCATTTTGTCCTACATTTACATCACTTCTCACTGTTTTTGTGACCTTCTTATTTCCTAAATCAATTACTTGCTTCTTCAGCCACAATTGCTTTATTTTTGTTTTCACTTTCCCCTTTTACCTCTTTTTTTCATAGTTCCCATTTTGTGTTATTCTAAGCTTTTCCTGTTTGTGACAGTCACCTCTTGAACAGACAGTTACCTCCTTCATATTTTCTGTGTAGGTTTGTCTACACACTATTTCTTTACTGTGTTCATTTATTATTGGACAAATGTCACTGTGTTTATCGTGACCTTTGGTTCATATCAACTGCCTTTCCTGTATAAAAGGGAAAAGTTCAAATTTCAGTTTTCATGCTTACACCTGTCAAAAGAATTGAGCTAATTTATCACCCCTAGAGCATGGTCTTTTATGTATCTTAATTCTCTCTAATGCTTTGAATTTTCAATTTCTAAATTAACTAAAATTTTAACATGAAAACTGCTGCTGAATGTATCAGCCATATTTCTACAGAAACATTTCCAGAGTTCATCCTTTGGAAAGAAATAAGGAGTAAAGTGAAGTGCTTGTTGTGTCTGCTTATATTTAGATTCCATCCAAGTATATAATGGTACTTGTTTTGCAGATAAGCATGTCAGGTTGGTTAACAGGCCTGTATAATTTCCGTTGTCAACCTGTCGACTATTCAAATAATCCCAAGACATTAAGGGTGAGTTCATTGTGTCATGAAAGGAGCTTCCTACATTCATTCTGGGAAAAAATATGCTGCCCACTAATCAATGTTTATCAATAATCAGAGAATATTTCAAGCAATTGCAGTAATAAAGAGGCTAAATATATATTACTCATTGGCTTTCAAGAATACATATAATTGTTTGAGAAATTATGAATTATGTAAGCTATTGCGTACTTAAAACTTTCTAAAAAACTATGGTGGGCTGTAGACTTTTTTCTAGTTATTCATTACTATTAAAATTAGCTTTCACATTTGGCTTGTATTACTGCATGAAATTACATCAAATGTCATTCATTTCTGTGTTTATTGTTATACTTCACATTTCCTATCATTTAATCATCACTTAAAAAACAAAAATAAAGTTACATAATTAATGTTTTGATTGTTTTACAAATACATGTCTGCAGACCTGGTATAATCAAAGTCCTCATGCCACTGTACTGTTCCATGCCCTAGTTGGCAAAACAAAATAGTGCAGCCCATTGACAAAATGAAGTAACATGCAGTGATTTGTTCCCAGCATCAATTAAACTACTACAACTGTGTCAGATCAACCATGATGGCTATCGCCTGACATAGTTGCGACATTTCCACCACTGCTAAAAACTAATTACTGCAAGATACTCCACTTACTTTATAGCCTGTGCCAATTTGTTTTGGTTCCTCTAGCAGTGTGCAACAGTACTGTGGTGTGGAGATTTCAGTCTGCACTGGGGCTGTGGATGCATACCTGTAAACAAACAAAAAATCAGTTATTTAAAATAAGGGAAAGACAACCATTTGCCTATAACAGATTGATGCATGGAGCACAGTAACACATGACAGAAAACAATATTTAAACAAGCTTCCAAGCACTAGCTCTTTTCCAGTAATAGTACACACATTCACACACACAACCAAACAGAAAGCCAAACACACACTCCTGTGGCCACGGGAGAGTCGGTTTGAGTGTCTGTGTGGTTGTGTACATGAGAGTGTGTACTATTGCCGGAAAAAGAGCTAGTGCTCAAAAGCTAGTGTGAATGCTGTTTTCTGTTATGTGTTACCGTGCTCCACACATCGATCAACTATGGTAGGTGAGTGGTTGCCTTTATGTTATTTTATGTATTGCTCCATCCAGGAATTTCCATTATTGTTATAAAAATTAATTATGTAACTTTATTTCCTCCTCCTCCCCCCCCCCCCCCCCCCCCCCAAAAAAAAAATGTGATAATTAAAACTTTATGACTATTCCTCATATGTGTATAGAGTTTCACACAACATACATGTTATGTGATTGCTACAAGCATTGCATGCACATTGTCAGAAAGCAGCAAATGGGCAATCTTGCAGTGCATAATGCTTAATGAAAAGCTTTCTGGGGTACAGATGTGGTGCAATATCATCTATAATTTAATAAATGTGTTCATAAAATGTCATTATCACATTAAAATACTTAATCTTTCACTGGGGAAGATAATGAAGCCTCTGTTTCATTTTAGTCATGACAGCTACAATCCCTTTAATGTGCCAGCACATGTGAGTATGTGGAATGTATAGAGTATTATTATGTCAAGTTTAACTGTGAGTTCTCTTACAGGTTATCAGATAATAAACACAGAATGTGGATTTCTTGTAATTTTTAAGTCATATGACAAAAGTTTTACCTATTTTCAATTTTGCAGTAAATGTAAAGCTACAAAATTTCTGAAATTTAAGGAATATTTAATTTTTTCTTTTGTGAGGAACACTGATGTGGAAATGTGAATCTTAGCATATTATCAAACAAGCATTCTGTGTAACTGTTAATGGTAACTGCATGAATGTTTTATTCACTGTGTGTAATCTTAGTTGCTACGGCAGAAATGAGGTAAATTATGTAAACTATTAAATGATGAATGTTTTTTAATGTTAGTATGAAACATCTTGATTTTCCACTGCTGTAATATACTGGCAATTTTTTCCAGAAATTGCGTACTATCAAACATTAAGTTTCATCATTTTATGCAGGGTGACTTTTCATATACACAGGAACATCATTAATAGAAAAATCACATAATTTGCAAATGAAAATATTTTTTTCCCTTCTGACATTTTAGGCGGCAGCCCTTTAATTTGCAGTCATTTAACAAAAAACTGAGAGAAAGTGGATATTTTTCAGAACAATTATCATTGATCTGGGCAGACGTGTTGAGAAATATTCAGTAGAAATGAAGTGAAATTTCATAAACAATGAAATAGTTGAGGCTAAAAATGTCTCCACAGGTAGAGTAAAGGTACAAGAAAGAAGCCCAATGGTACATTTGGAAATACTTAAGATTTTCAGTGAAATAAATTACCAACAATTCAAATAATGATGTGGGAAGATATCAGTGTAGATTGCTTTCATGAGAACGTATTAGGTGATAATGGGAAAGAACTGTTAAGTGTAAAACGAAGAGTGTTAATTAATTATTTACTGGTAATTAGTTTCATGTTCCATGGATTGTTTGTGGGATTAATCATAATGATGTGGAATCAGTCATTCTACATTCACGTTACACATGCACATGTAAATATGGCTACATACTGACCATTTACAATTTTTTTAGTACTGCTGTGAGTTAGTAATTCCTACCCACCACCTTTTACACATAATAGAAATTCAAATTCTTCGGTGGAAGAGGAGAAGTTGTCAAGAAGAAACTTTTTCAGTAAGTTTTCAAATTTAACTTTGCTGTCTGGCAGACATTTTGTATCACTGGATAAGTGGCCAAAATTTTGAACGCAGCATTGTGCCCCTCTTTTTGTGCTACAAATAGCCTTAATGTGGAGTAATGAATAGCATTTTTTCTTCTGATATTCTAATTATTACATAATTGCTCTTTTTGAGCTGCAGTAGATTATTTACAACAACTGATCACATGAGGACAATTAATGTATGTGTGATGGAGGAGAGGTGCTTTGGAGCATAACAAAGGAAGAAAAGGAGTTTGATGTGGAAGAAATAGGTGGTCCAGTAGTGTGATTATTGTTGAAAGAACACTAAATTATATGAGCTGATAAGTCGGCTGGAGCTGATGAGATACCTTCAGAGATAGTAAAATCAGAGTGAAGTGTTGTAACTTAAAGATTCTTGAACCTCAAGTCTAAAATCTGTGAAACATGGGATCTACCCTCAGACTTACAAAAGAATGCTATACTATAGAAGGAATGAGCAGATCAACAGATGAACAGGTAAATGTAAAAACTATTGACATCTCACGTTAGTAAATCACCAAATGGAATAACATACAGGAGGATAGTAAGAAAAATTAAAGACATATATTATGAAGATCATTTTAGCTTTAGGAGAATTAATGATACCAGAGACATAACTGTAGCTTTTTTCATAGCCGTGGAAGAAGAATAAGGGGAAAAAAACAGTGTACCATTATAGTGACCTAGAGAAAGCCGTCAACAATGTAAGATATCTGAAATCACGAATTGTAATAAAGTACAGGAGGAGAGAAACAATCAACCAAAATATCTTCAAAAATAAAGTGGGTGCAATAGATGCAGAATATAAAAATGGACAAGTTCATCTTACAAACAACATAAGGCAGACTCACAGTTAATTTCCTCTAGCATTAAGTTTGTATGTCCAAGAAGTAGTAAAGGAAGCAAAACAAAATTTAAAAAGGGCACTAAAAGTGCAAAATTAACAGAAACAAATTCTTGGATACATATGTGACATAACCCTCCTGTGCAAAATGAAGGAAAATTTAAAAGAATTATTGAATCGTTTGTCTCCACAGCTGAGCAGTTGACATGGCTGACTGCTATGCCCAAGATCTGGGTTCAGTCTGTACTGGCACGAATTTTTCTGTGGCAATGGAATGGGGTCCTCTCAGCCTCATAGTGGCAATTGAGGAGACACTTGAATGAGAAGTAACAGCTCTAAGGTTTGGTAAGCAAACAATGACTGCAAGAGCCATGTGCAAACTCCATGCCCTCCGTACCATATGGTGTTGCAAAGGATCACACAGCAGCAGCTTGGCCTTGTTCAGTGCTCCGGGCCTGATTACAGAACTTACTTTTTATTCAATGAAATCAGCAGACTGTCAGCATAGAATTTGGGTTATGGATAAGGTAAAGCTGTCTTCAACTCAAAGGTTTTTATCCAGCCAGTTATAATGGGATCCACAGTTAAGTGCGAACTCCACGATATGATGCAACTTGGTATTTTTCACATTAAAAGTTATTGCCAGAAGGGGCAGATTAACCATGTCGAGGTTCCTAAGCAATGCATATCTCGAGGTCCCTTTACCATTTTCTAACTCCCTAAAATATATTTTTTTCTACCACAACTCAGTTTTATTCATAATTAAACTGTTTTATGCATTGTAGAGATATACCATCAACCTATTCAATAAAAATTGAAACAAATGAATATATGCATATTTTTACTAAACTGGAATTTAAAGTAACAAAAGTTTAAATATTAACTCTTCTAAATTTTTTAGATGCAAAATCACTTCAAACATCTTGAAAGTTGACATTTTGCAATATGTCATTTTCAGCCTCTATTATCACCAATGAACTTAAACAGTTCCAAGACACTAATGAATGAAGACAGTTTCTGATTGTAAAAAGTTATGTTCACCCATGCTGTTTGTAATCATCAGACTTCCAAACATTTGCAATGCTGTCCTTACATTTGAGAAAATTGATTGTGCGATATTACCAAAAATCAGTTTATATGATTCCTCAGCAGGTACAGTTTTATCTTCTGGCATTCTCTAATTGTAAGATGAAGTACTTGAACTGCACAATCTTGTCTATAAATTCAGGCTCGGTATCCTCAGAATAATGTTCAATAAGTTTTGTACAAGCCTCTGTAATTTAATAAGTGGACTTTGTCAAGAAATCTGTTAGAAATTCAAACAGAGAATTAATTTCCCTAAGCTTCTAGTCACTGTGACAATACTGTACACAGCATATGTAGTACACACAAATAAGTTTCAGTTTTTAACTTCTCCTTTCCTCTGTACACAATGTCTTCTGCAGCTCCATCATTTTGATGCCTTTTCCTTCTTCACACTTTCTCATTTTCATCACTGTGCTGGATATCAGTTTTCTCACTTGCCTTCACCTTATAATCATCAAATAATTCTTGCTATGAAAGTAAAAAATATAAAAGTGATTTTAAAAGGATAACTGCTGTTCCAAGTTCAATAGTTGTTTTTTGTAGAGAGATACCAACAACACTGATTTGATCTAGTATGGCAGCCCAGAAAACAGCCATTAAGGCATCCCCCCCCCCCCCAAAAAAAAAATCCTTTAATAGACATCTGGCCTCATGAATCACTTGTGATGTCTGAGTCTCATCATCAGTACACTGCAAAGCTTTCTGGAAAATGTTTAACCTTTTCACAAAGCCTTAGTCACATTGCCTCCTACACACGACTTGGTGTTGGAGACTCTTTCCAGAACTAATGACAAATAATGGTCATCTTTAACATATTTTTCAAGATGTTTGACCATAACTGTCAGTAATGAGTTGATGCTGCAAAAAAGTTGTACAAAGCTGAAGAATGAGATAGCTCCAAAGCAGCTCTCTCCAGTGTGCACTCCAACCAAATTCAATGAGTGTGCTGAACATGGTAGGTAGTATAAGAGGTGATTTATTTTCATAATATGCACCTGTAGACCACTGTAATATCCAGACATATTTGACACATTATCATAGGATTGGCCTCTCAAATTTCTTATAGCAATGTTACATTTGTTTAAAAAATTTGAAATTGTGGTGGCTAGTTCTTCCCCTTTGTGACTTTCTACAGGAATAAACGTAAGTGACATTTTGTACAAGAATCACACCTTTCTGTACAGCAAGGCCATGCTGATATGCAAAGTATCAGCTCACTACAGAGTTCTTTATACAGTGCAAGGAATGAGGCCAAGATATGCAAATGTAGTTGAGCAAAATGTTCAAATCTGGATCAGCGTCTGTGGCCTGTGCAATTTTCTTATGGTTCAGCGAAAAGACTGAAGCAATTCAGAATCCTGATAATTGATGTGACAACAAGATTCAGCAGAAGTGTCAAAGTCTGTATCAGGGCCAATCGGAATACGTGAAAGTGTGTCTACATTACCATGTTGATCTGTCAGACGATACACAATCTCATGCTGGTATTGAGACAACAACAAAGTCCACCTTTGCAATTTTTCTGCAGTTTGTACAGGAACCGGTTTCATTGGATGGAACAATGACTGCAAAGGCTTGTGATCTGTTACTTAGCAGAATTTTCTACCATAGAAATAGTGGTGAAATTTGGTGACAACATACACAATAGCCAATGACTCTTTTTCAATTTGTGAATATTTACACTGCACTTTGGACAACGCTTTTGATGTGAAAGCAATATGTCTGTCTTTATCACCAGTTCTATGCAAAAGTACTACACAGTTTCTGTAAGAGGAAGCATCAACTTGCAATACAACTGGTTTTGCAGTATCAAAGTGAACTAAGCATCGATCATGGAACAATACATCTTTAAATTTCTGAAAAGCTATGTGGCACTCATTCGTCCAAACAAAGGGGACATTCCTGTGATGGAAGGAATTGGAGCTGCAATTTGTGCAGCATTTGCTATGAACTGAATATAATAGTTCATTTTCCCTAAAACAGTTTGCAATTCTGTGACACTGAGTGGAACTGGCAAGTGTCATATGGCTAACAAATGCGACTGAAGAGGATGCACACCTTGACTGTTTATGACATGACCAAGATACTGCAACTCAGGTTTAAAAAAATCACACTTGTCCAGTCCAGCTTCAGACAACACATTAAAGAAAGCACATAAATTTGCAGTACGTTCTTCAGGTGTACGACCTGCTATGACAATGTCATCCAAATAGTTTGAACAGTTTGGCACTTGTGCAGTCAGCTGTTCCAAATACCATTGAAAAATGGCAGGTGCAGAAGCACTGCTGAAAGGCAAACACAAATATTTAAACAAGTCCAAATGAGCATTCACTACACACACTTTTTGAGATTCTTCATCAAGCAGTATTTGAAGATATGCGTCGCACAAATCAGTTTTTGAAAAATAGCGTCCAGTGCCTAATTTATCCATGAGATCCTCCGGGATAAAGACACTTGAATAAGAGCTTCATTGGAGGCCTCGGGAGCAGTTACACCTGAAGTTTTCTTTAGAAATTTCATCTTACTCGAACTCATAGCTCGCTTCGATATAATCATCTCAGCCTTTCTGTTTCTTTCAGATGCACCAGATTCTCATTTTCTGCTTATGTTTCTGTCTCTTGAGAGTCTGCCAGACATGATGATCTAAAAAGCACTTTGTACTAAGTACATTGAAAGTACAGTAGGGTACTTAAAGTACTCAGTGTCATAGTATAGCTGTGCGATTATCATACGTGGCAGTTTTTTTTTTTTTTTTTTTTTTTTTTTTTTTTTTTTTTTTTTTTTTTATTCTGTCATGTATGACAGCAGCCAAATAAATATACCCAGAAATGTATTTGTATACTGACTTACAATAGGATGGGGTTCCTTTAGTATGTATGGCTGAAATTTGTTCAACCCGACCTTCAGAGATAAAAGACTTGTTCACTTGTACCAGTTCCATAACTTGAAAGAAGAGTGAAGTGTCACTTGGTAGGATTGGTTTCAGAGAGCTGGCATTATTGGCCAAGACAATTCTCCTGCCTGTATTGACTCTCCCACAGAGGAATGCTGCATTTGCTCATTGTTGCATCGAAGTGTCAGTTCAGAAAAACTTTGCATACCAAGTGGGCTGTGAATATGGTGTAAAGAAAAGTAAGTGTATTTTCCGTTTAGCATGCATCTTTCTGTAATATGGCGATCAGATTCCTCTTTAAGTATATAATTTAATAATTTATTTTACAATTTTTTTTTAGTCTGTATGAAAAACTTTAAAATAAAACAGTCTCCTTCGAGTTCCATGTGTTACTGCTATCCAGTGCACATGCGCCGATTCATGGTAGGTATATCCTGTATAAATCATGCAATGTAACAGGCCTACCAGAACCAGTCTGCAGTTCCAGACTTGTGCATCTTGTAATGAGGCTTAACTGTTATAGTGTTGCCAGATGACCCTGGATAAATAGTACTACATTCATACGGATGTAGGAATGGACAATTAAGTAGCTAAAATTTTAACAGCTTCAAAACATTTTTTGCAAGGCCATCAGCAGTTTCTGATGCCTAAGCCCACCACTTGACTTCCATTACCTCTAAAACTAGAGAAATCCACTGGCTCTCTACTCATAATAAAATCTAATTAAAAAATACACAACCATCAAATCTTTTCTCCATGACCAAAATATGATAAATTTTTTGCACTCACCATACTGTAGGCTGTAGGTTCAGATGTTGCTCTTAGAAGACGATGTCAGTGATGTGACACGAGTGTTAGATGACCCTATGATGGTCACACGTGGGCAGTGAAATTGGATATCAGGATGACAGTAGAGTTGCCTCTCATGCGAAACAATAGATGTCTGGCATTTCTGATAGCGCAAAGAGCGGGGACGAGTGTGGAATCACTCAAATACCACTATCAGTGACATCTCTGGCTGCAACTGTGATGACTGCATGGTGGCACATTTGACAATACTGTGGAGATGGCCATGACCTCCCCCCACCAATGGGGTTGCTCTCTGCTCTGGTGGTGGCTCACTCGTGAGTCAGTGCAGGCTGTTCTGCCTCATGGTTGAACAGCAGATCCTGTACTGCATTCCAGGATGTCACTCCAGGTGTCACAGGCTCATGGTGGAGGCTGTGATAATGAGACAAGAATGGCTGAGTACTTATATGCTCCAGACTATGTTCATTTAGGGCTTAAGGCACATGCTCTAAACATTTCTGTAGTGGCAAGTGATGAAAGGCTCCGTCCTTCTGCTAGCATATTGCAGTGTCAGCTGTTGCTGTATCGCTCCCAGCTGGCTCTGCTTCACAATGCCTGTTGGCCATGTTTTGCTTTGCAACAGGTAACCTGCTTGTGGCTGGCTCTGTTGCAACTTGCTTCAACTCTGGTGCACTTTTTGATCAAATACAATATGTAAAGAATGGGTCAAACCCTGTTGGAAGAACAGAACCCAGAGTTCAGTGAAAAAGTATTGGAGAGGAAGACAACACCACTAAGAAACCTAAGGTATTACCAAGTATTAGAAAGAAGAAAATATTAACAATGGTTAAAGAAACATCATAATATGTGTAATCTAACAAGACATCAAGGAAAGAGCTAAAGCAGGAAATCTGAGGCACTGAAATAGCGACATAAAATCTTCAAACAAGGAGTCAGGTATAACAGGGAAATGAACACATTGATAAACAGTCAATGTAATGCTTTGGGTTGCAGGAAAAAAATATATATATATGTGAATAACAGAAGTAGTCTACATTGGCTTTTAAGAATCGAAACTGGACTGACCTGTTCCATGTGCTGTGATATATTCACAAACTGGAACACAAGATTGCCAAATAAATAAATAAAAAAAGCAACTTAAAAAGATAATCGTTACTGTAATAGAATCTGCAATACATTGTCGGAGAAATACCAAGCATTCAATATGAGGAACTATACAAGCAATGAGCTGACTAAAAAAAATATGAACTGCCAGTTATTTAAAAAGAAGGAAAGTAATCATTAATAAAATAGCTGAATTTATTGTTCAGTATAGTTTTAGAATAAAAAGAAGTTTCGCAAGAGTTAGGACCCTACAACACCTATGTTGATATACAACATAGAAGATCCAAGTATTGCTGAAAAACTGACAATAAGACTGATATTACAATTTTACAAACTCTTTGTGAGAACACTCACAGTATAGTTAGGATAAAAATTTGGGTTGTGTCAAACGAGTGAAGACACAGACTTTAGAATGGACTCCAGGACAGTAGAGTACATCCATATTCCGGCATACTTATCCAGAAAGTTATAGATTACAACAGTGGAGTGTGCAGGGCACTCTGAAATTACTTCCACACAGTAGTACTTTTGGCAGTAATAACAATGATGAAAGTGATAGGAAAGAATGTGCAATTCATTAACTTTACACAGAGATTAGGAAAAACAACATAAAATGAAGCATATATTAGGACATCAAATTGGTAAAAATCAACTGGAATATTAGCTGGTAGGATGTAATAGATGCAAAATTATTTACATTGGTGATAAAAGATATATTTAAAAACAGATACTGAGAAGCAAAATGAGATAGGATATCAGGTAAGAATATATAGCTCATTGATGAAATAATCACATTAGTTCAGAGTAAGACAGAAATTAAAGATGCATTCCATTAATTATGCCTGGAAGCAATGAAATTAAGTATATAAATGAATATACCAAAAATTAAATTAATATGAAATATGAAGCCAAAAGCAGGCACAACATGTGGGAAAATTACGAGTACGTTTTCCAAGAAGTGAACATACAAGATCAGTCAAAGACTGTAAATAACTGTACTAATATGTGTAGCATTGGATGTACATTATATGATCAAAAGTATCTGGACACCTGGCTGAAAATGACTTACAAGTTTGTGGCGGCCTCCATCAGTAATGCTGGAATTCAATATTGTGTTGACCCACTCTCAGCCTTGATGACAGCTTCCACTCTTACAGCCATACTTTCAACCAGGTGCTGGAAAGTTTCTTGGGGAGTGGCAGACCATTCTTCATGGAGTGCTGCACTGAGGAGAGGTATCAATTTTGGTCAGTGAGGCCTGGCATGAAGTCAGCGTTCCAAGACATCCCAAAGGTGTTCTGTAGGATTCAGGTCAGGACACTGTGCCTGCCAATCCATTACAGGGATGTTATTGTCATGTAACCACTTCACCACAGGCCATGCATTATGAACAGGTGCTCGATCATGTTGAAAGGTGCAATCACAATCCCCGAATTGCTCTTCAACAGTGGGAAGCAAGAAGGTGCTTAAAACATCAATGTAGGCCTGTACTGTGAAATGCCACACAAAACTACAAGAGGTTCAAGCCCTCCATGAAAAACATGACCACACCATAACACCACAGCCACCAAATTTTACTCTTGGCACTACACACGCTTGCAGATGACATTCACCAGGCATTCGCTATACCCACACCCTGCCATTGGATCACCACATTGTGTACTGTGGTTCATAACTCCACACAACATTTTTCCACTGTTCAATCATCCAATGTTTACACTCCTTACACCAAGCGAGGCACCATTTGGCATTTTCTGGCATGATGTGTGGCTTATAAGCAGCCGCTCAACCATTAAAACCAAGTTTTCTCACCTCCTGCCTAACTGTCATAGTACTTGCCATAGATCCCGATGCAGTTTGGAGTTCATGTGTGATCATCTGGGTAGATGTCTGCCTATTACAGATTATGACCGTCTTCAACTGTCAGCGGTCTCTGTCAGTCAACAGACGAGGTCGGCCTGTACACTTTTGCGCTGTATGTGTCCCATCACGTTTCCACTTCACTATCACTTCGGAAAGAGTGGACCTAGGGATGTTTAGGAGTGTGGAATCTCGCTTACAGATGTATGACACAAGTGATACCCAATCACCTGACCACATTTGAAGCCCGTGAGTTCCGCAGAGTGCCCCAGTCTGCCGTCTCACGATGTCTAATGACTACTGAGGTCGCTGATGTGGAGTACCTGGCAGTAGGTGGCAGCACATTGCACCTAATATGAAAAACGTATGTTTTTGGGGATGTCTGGATACTTTTGATCACATAGTGTATATGATAAGTTGCAAAGTGGTTGGGGTCCTGAAAAAAAAAAGAATCCACATTTAACTAAACCACACTAAGCAACTACAGAAAGAAAGAGTCTCTGTATAATGCTCAGAAACTGCAAATGCAATTAATGTATAAGAAACATAACAAAAATTAGGTCATAGTTAGACAACTATTTACTTTAACAGATTGTGGCCAGATGTATTGTGCAAAACACCAAGCAAGTTGGGCACATAAAATGAGGAGAGCTGGACAGCTGTTGCTAGCTTTCAACAATGATCACAGAAAAACTATCTGCAGGTTTGAACTGGAATGCACAATACATAAACATGCAGCAAATATGAGAAAATCCTATATCTGTAGCTTAGAGACCATACAGAAAATAAGAAGAAAATGATGAAATATGTTGCTGAATGTCTGACACGCATAATTCTTGGTAACTGTGAAATGGTGCAAATTATTGAAATGAGACTGCTTTGAAGTTCAGCAGCTTGAAATTATGTTGGATGTGTAGGAAAAAAACTTAATAATTCTGATTCATCTGTGATTATTGTCTTCATGGAATGCTTGTATGATAACGATTCAGGAAAGAAACTATTTCTTTGCAGAGCGGGTTTGAATTAATGCATTTTAGCTCTTACTTTTTCCTCCATTGTTATGTTATTTAGTTCACGTGAACAGCTCATAGTGGCTGTAGGAATGGTCTGTTGAAATGAGTGGAACACTAATCTGTTATCTTGGATTAAATTAATCTCATAAATAAACCAAAGAGTAGAATATTTTCAGTATGAGTTACAAATTATTTATGAAAGCAGTAATTGATCAATAAACAGTTATTTTATTTATAACATTTTTGAAGTTTGTGTTGCCACAATTATTTAGAGCCAGTATGGTTGATTACATAAGGCAGACATGCATAATTAGCCAGCACTGATGTTTTTGCTGTTGAGTTGGTGTAAAATGGATGAAACCACCAGTTTCAACAGACCATGAGATCAATTGCTACTGTGATTCTATGTTCCAAGAACTCCATATTGCTGTCATTTGTGCATATAGTTTGATAAATAAAGCATAATTCCTTTACCATTGGAACCTTGGCTTTTTGTTAGTTGCAAATGTTCCAATATGTTAGCATTTCATATTCTATAATTGATATGCAATTCATGGCTTATTTGTCATGTTACTAACATTGCATTAAAAAAAAAAAAAGATTTAATGTAACTCAATATGTTGTATAAAACACAGTATAATGTAGTATAAAACATAGTTCATAAGAATCAAATCAGTACAAAAGGTCCCTTGAAATGTTTGGCACTTGTAAGACAGTCTTTTGTATTTGAAAACTTACCATAATATGAATTTACTTGCAGATGGTCCATGCATGTTGGTGGTATTATTTCTCCAAGTTCACAGAATTTTTTGATACAGTAAGTGTCTTAATTATTTTCCATTGTGTAATTTTCAGTCTTACATTTAAACAACAATATTTCTTGACTTTGTAATGTTACTTGAATAATAAATTTTAAATAACTTGATTTGTCTTTTTTCTTTCAGTTCTTTTTTGTGCTTCGGAAAAAGAACAGTCATGTGTCAACACTGCATGTAATTCACCATGGAGTAATGCCTATGAGTGTTTGGTTTGGAGTTAAATTTACACCAGGTAAATAAGCATGAGAAAATGAAATGCAATAAAACCCTGGTGTATGTGCTTCTGTTATCTGCATTTTCACTGTTTTATTATTCACGTGTAAAGTGTGTGCTGAGTATATAACACATGCCTCATTAGTTGCCAATTAGTCAAAAAATAATACTGTATGCAAAATGAATTTTCATTCTGCAGCAGAATGCCCACTAATTTGAAACTTCCTGGTAGATTAAAACAAGGGAGCCAAATAAGAACTCAGACCTGGGACATACAGCTTTCACTGGAATGTGCTCTACGAACTGAGCTATCCAATTACAAGTCATGACCCAGTCTCCCTGTTTCACTTCCACCAGTAACTCTTCTCCTACCTACCAAACAATACAAAAATTTTCCTGCATAGGAGATGATGTGCTGGTGGAAGTAAAGCTGTGAGGGTGTGTCATGAGTCATGTTTGAAAATATAATGTAGTATAACAGATAAAAAATCTACTCACCAAGGGGTGGCAGGAGAACACACATATAAAGACATTAAAATTTGCATAGCCAGTGGCTCCTTCTGTGGTATAAGGTTTGAAAGGGAAGGAAGATGGCTGAAAGAAAAGTGCTGGTGAGGCTTAGGAAATAAGGAAAGTTTGAAAAAGTCAGCCAGAACTGCGGTCAGGGGAGACTTACAGGACAGGATGCGAAGGAAACCATCCTCATCTTGTCCAATAAGCCTCCCCTGACCTGGGCAACTTTTTCAAATACTTCCTAAACCATAGTTGTCCCTTTCCTTCACCCATCTTCCTTCCCCTGCAATCCTTCTGCCAGAAGAAGGAGCCACTCACTCCGAACACTTGCAAGTTTCAGTACATTTATATGTGTGTTCTCTTGCCACCACTTAGTGAGTAGATTTTTTTATCTACCCTTTTACATTATATTTCCAAAAATAAGTCGTATTTGGACAGATTAGTCAGCAGAACATTTGGCCATGAAAGGTAAAGGTCCCAGGTTCAAGTCTCAGTCTGGCACAGGGTTTTAATCTGCCAGGAAGTTTCAAATTAGTGCGTGTTCCACTGCAGAATGACAATTAATTCTGGAAAAAAGTCCCCCAGTCTGTGGCTAAGCCAAGTTTCTGCAATATACTTTCTTACAAGACTGCAAGGTCTGCAATGTATGCAGGAGAACTTCCTTGAAGTGTGGAAGGTAGGAGATAAAGTACTGGTGGAAGTAAAGCTGTGAGGTCAGGTCATGAGTCATACTTGGATAGTTCTGTTGATAGATCACTTGCCCATAGAAAACAAAGGACCCAGGTTCAAGTTCTGATCCAGCACACATTTTTAATTTGCCATTAAGTTTCAGTTATACTGTATATTTGTACAATTTTATGAGCTTGTTTATCATTGTCATCAAATCATTGCTATGTGGCTTTCATGTACATGCGAGAGGGTCTGTTTTCAAAATTACACGAGAAAGAATAGCATGTGAATGTTTTGATGTCAAGGAATGTATGGCAGTCATTTTAAAAAATGGTTACATGTTTTGAATCACTGTGAGTAAGGTGAGCATAGAGAGTCCGCGTGCTATGGGACTTATGGAATCTACAGTGAGAACTTTTAGTGACAATGCCGAATAAATTGAAAAAAGCTCAATGTCCAATCTACTTCACTGAAATGAGAGTGACTAAATTTCACTAAGAACAAATGGTAACAAAGATAAGTCAATAGATTCTTCCCAGCAACTGCTGGTGATGCCTCTTTTTGGAGTTGTAATTCAAGCTGTAGCTAAGAAGTAGGTTTCTTCATTTCAGGCAAAAGTTTGGCTTCCATAATATGAAACTAATGAGTTAGCAAGTCCAAGAGAATAACTTGGAACCAAATAGATTAAAGTAAGATTGAAATACATTGTGACAGAAAGGATACACATCTGAATGAAACAGGTTCAATTTTTGCTCTGGAAATGAATGCCTTGCCATACATATACCCATTTCTAAACTAAAGCCTTTTTAAGACCGCTAATGATCAATGCACTTGTGTTTTCATAGAAAACGCTTCAGGTGGTTGTAAATTAAAACCTCATTTGGTCTATCATTCAGAAGATTTGAGAGTACTGAAGAGATTTAATAGAAACAGGTTGCATGTCCAGTAAAGGTAAAAAATTGGCATGATATCTTTAATTTCCATTAAATCATTTAATAATGAACTACAAATGAGTTGAAGAAATGTTCTGATAAATAAATAATTCCTTTCAAAATTCTCCTCCTTGTTGATAATATTTACAGCCATCAACCTTCCATTATTGTCTTCTTAGACCAGACGTATACCACAACCCATAGATCAGGGTACTATTGTCACAATGTTGGAATTTTTCTAAGCTTGCTGTAGCATTTGGTTCAGCTGGTGAGTGTACCATCAGGACACATTGGTGATAGTTTGACGTTAGGATGGTAACTAGTACAATTAAATTATTTCACTCTAAAATTTGTGATGGGTATGCACAGAAACACATTGGCTGTTGCTTAATCATATCCAAATTATAAACTGGTCAGTGAAATTACCAGTGAAACTGAAGAGGTATTGCATGGTGCCTCAAATGGTTTTCATTTATTTTACTGAAGAGAATGTGTGTGAGTTTCTGAACTCTAATTGTGAGAAACTGAACTATGAGGACCTTATGGCTATCAGCAAGTGTAATAAGAAGGTAGAAATTGAATTCAAGGTAGTTTAATCTGACAATAAAGGAAATGGTAAAATCCTTCCAAATGGAGATGCTGCTATGGCAGTCTTTGAAGACAATTCTTCTCAGATGAAGAGAAGCAGTACAGTGAAGAGACAGTTAGAACATATTCCAAAATACTAAAAAGACTTGTATGACTAGATGATTAAGAAAATATAGTCAGCAATCAGGACTTTTTTCTCCCAAACTGTTTGACTGTTCAATCAAAACCTCAAATATCCACTTCAGCTGTAAATGTTATGTATTCTGAAAACTATCACAGAAATCATCTGACGTAGATAATCCAGCAGCAATTTCAGTTGTGAAAATGTAATTTTTTTTTTGAGAATCAGTAAGATTGCTCTCCTGTACACAGCCAGCAGTTTTCTTTTAATTTCATCTCTGAAATATTGTAACTTTCTTTTTTTAATAAAATTGGTAACCAAAAGATAATATTGACCAAAATCTGCACAAAGTTATTGTAAAACACCTAACCCTATATTTAATTTACAAATTACCCATATTAACTCTTTGTATGTGAAGCACACCTTACCAGTATTTTGACTTGCACTTCATAAATTTTGGAGTATACCAAATGATAGTGACACGTTTTATTGTTTATGTTTCAATTCTAGGAGGCCACAGCACTTTCTTTGGACTGGTTAACACATTTGTTCACATTATTATGTATACTTATTACTTGTTGGCTGCAATGGGCCCACAATATCAAAAATACCTTTGGTGGAAAAAATACCTCACTGCCTTCCAAATGGTAAGTTAAAACTGGTTTACAATGCTTATTCTCTCAATAAGGAAAGTTTTCTTATACCAGCTATAATTATTTCCTGTTTTTGTATTTTGATGATTTTCATTTTTCTATGGGTGAAGAACCATTCTCTCTTTCCTAATTTTATTGTCTAATGTTAAGTACCACCATCTTTCATAAACACATCAGTTATGAGATTCTTGACCAAGAACTTGAAACAAAGCCAGTGGTTAGGAGATGCCAATTCAGTGAATAACAATAAAAGCTACATAATCTCTACAATACAAAAATCAACAGACACAGTAAAAGCAAATAAAATGAGGAAACTGTTTTACATTCTGAGAATAAAGCTATTATCTGTAAACACGTAAAGGCATAATTGTTAAGATGTTGGACAAGGCTTACAAACAGCCTCATTTAATCTTTCAATTCCAGTGCTGAAGTTGCCTAAACAGAGGCTGACCGTGCAACTTTCCAAGCACATCTAAAAGTAATATGATAATTGGAAATCTGCATCATGCTAATTAAATGTTATTATAGTATTACATTAACATGTGAAATTTAGATTTTATATACCATATATTTTTGTTTGAGTGAAACTGTTCATTTTCATAAAAGATCCCATTTTCTTCATGGAGCCATCTAAAATCTTTAAATAAAGTATATTTTTTATACAAGAAAGAGTTGTCAAGAAGGAACATCACTGGTTTGCTTTTAGAGTGGACTTTGCTAGCCATTGGGCATATTTAAATCATTGAGAAAGTCATGAAAATATCTGTGATAGTATAACTCTCCCCTTTCAAACCAAAGTCAGGTTTAATGAAGAGCACGTACAGTCAGTTATTGTTTGGTAACTTAGTTACAGATATTATTAGTCGTTTTGAAAACAGTGCATTGTTTATAACAAATTTATTTAAAGAATATATCCACTGTGGAACTGCAGTTAACTTGTCTAACTATTTAAAATGCCTGGATGGAATGTAACAATATTACGAAAAGGAAAGTCACTACTCATCTTTTGGCCATTAAGGCCATCAACAATACACACACACACAGACACACACGCACACACACACACACACACACACACACGCATGCACACTCACGACTTTATGTGTGTGTGTGTGTGTGTGTGTGTGTGTGTGTGTGTGTGTACTGGTCACAAAGGCCTTAATGGCCGAAAGTTTTGTTTGTGACAGTCTTTTTGTTGTGTCTATCTGCGACTCAACATCTTTGCCATATGGTGAGTAGCAACTTTCCTTTTCATAATATTGTTGTTTAAAAATGCCTAGAAGATAATTATTATTAACACAGCATGTTGTACTTATGACAAAGCTATATGGGTTAAGAACTTCCTTGCTGATGTAAGTCTCTCAAAATATGATTCTAAAAGACACCAGTCAGTGGAAACTGTCAGCATACACTAACTTATTGATGTGTTTATCCCTGCGATTTGCAGTATTGTGAAGTGGCCAGTTGTTGAATGTAACTGTCTTACAAGCTCTAGTGCACATGTGAGTGTGTGTGTGTGTGTGTGTGTGTGTGTGTGTGCGTGCATGTGTAAGTTTTGCTTTTCCCCCATTTCAAAATAACAGTTACCTTCACTTTGTATTTTGTTATCTCAAAACAGAATGATATTTAGCTCTAATTTTGTTTTACTGTTACCAGATACACCAGTAGCTTTTTCCCTAGAGGACTTTTGAGTTGCTTAGAAAGTTAAGATGTCTTTTGTCATCTTGTTACTTTGTTATGTATAAATAATTGAAGCCGCAAAACAAATATTTATGTTTGCAGGTACAGTTTGTAGCAATAATGGTACATGCCTTCCAGCTATTGTTCATAGACTGCAACTATCCCAAGGCATTTGTGTGGTGGATTGGAATGCATGCTGTCATGTTCTATTTCCTGTTTTCGAATTTTTATAATCAAGCTTACAAGAGCAAATCACGAAGAGAAGAGAAATCTGATCCACAGGTAGGAAAAAAACTCTAATAAGGAAAAATAATAGTAACACTAAATCTGGAACAAAAACCATAGAAAACTTTAGAATGTCTGCAGCATGGTCAGCACATACAGCCCTATAATATAAGGGGCAGTCAAATGAAAACTAGATAGATAGAAAAAAGTAAGTACACTGTTTATTACTTCAAAAGTAATCACTATAATTGTTTGTACATTTATCCCACTGTGAGACAAGACAGTCATTGCCTTCATGGAAAAATGTTTGTGATTGCCTATGGAGCCGTGATTGTACCCAGATGTGCACCTCTTCATCCAAAGCAAATTGATGGCCATAAACGTTTTCCTTCAGGGCTCTAGAAATATGGAACTCTCTTGGCAAGAGAATGGGACTGTATTGAGGATGTGTTAGGGCTGTCCAGCAAACCTGAATTGTAGTCAATACAACGTTACCAACTGAGGTTAATTAATTAATTTATTTATTTATCCATCTGTGGACATTTAAAAATATATGGATGTTGTCAGTTGCATACATTCATATATTTATACAGTTTGTTGTTACATGTAGTTAAACATTGTGACATATAAGTTATTTACAGTCATTTTTGCTCCTTATCAAAATATTGTGAAACAAAAGCTATTTACAATCATTTTGTACTAAGGAATTCACTTATAGTCTAAAAGCAGTGTTCCTGCAAAAACAATTTAAGATTTTTCCTAAAGTAGTACACATTATCTGCTTCTTTTATTTTCTTTAGCAGTTTATTGTACAGTTTTACACCTTCATACAAGAAGCTATTTTGGGTCTTATGTTTATTCTTTCTGTCTAGGTGAAGACAGTGACTTGTTCTTGTACTGTAGTTATGAAAACTGCTATTTGTGCTATAATTTTTTATATTTTTCTTGATGTACACTATGGTTTGGAATATAAATTCACAAGGAACAGTTAGAATTTCTAACATTTTGAAAAGTTCTCTGCAGTGGGCTGCTTACTGCTTTTTGTTATAATTCTTACTGCTCTCTTTTGCATTTTAAATACTGTTTGTAAATTCTGAGCACTGTTTCCCCAGAAAATAATACCATAACTGAGTACCGAATGAACATAACTAAAGTATACAGTCCTCAAATATTCACTACTGCAAATGGATACAAGTGCATACCATGTTGTGGCTATCTTTTTTGAGAGTTTCATAGCATGTTCATTCCACTTCATTTGGTTGTCAATGTGCAACCCTAAGAATTTTGTTGTAGGTACATCATCTATGGAGATGTTATCTAGTTTTAAATTTAAGGGGCTCTGTTTTCTGTTCATTCTAAAGCATATTGTATTTGTTTTCTTTACATTGAGAGCTACTTTGTTTTCCTGGGACCATTTGTGAACATCCCTTAGCACTTCAGTAGAATTTTCCAACATTTGTGCTGGTGTCTTACTGGTGATTACTATGTTGCTGTCATCTGCAAACAGTATCTTCTCTCCATGGCTGATATGTTGTGGGAAATCATTTATATACACCAGAAATAATACAGGGCCAAGTACACTTCGTTGAGGGACCCCAATATTGATATATTGTGGATCAGATATATGTTTCTCAATGTACTTGATCCACTGGAGACATGTGCGATCTCTACTGACTGTACTCTGTTTTCTAGATGTGAATGAAACCATTTGAGAACCACTCCCCTTACTCCTAGTGCCTCTAATTTATGTGACAGCTTCTGGTGGTCAACTGTATCAAATGCCTTAGACAGGTCTAGGAAAAGGCCAGTTACATAGCTGTTCTCATCTAGTGCTTCTATTGCAGATTCTGTACCTCTACCAGCCCTGAAACCATACTGGTCATAGCAGAGGAGGTTGAATTTACTTAGATAGCTCAAAAGCCTGTTTTTCGTTATTGTTTCTATCACTTTGGAAAAGTATGACATTAGGGATATTGATCTGTAGTTCTCAACGTTTTCTATGTCACCTTTCTTGTGAACTGGTAAAATTTTAGCATGCTTCAGATAGTCAGGGAAGCAACCAGTTTTGAAGTATTCATTTATGATTTCTGTTATTGGAGCTTTGATACTGTGTATGCATTTTTTCAGCTCACACATTGGGATTTCATCTAAACCTGCTGAGTTTTTGTTCTTTAATTGCATTACAACATTGCATACTTCCTCCTCAGTAGTTGGAAGCAATACCATTGAGTTTGCTGTATGCTTCTGTATTGGTTGATTAGCACCTTTTGGACAATTTTTCTGTAAGTTCATTGCAATGCTGCTAAAGTAGGTATTCACATAATTTGCTAATTCTTTCAGGTTACTTTCTAAGTTTTCCTTGTTCATGATTTGTGTGTTTGTACCTCACTGCTTCACAGTTCCTGTTTCTTGTTTCACTACAGCCCATATAGCTTTACTTTTATTATTGGCTAAATTTATGAACCTATCGTTGGCTGATTTTTTTGCAGTGTGGAGTACCTTCCTATAGATCCTTTTGTAGTTTTTGTAGTAGTGCAAAAAATTGGATCACTATTGTCCTTTTTAATGGAGTTTAGGTATTTACAAGTTTGAGCACTTTTTCTAATTCCTTTAGAAATCCATTTATTGTTGGTGTATGTTCCAACGGGAATTAGTGCTTTGGGGAATGTTTCTTCAAATTTTAATTTAAACTCAAACATAAAATTGGAGAACTTGTTATTCACTTTAGTTTTTATATATACTCCTTCCCAACTTTCACATGCTAACTTTAAAGAAAACTCTTGCAAAGCTGATGGGGAGTAGACTCTTTTATATACATGCAGTTTTGATTCTTTTTTTACACAAGCTTTTACTTTTATAATCTGACATAGATGGTCAGACAGTCCCAGATTTTTGACAAGTACATCACAGTTTCCTCTGCCTACATCTGTAGCTACATGGTCAGTGGTAGATGATGCATTTGTGGTTATTCTTGTTGCACAGTTGACTAGTGATGATATACCAAAACTATGTAGGATATTCACAAATGTGTTACTGGTGTCATCTGTTTTAGTTGTATTTATGTTAAAGTCCCCACACAAAAGGATATTATGTTTCAGAGTCAATCCTAGTACTAGGCTTTATATAAGTTTTGAAAAGAATATCTCTAAATTACCACTGGGAGAATGATATACACATAATATAGTTAGTTTCTTGGGCATATTTATAGCAACTATCTCTATTGGGCTTGAGACAAGGAATGAAAGAGGAGAAAGACTAATTCAGTTCTGTAACAGGTTTCAGCTAGTAATAGCAAATACCCTGTTCAAGAATCACAAGAGGAGGAGGTATACTTGGAAAAGGCCGGGAGATACGGGAAGATTTCAATTAGATTACATCATGGTCAGACAGAGATTTCGAAATCAGATACTAGATTGTAAGGCGTACCCAGGAGCAGATATAGACTCAGATCACAATATAGTAGTGATGAAGAGTAGGCTGAAGTTCAAGACATTAGTCAGGAAGAATCAACACGCAAAGAAGTGGGATACGGAAGTACTAAGGAATGACGAGATACGTATGAAGTTCTCTAACGCTATAGATACAGCAATAAAGAATAGCGCAGTAGGCAGTACAGTTGAAGAGGAATGGACATCTCTAAAAAGGGCCATCATAGAAGTTGGGAAGGAAAACATAGGTACAAAGAAGGTAGCTGCGAAGAAACCATGGGTAACAGAAGAAATACGTCAGTTGAGTGATGAAAGGAGGAAGTACAAACATGTTCCGGGAAAATCAGGAATACAGAAATACAAGTCGCTGAGGAATGAAATAAATAGGAAGTGCAGGGAAGCTAAGACAAAATGGCTGCAGGAGAAATGTGAAGACATCAAAAAAGATATGATTGTCGGAAGGACAGACTCAGCATGCAGGAAAGTCAAAACAACCATTGGTGACATTAAAAGCAACGGTGGTAACATTAAGAGTGCAACGGGAATTCCACTGTTAAATGCAGAGGAGAGAGCAGATAGGTGGAAAGAATACATTGAAAGCCTCTATGAGGGTGAAGATTTGTCTGATGTGATAGAAGAAGAAACAGGAGTCGATTTAGAAGAGATAGGGGATCCAGTATTAGAATCGGAATTTAAAAGAGCTCTGGAGGACTTACGGTCAAATAATGCAGAAGCTATAGATAACATTCCACCAGAATTCCTAAAATCATTGGGGGAAGTGGCAACAAAACGGCTATTCACGTTGGTGTGTAGAATATATGAGTCTGGCGATGTACCATCTGACTTTTGGAAAAGCATCATCCACACAATTCCGAAGACGGCAAGAGCTGACAAGTGCAAGAATTATCGCACAATCAGCTTAACAGCTCATGCATCGAAGCTGCTTACAAGAATAATATACAGAAGAATGGAAAAGAAAATTGAGAATGCGCTAGGTGACGATCAGTTTGGCTTTAGGAAGAGTAAAGGGACGAGAGAGGCAATTTTGACGTTACGGCTAATAATGGAAGGAAGGCTAAAGAAAAATCAAGACACTTTCATAGGATTTGTTGACCTGGAAAAAGCGTTTGACAATATTAAATGGTGCAAGCTATTCGAGATTCTGAAAAAAGTAGGGGTAAGCTATAGGGAGAGACAGGACATATACAATATGTACAACAACCAAGAGGGAATAATAAGAGTGGACGATCAAGAACGAAGTGCTCGTATTAAGAAGGGTGTAAGACAAGGCTGTAGCCTTTCGCCCCTACTCTTCAATCTGTACATCGAGGAAGCAATGATGGAAATAAAAGAAAGGTTCAGGAGTGGAATTAAAATACAAGGTGAAAGGATATCAATGATACGATTCGCTGATGACATTGTTATCCTGAGTGAAAGTGAAGAAGAATTAAATGATCTGCTGAATGGAATGAACAGTCTAATGAGTACACAGTATGGTTTGAGAGTAAATTGGAGAAAGACGAAGGTAATGAGAAGTAGTAGAAATGAGAACAGCGAGAAACTTAACATCAGGATTGATGGTCACGAAGTCAATGAAGTTAAGGAATTCTGCTACCTAGGCAGTAAAATAACCAGTGATGGATGGAGCAAGGAGGACATCAAAAGCAGACTCGCTATGGCAAAAAAGGCATTTCTGGCCAAGAGAAGTCTACTAATATCAAATACCGGCCTTAATTTGAGGAAGAAATTTCTGAGGATGTACGTCTGGAGTACAGCATTGTATGGCAGTGAAACATGGACTGTGGGAAAACCGGAACAGAAGAGAATCGAAGCATTTGAGATGTGGTGCTATAGACGAATGTTGAAAATTAGGCGGACTGATAAGGTAAGGAATGAGGAGGTTCTATGCAGAATCAGAGAGGAAAGGAATATGTGGAAAACACTGATAAGGAGAAGGGACAGGATGATAGGACATCTGCTAAGACATGAGGGAATGACTTCCATGGTACTAGAGGGAGCTGTAGAGGGCAAAAATTGTAGAGGAAGACAGAGATTGGAATACGTCAAGCAAATAATTGAGGACGTAGGTTGCAAGTGCTACTCTGAGATGAAGAGGTTAGCACAGGAAAGGAATTTGTGGTGGGCCGCATCAAACCAGTCAGTAGACTGATGAAAAAAAATAATAAATCTCTATTGCTGATGCTTCAAAGTCTTTGTCTACACTTAGCATGATAATATCATTTCTGACTTTAAATTCAATGCCATTCTTAACATTAATACATGATCCTCCACCTTTCATTGTGTTTCTGCAATAAGAACATGCTTGGACATAAGAGGGTAAATTAATATATAAGATTTCACTTTCTTTACACCAGTGCTCTGTAATACAGATAACAGTGCTGTCTAAGATTTGTAACTCGACTTCCAGCTGTTGCACTTTGTTTTTTACACACTGAATATTTTGGTGGAGTACTGTTAGACATTTAATGTTAAGAATCTTAAGGTAATGTAACTCATCCACAAAAGAAATGGCTTACAATGTGTTTGCTTAATTGATTCTTGAGTACTGTTCATAAATAGGCCTGGGATGCTTACCAGGTAGTTCTGATAAAAGAGATAAAGAAGATCCAACAAAGAGTGCACATTTCATCACAGGATCATTTTGTCAGCATGAGAGCATTACAGAAATCCTTGACAAACTCCAGTGGTAGATACTACAAGAGAATCGTTGTGCATCACAGAAAGGGTCCCTGTTGAAATTTTGAGAGTGTGCTTTCTGAGAAGAGTCGGACAACATATTACTTCCTCCCACAAAATGACCACAAAGAAAATTTTTTAGAAATTAGAGCTAATACAGAGGCTTCATCTGCATCTACATCTACATATATTTATACTCCATGAATCACACTTAATTGCTGGCAGAGGGTTCATGGAACCAGCTCCACAATAATTCTCTGTTATTCCAATCTCAAACAGCGCATGAAGAAAAGAGAAAAGGAACACCTATATCTCCCTGTCTAAGCTCTGATTTCCCTATTTTATTATGATCATCTTTTCTCCCTATTTAGGTCAGCATCAACAAAATATTTTTGTATTCAGAGGAGAAAGTTGGTGGCTGAAATTTCGTGAGTAGATTCCACCGCAGCAAAAAACGTCTTTCTTTCAATGATGTCCACCCCAAATCCTGTTTCATGTCAGTAACTCTGTCTCCCCTATTTCACGATGATATGAAACATGATACTTTTCTTTGAACTTTGCAGCAGTACTCCAAAAGTAGATGGACAAGCGTAGTGTAGGCAGTCTCTTTAGTAGATCTGTTACATTTTTTAAGCATTCTGCCAATAAAATGCAATCTTTGGTTTTCCCTCCCCACAATATTTTCTGTGTTCTTTCCAATGTAAGTTGTTCATAATTGTAATTCCTAGGTATTTAGTTGAATTTACGGCCTTTAGATTTGATTTATTTATCATGTAACTGAAGTTTAACAGATACCTTTTAGCACTCATGTGGATCACCTCACAGTTTTCATTATTTAGGGTCAATTGCCAATTTTTGCACCATACAGATATCTTTTATAAATTGTTTTGTAATTTTTTTTTATCTTCTGATGACTTTACAAGATGATAAATGACATCATCATCTGCAAACAACCTAAGATGGCTGCTCACAACGAAACCTCCCAATTGCACCCCCATCAGATTTAGTGGGAAGATGGCCTAGTGGATTTCCTGCCAAAAACTGAACACAGATCAAGCATGAAAACAAGAAGAAGGTGTACTGAACTACGAAAAAAAAAAAAAACAGAAGCAGTGAACAGTCCAAATGTAACAAATAAAATGCTGAGGAAAGTGGCATAGCCATGGTGCCATGGTTAAGTGGTCACAGGGTTGGATTATGAAGTGGGTGATCTAGGTTCTAAACCCCCTTGAGCCATTTATTTATTTTTTTCACAACTTTATGAACTGTCCATTCAGTTATTGAAATGTATGTTCTCTTTCTGTAGGCTTGGTGGCTGTCATACTGTACATTGGTTATAGAATATAAATCATGTGGTATGAATACAGTACTATCACAAGTAAATGTGATGAATAGTAAGAGCAGGTGAGATACCACATAGACACCTCACAGGAATGAAAACAACAAATAAACAGATGTTAACTATGTTAACAAAGGAATTCAAGAGCAAAACTTCCAAAACTGAGTGCAACTTCAAAAACACTAAAATATGTGTTTTGACAGAGCACAGAGAAATTGTGTGGTTATGAAACTGTTGCATTCATTATCTGCAGCTTATGTGGCAAACTATTATGTTCTCATTTCCTTGGGAGAGATCACGTTCACATTCATAAAAACACCTAAACTGGGCAGGGAGGCATATCTCACTCACTCACCAGGTGTACAAATTAGGTCCTATCATATGACACACATACAGTCTATGTATGACCCACCAGATATGTTTTCTGGTGGAGGATTCGGTTGAATTGTCTCCTTGTCATCAAAGGCTTTTGGTTCGCATTTGAAAGCCACTTCCTTTCAGCTGCTAATAGATTAGTTGTGCAGGATTGAATTTCATTGTAGGTCCCTTCCTTACACTTCACTGCTGCAAACAGACATTATACCATGACACAGGCACAAATTTGAATACAGGGAGCAGAAAAAAAAAAAAAAAAAAAAAACGCAAGAGAGCATTGAACACGGTTCACCTCACCCACTTTGCAGTCCAACATCATGACCACTTTTTTTCCAATGAATTTGTTCAGGGTGGACATCCCATGATCAGTACACCTTCTTCCTGTTTTCATGCTTGATCTGTGTTCAGTTTTTGATGGGCTGTACACTGGGCACTCTTACCACTAAATCACAAGGGGGTGTGATGGGAAGTTTCCCTTATCAGTTTATCTCCTAAATCATTTACAGCCCTTTGTCTACAATATTTTCAAACCAGACCAAAAACTTTGTGGTGGCAACCCAGCAAACCAGGGTATCTGCCCTGGGCAGGAATTTTTTGGGGTGCCAAATTAATATTTTTGAAGAAAAAAAATCTTGTTTCACAAAGCGCCTAGCAACTAGCGCACATTGGTCTATCGATTATTCATGTGGTTTTGAAACACATCCCTGTTGGATTTTGAACATTTTTGAGCACATTCAAAGTTGATTTCTAAATGAATCATAAGTTGATTTTTGAATGGGTGCATAGTGTACGTGATTTCCCTGCCAGGGGCATCTCCGTTGCATCTAAAAATAAAAAACTTTCCCACAGACAAGAGGGAATGGGACTATACGAGCTGAGTCAAATAAACCAAAACTACTGAATGCCAATTGCTGTTTGTTTATGTGGTTGATGGGGTGCGCGAATGATCAGCATTGTTATAGTTATTAGTGAAATCCATAGAGTCGGACTACCAGAGTGGACTTAAATGACTAACAAGAATAACAGGCAAGAAAGATTACATATCTTCTCAGTGTATCTAAGAAAATGAAATTTTGACAGAAAATGTTTAACAGAACCCTACACTATTAATGGCCAGTTGTACAGTCCCCGATTAGCAGTTGCTTAAGTTCTATTCTCAGAACAGCATGAAAAACATATTGTATGAACACCTGATAATGCCTAACCAGAAAATAAATGTGGGATAACTGAGCTGGTGATTCTGGCAGGCTTAGGGAAGTTAACTGGAGAATAAATTTTGACAATGGCAGGAATAGTTGCAGAGTTAGTAATGACAAGATTGTTTGTTGGATCGAGAAAGGAGAAGAAATGGGTACATCACACAAGTTATGTGGAAGAATATGTCAGTTCCATATTTATAGAGAAGTTTTGTACAACTAGTTTTCGATGTCATATTTGAGGAACTGAAGCATTTGAATGAAATGTGAAACTATTTCCTAACATAGAACTTTTTGCTTGTAGTGGGCCTAATAGACATTTAACATTAGTACTTTGCGAATTCCATTCTGTCATGTTATTTATGTAAATGAGGTATATAAAAATCACCATTTGTGCAAAATCAGTCTCACTATTTTGGAATGTGTTACAATTGCTGCAATATTAGAAAGATCTTTTTCATTTTATCTAGCAGACAGTGACAACACAGATGTAATCAAATTGAGAAATCACACAAGCCATAGGTACTATTTGTGTTACCAACTCTTTCAGTATTATACAATTACATTTTGATTTTTCATGTAGCAAGACATTTGGCGAACTTTAATAAGGTAATAGATTCTTTTGCAGAAAGGAAAGCAAGCCCTGTAACGCTTAGCAAGATAGAGAGAAAAAAATTCTGGGACATAAGGATTGAAGAAATGCATACTGTCTTGCTTGTCTCTTGTCTTTACTGGTTTTATGTTTCCTATATTTAATTTTATGTCACACAAAAGAGAATGTTATTAGCTAACAGGTAATAAATAGTGTAAATTTTCTGAAGAGTTCTTATTCTCTCAGTCACAAATAATCCCACCCAGTATTAATTGCGAGTTTTTTTAAGGGGGTGTAGGTTGTCAAACCAGCCAACTGGGGACAGGAGAGGCACCACAGAATATTTTAATTTCCACTGTCCTGAATATGGGTCTGATAGCTTCCATTACAAAAAGTGTATGTTTGAATTCCACAGAGCAAAATAAAGTGACGTGCAATAGAAGAATGCTGTGTGAATAGGTATGGCACTGCACTTTGGCACACAAAAGACCAAATAACATGTCTTACATTTCCTCGAACATATCGAGTTGGGGGAGGGGGGGGGGGCAGGTGTTGCCACTGTTAAGTATGGAGCTACTGCATCAGCATACCCTGAAAGGAACTAACTGATATACAGTCTGAACCATAAGACTTACTTTTATTAAGTGGTTTAAGTTGCTTCACTACTCTGGAGATATTTACTTCTAAGTTATTCATGTTGGCAGCTGTCCTTGATTCGAATTCTGAAATATTTACTTCATCTTCTTTGGTGAAGGAATTTCGGAAGGCTGTGTTTTGTAAGTCTGCTTTGGATGCACTGTCGTCAATAGTATTTCCATTGCTTTTACACAGAGAAGGCAATTTGTCTTGCCACTAGCACATATTACATATGACCAGAATTTTATAGGATTTTCTGCCAGGTTTCAAGACAAATTTTCAGTGTGGAAGCTATTATAAGTATCTTGCATTGACATCTGTGCTAAATTTTGAGCTTCTGTAAAATATTGCCAATCTTTGAATTTGGCATGCTTTTTTCATTGGTTTGCAACACTGTTATGACCAGTTTTATGTACCATAAGGCGTTAGTTCTGTCATTTGTTAATTTACCTGGTTTAAATCTCTCAATTGCTGTCAATTCTATTTCTTTGAATTGAAGCTGCATCTAGCCTATGCTTACATTGTTAATTGTGAAGCAGTGGAGATTGTCTCTCAGGGAGGTGTCAATTGAATATTTATCTGATTTTTTGAATAGGTATATTTTTGTTTATTTTTGGAGGATTTGGGGGTTAAAATATTAAATCACGCTACAACAATCCTGTGTTCACTAATCCCTGTTTTCAATTTGATGCTCGTTATTAGCTTAGGATTATCATTGCTAAGAGGTCAAGTGTATTCTCACAACCATTTACTATTCACATGGGCTCATGAACAAACTGCTCAAAATAATTTTCAGAGAATGCGTTTAGCACAATTTCAGAAGATGTTTTCTGTGTACTTCCAGATTTAAACATGTATTTTCACCAACATATTGAGGGTAAATTAAATTCAACACCAACTAGAATTGTATGGGTCAGGTATGTGTTTGAAATTAAACCCAAGTTTTCTTTGAACCTTTTGGCAATTGTTATCATCTGGTTTAGGAGGTCAGTAAAAGGATCCAATTATTATTTTATTCCAGTTGCCAAGAATGACCTCTGCCCATACTAACTCACAGGAACTATCTACTTCAATTTTGCTACAAGATAGGCTACTTGTAATAGCAACAAACATGCCACTCCCAACTTCGCTTAACCTATCCTGGCTGAACACTGTTAGGTTCTTTGCAAAAATTTTGGGTGAACTTATCTCCAGCTTTAACCAGCTTCTGGTGCCCATAAAAATTTGAGAATCAGTGCTTTCTATTAGCACTTGGAGCTCTGGTACTTTCCCAGCACAGCTATGACAGTTTACAACAGATACCGATAGTTCCTGGCTCTATGTTCTTCCTATGTACAACCTGCGCCTTTTGAGAATGAAGTTTTTGTGTTTTCCCAAGATGCTCTAACCTAAAAAACTGCCCAGTCTATGCCACACAGCATGTAATGGACTCCTGACCTACTCAGCTGACCAGAAACCCAACCACCCTGTGGCGCAAATCAAGGAGTCTTCAGCTACATGGCCGCAGAACCAGCTGAGCCTCTGATTCAGACACTACACTCAGTTCTCTACCAGAAGTTGGCAATCATTCCTGTTGACTATGCTGCAAATGGTGAGCTCTGCTTTCATCTTGCAAGCAAGACTGGCAGCCTTTACCATTTCTGTTAGCTGCTTGAAACCAGAGAGAATCTCTTCCAGTCCAAAGCAACACACATCATAGATGTGAGCCACCACTGCTGTGCTCTTCAGTGCATGCAGAAGGACCAGTTCCATGTCTGGAACAAATCCTATCAGCATGCACATGGAGTGCACATTAGATTTCTTCCCTGCCTTGGCAGCCAAGTCCCTAAGGGGAACCATAATGTGCCTAACTTTGGAGCTCACAACTAACAATAATACTACCCTCTGTGATTGTCTGAATCTTTCAGGCTGAGATGTTTCCTCTGAAACAAGATAAGCAACTGCATCTGACTGAGGGACAATGTCTTGTGCCTGGAGTCTGTTTGCCAGACTAACTGGGGAGGTCTTACATTCAGCCCCTTGGGAAGTCCTTCATCGCCTTCCACACTCCAAGGTGACATCCCACTCGACAATGGGTGAGGGGTCAACCTCAGTGTGAGCAGTAACTGTGCTGGCCACTGGTGTGGACTGATCAGTGAACTCAGATGTGCTGGATGTCCGTTGGATCCCCACGACCGGCCCACAACAATGATGCCCATCCACTGCAGTTTCAAGCTGTATAACCAAAGTCATCACAGCCTGGAGCTGAGAGCAAAGAGTCACCAACTCACCTCGTATCCACACACAGCAATCACAGCCCCTATCCTTACTAAAGACTGTGGGAAACTACACTACACAGACAAACAAGGACAATCGACATCCACTACGGAACTCTACTGTACGCATGGAGAACTGTGTCTAGTAAATCAGATTCACATGCAGAGATTAAAAAACTGAACTACCAAAGCACTCAGGTGAGACTAAATAATTCGCTCCTGATTAGGAACTTGTAATATGTCACAAAATCAGTTTACGTTCTGACAAAAATGAAAAGACTTACCAATGATCATTCTTCCCACTCACCCCTCACAATTGGAACAAGGAATGGGGGACCAGTTAGTAGTACCAGAAGTACCCTCTAGCACACACTGTCAAGTGGCTTGTGGCATATTGACGTAGAAGCAGATGCAGATATAGATGAACATGTGGACAGGCATTTTGTTGGCAAGTTGTTTTGACTATACTGCAGAAGTTTCACTCGTAAGCCCTTACACATCCTCCACACAGTCCAAGTTTCTCACCATCTGATTTCCATATATTTGGAGCCCGTAAGAAAGACATTCATTGCCGTCAATTTGCTTCAGATGAAGAGGTGTATGCCTGGGTGCAATCATGGTTCTGTAGACAATTGCACACATTTTTCCATGAAGGTGTTGACCATCTTGTCTCACAGTAAGATAAATGTGTTAACTGTTATGGTGATTACTTTTTAAATAATAAACAGTCTACCCACATTTTCCACCATCTGTCTTGTTTTCATTTGACTGTCCCCTATAAGCCATCTGCATTTTTTTTTTTTTTAATTTAGAGAAACACACAAATTTACAGCCTGACACAAATTTGTTATGTTGCAGTAGTTAACACTATCATGCTGTTTTCAAATTCTTCTGATTTTATAATTTCTCCTAGGTTACTCATACAGTTAGATGTAGACTTATAGCAACATATTCATTAGCTCACTGGAGTTTCAAGCTAATTTGCAACCATACTGAACTATTATATCTGAGAGTCAGCAGTCTCAGAGAAGGATCCTGGAGTAAGATTATCATGTTTTAAGTCGTTTTCTGAATTCAACTGTAAATTGTATCAAAGGAAAATTCACCAGAGAAAAGTAATGAATTATGAAACACAATTGCTTGCCAGTGCTTACCTTCGAATGCAAAATGTGTGCCAATAGTCACATATAAAAGTAGCAGTGACACACTACCTAACATTCAGAACCAACAGTTATTTCCTGCGGAAGGGAAATGGAAGTCTCGTAGGGTGAGGGGGTGGGGAAAGGGAAGGTTGAAAAGGAAGGAAAGATCATTTATATTTCGCAACAGGGGGAAAATCTTCTGTAATTTCATTTACAAGGAGATTTGAATTCATTGTTTCCATTCTAGGGTTGATTTTGAGAAGATATTTTTCTTAATGTTGCTTTCTGATAACAAAATATTATCATATAATGTACTCATTGTATTTGTTCATTCTCCATAGGTCATTTACTTTCATCCAAAATATACAGATGTCTTTTGCTGACTGTAATGTCCAGCATTGCACTTTTATGTGCTGCGAACTTCTATTTTATTTTTCATTGCTTCTGCACTACAATCTATTTCAGTTTGGTGATTTTCTCTTTTCCATTTTCTTTATACTATTTTGCAATTTGCTTTGATTTTATTCCTCTTCTTTCACATTAAATTCACTCAGTTTTTGTATTTTCTTCTTGTATTTTAGTATGGTACAAACTTTTTCAGGTGGAATGAATTCAGTGTTCTCTTTTAAGATAGAATAGGAACACAGCAGTCAGTGGCAATCCCACTGTTTTATATTATTCTTGTATATCCAGATTTCAACTATAAGTAGTCATATTCAGTGCATTTGAGTGAGCTACCATCCAACGAACTCACTACAGTACATGTCACCTTATGAATTTTTTCCACATTTGGTGTACACAAAATCCCTTGCACATGCAGTCAAGAGTACATAGGATCTACAAAAAGAAGCATTATCATGTGACTTAAGGTGACGTACTGTTGAGAGTTCGTTGGATGGTAACTCACTCAAGTACACTGAAGATGGCTATTTGTAATTGAAATCTGAGTACACAAGTATAGTAAGAAACTAGTAGGATTATGACTGATTGCTGTATTCCTATTCTTCCTTAATTAATCTACAGTCGCCGTGCACATTGGTTCCTTTTGGAATCAAATTTGTCAAAGTTGGTTATTTTCTTTTAGACTTTAATTTACAGTTTCTCAGTTTTTGATTCACCACAGATTATCCTTATTTGAGAGAGTAATTTTGACCATCTTTGTAATGCATTTTTGCTTATTCTTTGAGCTATGTGCTTAAATTGTATGGCTACCAAATTATCACCCAAAACTAATATCTTCAATTTTTCATCCTCTGCAGTAAAAAATCTCTTATCTTTATCTCTTCATAACTACAGCGTAACTGAAAGAAGGTTCAAATTCAGTTTTGTATATCCAGGTACTTAAAAAACGTGGCAGAACTTTTAGAGCACAAAGCCTACTCACATGGATAGATATTGTCACAAAAATTCCAGTCACCATTCCAAGCACAAAAGGGGAATTATTAAAACATTGGTGGACTGGCCCAAAAGATTCTGTGAACCACAGTACTTGGAGAAAAAGTTCAATCATTTAAGAACTACTTTCAAAAGAAACTGCTATTCTGCAAATAGATAAATAAGGCACTGCCTCCTAAAAGGTCTGGAGCTTCAGGTGAAAAAACAAAACCAACTAAAGGGAAAATTTTCCTCCCATTTGTAAAAAGAGTCACAAATGGGCTCAGCAGATTACTAAAAAGACATGGTACTGATAGTGCTTAAACCAATAAGAAAAGTGCATGAACATTTTAACACAGCAAGGGACCTATGCCTGTTGCCTGCAACAGTAGGAGTACACAAAATCCCTTGCACATGAAGTCAAGTATACATAGGATCTACAAAAAGAAGCATTATCATGTGACTTAAAGAATACAAGAGTAATGTTTGCCTGGGAAACATGGATAAAATGGCAGTAGCAGATCATACTCTGGGACCAGAGAACCACCAACTTCATCTGTTCAATACTACTACAGTTTTATTAAAATACAACTATTACTCTGCTTGGATGTACAGAGAGGCCATATTGAAAAAAATAATAAAAATAACTTTAGAATAAAGAACAAGGATTGAAATTAGACAAGTTGTGATGCTTAGTAGCAAATGAAACAGACAGCTCCAATTCTACTGCACCGCAAGCTCTAAGAGACTCGTAGGCGTGACTCTGTGATCTTAGGCATTAATCAAAAGATGCCATGACTCAGCCATTGTGTGGATACATATAAACAGTTTGGCTCGCTGAACTCATGTAAGTTTGAATTTTTTATATGAGTCTATACCATCTGATGGTGTCTCCAGCATTAGGAGACAATGAATTAGGCCCATGAAATATGCATTGGGGTACAGCCTTTTGCTCATAAAACAGAAGTCACCGAGGACACATATACTAGCAGCGAAAGCCTGCAATGTATGATGAATAATTTTTATTGATATCTGCCACGGTTTTGATGCAGTGGTTACATCTTCCTTTTTGCGTCATTTCAATGATGACGAGTTGCAATTTTGTAGAATGATGTTCATGGGTGTACTTATTTTTCATGTACTCCATTCTTTTCTCATCAAGAGGAATTGTTCTGTCATTTCACATTTATTGAATCTCATCATGTGCAACACAAAAGACATTTTGATTTTATTTGTGAGAGATTAATCAGTATACTGCTCACCAGTATCTATTCTCAGCCATCCCTCCTATCATTCAAGCCAATTAATGACAGGAGAGTTTTGGTCTCCATCTGACTAATCTAAGATCAAACAATTTAATAAATTTGCATTCATTTTCTTGTTAGTGAGCAGCTGTGCAGTTTCAGAAGATGTATGTCCTTGGAATATTTCTAGTAACTGAATTTTGTGGAATATATGATGATTTCTCTTTTGGAATGATTATATTTCATTTATAAATCAGTCACTTGTTAAATTAACATGGGCTATTGTGGTAACTGCATATGAATTCCAATGTATGACACATATTACAATCAAACTCCTACAACAATATTATGGTACTTAATTATGAACTACAGAGCAATCATGTAGATGTAAATGTAGTAGTTAATGACTTGATATCATCACAAAATAACCACAGAAACTCATTATATCATTGGTAATGTAGAATTCATTTATGGAAACTATAAGTGAAATAAACAATAAGTAATATTTTATAGTCTGCTCATAGCATGTTTTATGGGCAACTTTCATAACAACTTTAAAAAAGTGAGACAAGTGAAATAATTCAGTCTTAACAGGATTCATTTGTCAACATTTATATGGGCTACTTTTATAACTACCCATTCCAGTTTACTGTGCAATTAACCAGTGATACTGAATTCCAGAAAAAAGAATGACTCAATACAGTACAAAGAAAATTTTTATTTTATGATGATTTAATCTATTGTGTGTGGCTTGGTGGCTCACTGATGAATTGCTACACTACAAATTCAAAGTCCTAGGATTTTAATCTCTCATTTAATACTGCTTTGACCTCTGTCAATGTTTATTGATGTGAAAAGGCAGAATTGCACTGTGATTTGAAATTCACGTTTAACTGAGGTATAGCTGGTGAGGTATAACTGGTGAGGTAAGTCAGTTCGAAGTTCAGAAGAAGCCAATGGCGTACTACTCCAAAGACACCATGCCTAGTAATGCACTGTGGTGTTCAAAACAATCTTCAGACTGATGACAACTTAACTTAGAATCTACTGTATTTGACAATAATATGAATCAGACTGGCTGAAAAATGAGTCAAAACCAAAGCCCAATGAAACACTGTCAGACGTCCAGAATAATCGAACTGTCACTGTGATTTTTGGCTCTGTTAGAACTATTTTAACATCGAAACAGTTTCCTCTTCATTTGGTTGTAGCGCCACTTAATAAATTTATTTATAAGGATTCCTCTGACTGTTGACAACTTATGATTTTGCAACAAGACGTATTTTGAACTAATCACAGAATATCCTTTTCTTACAGAATGAAACCAAAATCAATCACACATCTGTCACAAATGGACATGCTGTAACAAATGGCTACTCCAAGAATCAAGCATCTGACTATTACATCAATGCATCAACAGATATTCACTTACGTACAGTTGCAAATAAGTCTTTAGCAAATGGTACAAACTGATGAAGTACTGATTTAGTGCTGTTTTCATTTTAGGAAAACAGACATGTAAATGCTCATTATCAACTGTAAGTGATGATGAGCAGGAGACAGTGAACAACTGAAGTGTTCCTCTATACTGCTGTGGATGTAAACAAAAAAAGTGTTTTATCTACAACATTCTGTGGGCATTAAATCCAATACGTGTATTCTGAACACAGTCCCTCTTTATTAACCCACATAATGGCAAACAATAAGGGTTTAAAAGGAGTAAAGCTATTTTTACAGTTTTTGGAAGCCCGTGGTATTCATAGCATGATTTTATATGTGAATGTGTGTATTCTCATGTCAAGTTAATACCATACATCAATTGCAGATTTGTTAGAAACAAGAGCCATAACAAAAAAACTCAATTGAGTTTCTGTCAAACTGTCAGTTCATAATTATATTTGTTTTTATCACTGTATATTTTTTATGATAAGTTAAAGTCTAGTCAGATCTAAATTATAATGTGATGTACAGCTGAATATTAAAAATTTGCATCAGTCACAGACATATGGCAGTTATCAAATTTTGCCTGTCATCTGCTGTCAGAAATGTTTCATTGCCATAAATAAGTATTGATGTGTTATTATTATTATTGCCATAAATGTTTCAGCTCAATAAACTTTGCTGACTATTCTACTTTTTCCTTGCTTTTGCATTATTCACTCTTTAGATGATAAAATCAAAACTCTCAGTTCATACTGAACTGTTGAAGGATATGAGGTGCAGAAATGTGAAAAATGTATATGTATTTCTACTGGCCAATCCCCAGAAAGATTATTGTGCAATGTATATTGCTCTGAAACAAGATTCAGCTAAATTGTGGTGTAGCTCAACTAAACATGGTGTGGACCTGGAGAGAGAATGGCAGATTTTTTTTTTTTTTTTTTTTTTTTTAGCTAAGTATTGCTAGAGTGGGTTGTGTGGGCTGTTAAGTTTATTGTGCTCAACAATTAGACTATATACACACAACAAAACAAAGAGTGAAGCAACAAGTTCAGTTTAATATTGCTGCACACACATCTTTTGCCATTTCTTGTCAATGTACTACTTTCTTCACTCATTTCAATAATTATAGGACATTTTAGAGGAGAATAATACCAACTGCTCCATTTTCCAGTTGTGGTGAGTAGCTGAATAGTTCCCCCTCACTTGCCATGGCTGAGTGCTGTTCACCACTTCAATTGGTCAATCTATAACTGTTTAGTTCTTTCCTGTGTACATACTTTGAAAGGTTTACTTTTTGTTAATTGTATTTTGTAATAGGCTACATATGCAACAGTTTCTGAGACAGACAGTGACTGAAACAAATGCAAGCAGCTATTAAAAGATGTGTCACTTTTGCTTAATAACATTGACACATGACAGTTTTATGTACAAATGAAATCTACTATACTCAACTGTTCAGTTATATAAAAAAGAACTCCTCTAATGTGTAGTCATTGTGTGTGAGAACAGTAATCTGCTTAGCATTTGCTGTAATTCAGTTGATCAGTGTTGTGAAAGAGACCTCATGTAATGCAGATACAGATGTAAAATATAAAATTTTGGGCAAGGTACATTGATGATACAAGTTTGTAAAATCTGAAGCACAAATAAGGCAGGGTGTGAAAGGAACAATCTTTTATATTTCTGTTTCAAACTTGCTGTGAGCATCCTGATGCTGAATGGTTGTTATGTATCTTAGATGATAATGTATATTTATTGTAATAGCTGTTATACAATATCGCCGAACTGTTTATGAGTACGTGTTCTTATACCCGTATGTCTATAATGTATTTCTTTGTAAAATATTGTTTTTGCTCATTAAATAGATTTTATATGTATTTGTTTACATTGTCTACTCTTATTTTTAATGTCATTGTATGATTGTATGATTCGTATCATTATCCTTTATCTATCAAAACCTGAATTCTTTTTCTTAACTGGTATCTTGTGATTCATTCTAGCTAACTGGGTGCTAACTATTGATAAGACAATCTTTATTCTTGTGGAATGACCAAATAAAGTACTCAATAAGAATGAATGAGTGCAGGCAAATTTTATGTACTTGTAACAACAGTGTTATTTTAGAAAGTGTGCTCATTAACAAATTGATAGTAAGCTTATGGCTTCTATCTTCAAATCTCAAGGAATGCAGATATTTTCTACCTGCACTAATAATTTAGTAGTATGAAGGTTGATTTTTATTTTCATTCCTTTTTTACCTTCTCTCTTAACTTTCGTTTCATGAGACCTCCTCATCAATATTCTACACCATTAGGCTGTCGTTTCCATCTTTTTAGCCATCCATATCATTAATTAACTTTTCTCTCTTAGTATTTAATATATTTCGTGGGAACTCAGGTGTAATTGATTCTATCTACTGTGTACACTCCATTTATATCCACTCTTAGCATAATACTATTACATTTGGGTTCTGATGCTGCATATTTTATATCTGTTAACACAGTTTACTTCTATCCTCTGTCTCTATACTTAGAGAGGAAGGTGAACTGTAAGAACATATGTACTAAAAGGGCTGGAGCATGGAGAACTCCTGAAAACAGGGGGACTCATATAAGGCTTGATATCACCAGTTGGCTAGAACTGAAAACTGATAGTAGTAGTTATTTGTCATAAACCTAAGTACTTACTGAAATACAGAATGCAAATTCATGTTGGCAGCTAAAGCAAAAACTTAAATCTTTTGAGGCTAAGTTGAATCTGCATGTGAAAATGTTTGAGTAAGACAGTTCATGAAGAGTAGGCCAAGAGCAGTGCTACAGCACAGACACAGAGGTGTTGCACAAGTATGGAAGCACTGTGCAGGGTCTGCAAACAGGTTTCTCTAGTTTATTTCATATGTGTTGGCTGGCAAGTAACATACTTTCTCGCAAGTGCCTTCATGCACATCATGCCCCAGTGTTCAGGGGCAGAAAGTTGATGGCACACTGATGCAATGATGGCGGAATAACCATCCTGTATTTTTCATTGTCCATTGATCATGTTGATTCTATTTTTCAAGGAGAAATAGGTAAAAAGTCCTGGGAAAGCAAGGGCAGGAGTCACTTTAGACAACCAAGCTAAATTTTTCATGTTATTTGGCATAGGAGTGAATCCTCAGCCATAACACACACAGTTTCAAATGCTGTGAGAGGAAAATCAGCTAAGCAGATTCACAAACCATTGGCAATATGAAAGCACATTATTTTGCTAAAGTCAAATGTGGGTTCCAGCCTAGGGTTACCATAATTTCTGTCTGACAAACCGGGACATTTCTCTTAAACTTACGAAAAATGGACATAATTTGGAAGCATAACCTGGATCACTACCCTTAAGCATAAAAAAGTGAAAGATACAACCAAATTGCCACTATTAGTCAGGACATTCTGAACTGCTGCAATTAACCACTTACAGTAGGAGGAAAGTGGTTCTCACAAGCAGGTCTTCTGCCCTGGCCCCTCAAATAACAGCTGCCCCTCAGTCAGTGAGTCATACTATGTTTCAGGGGAAAAAGTAGCCACTATTGTGGCTGTTGCTGTATTAAAAAAAAATAAGAGGAGGAGAAGAAATTTGCAGAGCCGACACATTACTGTCACAAGACTGTATAGGATGTAGCTGCATAAAAGGTTTAATACTCAGATATATTTGCACATTTATTGTTTGCCGGTCAACTGCACTTGGAAGTACGCAAATTCACAATGCACAAATTTAAATTTTTCAGTGAACTAGTAGGCCTGAATGTGTTTTTCCAATTATTTTCCAGAAAACAAAAGACACCTCACAAATCAAACAGGTGAAAGTTTACAGATTCCAATGTTGCTGTCTAGAAGCAGTGCAAGCAGTTATTCATTATCCCAATAGTACAACAGAATTTAGAACTAGCAATATTCCTTTACTGTTATAATTATTGTGCTCCCATACTAGAGTGTTCATGTTAGTGGGACACTGAAACTTGGGATCAGTCAATTACAAGTGTGTTTGTCATGTGTAGCAGGTGATCCACTTCACAGTTGGCAAGTCAGCTGCAGAGATGAAGCACTGTCAGACTTGCACTCATCTGGACACTCTCATTTGACTTAGTGTACTGACAATTAATGATCACTGCAGTTAACTGCAGCTCCCTCCCCCACATTTTATGGTGTATAATAATAAAAGTCAGAGCAGCTCACTTCATAATTGAAAACACATTTTACCAATGCCTTAACTATTGATATTTGGAATCTATTTTGTTCTTCAGTCCACTGGACAATTCATGAGAGAAGATACTTTTCACCGTAACATTGTGTCCTGGAACAGAGATTTAGTAATTGTGACTACTGCTCTACACATCCACACTGTTCAAAGAAATAGATCCACTTCTCCAGACATGATTTACTAGATCAGTTATCACTATTCTTGCTGAGTTGTGATACAGTGTACTGGTTGAGGAAGTAAAACTGGTCAAGCAACGATAATACTTCGTCTTGCAGAGATAGTATTGGATAGTATTGCCCCTGTAACTTCATTCCAAACATGTTCTGAGCCTAGCAACATCCATTTGAAAATGGAAACTTCTTTCAAGTTTGCTGACCATAAAAAAAAAAAAAAAAATTCACCTGCTCAATATCAGAATGAAATTGCTGGATATCCCTAGAGGATGCAACCTCTATTTTCTGCAAGATACATAGATTTCACTTTGAGTGCCACAAATTTTTCCTTTTTATGCCATCCTATCACTCCCACAACATCTTCCAAAAGTGCAGCTACTTCTATAATACTACTGTCTGCCTTCTGAAGTTTAAGAATTTGTCTCTGAAATGCACTCATCTGACAGTGCAAAAACCATAAATATGGCTCAGTCAGTGGATTCTGAAGCAGAGGTGTCAGAAATTTGGGTGATTTTTCATCTGAAAGGAAGAATGACTTGTTGTTGTTGTTGTTGTTGTTGTGGTCTTCAGTCCGAAGACTGGTTTGATGCAACTCTCCATGCTATTCTATCCTGTGCAAGCTTCTTCATCTCCCAGTACCTACTGCAACCTACATCCTTCTGAATCTGCTAAATGTATTCATCTCTTGGTCTTCCTCTATGATTTTTACTCTCCACGCTGCCCTCCAATACTAAATTGGTGATCCCTTAATGCCTCAGAACATGTCCTACCAACCAATCCCTTCTTCTAGTTAAGTTGTGCCACAAATTTCTCTTCTCCCAATTCTGTTCAATACTTCCTCATTAGTTACGTGATTTACCCATCTAATCTTCAGCATTCTTCTGTAGCACCACATTTCGAAAGCTTCTATTCTCTTCTTGTCCAAACTATATATCATCTCCATACAAATACTTTCAGGAACGACTTCCTTACACTTAAACCTATACTCGATCTTAACAAATTTCTCCTCTTCAGAAACGCTTTCCTTGCCATTGCCAGTCTACATTTAATATCCTCTCTACTTCGACCATCATCAGTTATTTTGCTCCCCAAATACCAAAACTCATTTACTACTTTAAGTGAATCATTTCCTAATCTAATTCCCTCAGCATGACCCGATTTAATTCGACTACAGTCCACTTTCCTTGTTTTGCTTTTGTTGATGTTCATCTTAGATCCTCCTTTCAAGACACTGTCCATTCTGTTCAACTGCTCTTCCAGGTCTTTGCTGTCTCTGATAGAATTACAATGTCATCAGCACATCTCAAAATTTTTATTTCTTTCCCATGGATTTTAATCCCTACTCCGAATTTTTCTTTTGTTTCCTTTGCTGCTTGTTCAATATACAGATTGAATAACATCAGGGATAGGCTACAACCCTGTCTCACTCCCTTCCCAACCACTGCTTCCCTTTCATGCCCCTCAACTCTTATAACTGCCATCAGGTTTCTGTACAAATTGTAAATAATCTTTCGCTGCCTGTATTTTCTAACCCCTGCCACCTTCAGAACTTGAAAAAGAGTATTCCAGTCAATATTGTCAAAAGGTTTCTCAAGAGTGACTTAAGAGCAAAAAATAATTTCACTACTCTCTCTATTGCAACAAACTAAGATAACCACCTTGTTTTTGTTTGTGACAACAATGGATTATATTCTATGTCAACAAACTCACAAAATTCTTTTAGATACTCCTTTTGTACTTTGTATTTGGAGAAGTAATTGGAAAGTTTAATTACTACTGTTTGCTTGTCAATACTCATTACATCAGCAGCTGTCTTTGCAACATTATGCAATACTATGTGTGCAGGACACCCAACTCCCACAAGATTTTTGTTTACTTCAGTTTTCAGTTACACGAACATATTGTTTGTACCAGCTTATTTTACTCCTCCAAAATTGGTGTTGACATTTTCACCGCAAAACACTATGCACTATTTATCAATTTTGTTTTCATTTAAGATAGTGATGTAAAACGTATTTCTTACAGTGGCAGTACCATTTGGCAGAGAGGTAATTTTACTCAAACTCAATGTCTTGGTGTAAAACACTGAAAAGTTACTTAAATATTTTCTCAGCTTTATGATTACTAAAGTCTGTAGCAACACCATAATAACAGACTTTGGAAAGACCATCACATATTTGTTTGACAGTCTCAGGCACTAACATTGATTTCACAAGTGCTGTTGATTTTGTTCTCCCCAACATCACTTTTTTGTTGCTTCAGAATCATTAAAAAACCTAGAGTGTAGTCCAGAAGTACATTCCCCTGATTTCAAAGACATATGATGTTAGACAGTATGATGCCAAATCGCTAATTCCACTGCTGTTACTAATTTGGCCTGTTTAACGCTAGAATGTCCAGCTCACATCAATCCACTACAACACCCAATGAAGGACAGCTGACCACTATGGTTTTTATCACATTTTAAAAATATTTATTTTAGAAAACGTAATAATATTTCATATTTATTGTCATTAATAATGATTTTACTATTTTTTATCTACAATAATAATGTGGGTGCATTCTTATTTGAACCTGATAAATTTTATTGTTTTGTCAAACCATACAAAAATATGTGACACCATGTTAGAGGTGCATAAAATTGCTTACATTTTCAATTTTTGTGTTTTAAATGATATAAAAATAATTGACAAATGTTATTATTATAGGATTGCTTAGCTATTCACTAATTATACTTTTATTCTGTTAAAAGTAAGTACTGTTTTACTAGACTACTCGATTGCACTTTTTGCATATCCATTTGCTTAGACGTGAACCATGTGCAAATTTTGTACATATAAAACAACTATCTCTAGTTTTATTTTTGTTGTAAAATCAAGCCTGACAAGTTTCTCATTTAGTTTGCTTAGATGTTCCTTCTTCTCTGTCAAGTATCAAAATAGATGGGGTCTGGAGTTGCTGAGGGTGAGAATTTCTGATGGTACCGCTAATTCTTCTATGGCTTTCATTATAAAAGACCATTGAGTTATGGCACAACCAGTTATCAACTTGTACAGGGTGTGAGCATTGATCATAGGTAGATGCAGAATGTTGTAGAAGATATGTGCTGGTAATCACTTCGTCATTGCTCTTACACTATATATGCATGGTATTTTATCTATCACATGTATTCTGAATTTGGTATTCTTATAAAAATTGACTGTTTCTTGAGTGTTCATCTCTGCACCCTCATTGATTGTTACTCTGGAGTGCTTTGAACTAAGAATAGGCACATTTTTCTCACTCTTTTCTTGGAAAGCTGTTAAAGTAATGTCACCAGCCTTATAAAAAACACTTGAATGAAGTACATCTTGTCCTTCCCTCACAGATGGTGCCACTTCCATTCTACTCCTGTTCAAATGCTTGTATCCCTCTTTTTTAGCTCTTTTGTGAGCTTGAGAGAAGTGAAGAAGTTGCCTGTTGTAACATTTCTCCCCTTTCATAAATAAGGTTCCATGACACGTAGCGTTAAGTGTTCTCCCAGGCTAGTACTCGCAGGTCTAGTTTCATCTTTTCCCAAATAAGGAAGATGATTTAGAACATATCTAACTTTAGCACCTGTGAGCAACCAATACTTTATGGTGTACTTATTAGGATTGCCACTCATGTATTGAGTGAATGGACATCAGCATTTCGTCGTATATAACTGCTCATCCACAGTTAGGAGTTCAGTTGGTTTGTATCATGCAATGCAGTTATCTATAAACATGTACAATATTTCAGATGCCAAACACAATTTTTCAGCTTCTTTACATTGCTGACACATAGCTTTGGTGCCAAGTGAGAGATCACATGATTTCTAAAATTTTGTTTCTTGCCATTGTTTGCATAAAAAAGAGGGGACCTCACTCATGACTCTGTAAATCTCTCGTGGGAAGACTCCATGCACCATATGTTCCTCGAGAATACAATATGACTATAAATGCTTCCAGCTCCTCCAAATTTAAGTTCCAAAAATTATCGCTGAGTATAATGCACACTTCTGTTGCGATGCATTTTTTCACTAGGCGCAACACATTTTCACTAATGAACAGACAAAGTGCACTGGCTGGGGATTCCTCCCTAACAGTATGCATTGCATACCCTGTAGGTCCAGCAATCTCTCGAAAATCACTTAGATGAATCTTCCTTCCTGCAGAGTTTCTAAAAGAAAAAGGTGTCCATGCCATTCCATCAGCCCCACACTCTTCTTGACCAATGTTGGCTCTCACTCTAATATTTTTTACAGTAGTACCTGCAAAAATTTAGATGTTATGAGATAAAATCAATGTAAATACTACAAAAATAAATTATATAAATATAGGTAACATAAAAAATAAACATAAATAACTATAAAAAAAACTTTTATACTTGACAATTGTACTTACTGTAATATTTTACTCACCTCCTATTCTCCCTGTGTGACAAATACCAATACTTACATTTTGCAAAGCAAGCCAAGATCTATCTACCCAAGTTACAGCATGATTATGATGGGAAGGAACTCCAGTTTGTCATTTTCACCACTGCTTTCTGATGGATCACTAGTCGAATGCACAGGAGGATCATTCGATGTACCACTTTCATTGTACTTACTCTCAAACTCTTTTACTTTGAACTGAGTTGCAGGTATCTGATGAGCTTCTACAGTTTCAGCCTCAGAAAGGCCATGACCATGACAGCGATCCATTATAGCTGCAGTTGACCTGCTACTGACAACAAACAGACATGTAATGCCCATTATATGCAACAGTACATGAAGCTGATGACTGTTAACTAACAAGAACACCAAATAAACCAGGTAAATTGCATATTCATGAGAAGCGGGCAGTTGACTGCCATTAGAAACCAACAGTAAATGTGTAATTATATTAAAAATTTGTAGTTACAAAGCAAAACTATTAAGGGAGATTAAGCATTGTCTAAAACTATTAAAAGTCAGAAAATCATGCAATCAGAATATTTTAAACACCAAAGATATTCGCATCTTAAAATAAACAAATAGTCAACTGAAACCTGCTGGGTATTCCAGTCATAAATGAATTTTAAATAAAATAAGTGTTAATTTTTTTAAGTACTTGCAAAATAAATGCTTGATACATTCTTCATGCTAGCTAAATGATTCTTAATATATGATCTTACCGCAATGGAAATATGACACTTGCAAATTACATATTCTGCTTCATAGTCACTTCTCCCTCATTTCTTGAAGAACCCTTCTGAATGTTTTTCTTGGATACAACACTTCCTCTTTGGCATTTTGAGTTCATGTAGATCAAACACTTATATAACAGATTAATGACAATATGATTCAGACAGAGAAACAGAGAACCATGTTGCTGCAAAGCTTAAAATGAACTGACATAAGGTGCAATAATTGAAACTTAGCAGTGTTACAGCACAATAATATTCCTTAAAGAACACAGTGAGCTGCAATAGTAAAAACTTTTGTCATTTAGCTTAACAGCTGGAGTTGAAATATAGACCCACACAAGAATTTGGAGAACTAATTAATAGTATGCGAATATTTCTCTGAAATCCAAAAATCTGGGACAAAGTGCATTCCAGAAAGCACTTTTTGGCACACCAATTTCTTTAATCTGAAACGGGGACCATCCCAGAAAATGAGGACACCTGGCAAACCTAGTCCAGCCAGAAGTAATTCTGGACAAGACATCAATATTTTCATGTCATTCTGTTTGTTATTACTAAGAAAGAGAGCCCATCGTGGAGCATGGAACTGTCTCTTTTGGGAAGTTGATTCTTGAAACTGAACAATGGAATATCAAATTTGTAATCAGTGATTAGGCGGAATTCAGTCCCATAAAGAAATGTATGAAATTTTTGGAAGCCAAATATGATAGCAAGAATTTCTTTTTCAATTTTAGAATAGTTTACCTGAGTTGTAGTCAGAGCTTTGGAGGTGTATATGATGCTGTTGTGTAAATGAAGTGTAATAGCACCTAACTTAGAGCTGCAGTCAGTATTTCCATGCTAATTTTAGAATTGAGAGGACTGTTGCTGATTGTGACTTGATGCTTGCCAAAGCTAACCTGATATCTAATCTGACTCCTGAATAAACTTGACCCAAGTAGCACTGAAATCTGGTAGCTGAGCTGCCGACTGGTAGAGCTGAATCAAGATATCACCAACAAAATTAAAGGGTTTACATGCTGCTTGAACAACATTGCACAGATCCACAAACTCCCAATGCTTGTGATAAGGTACTTAACTGAGTTTACATGGGTTATGCTGAATGACTCTATCCTCTCCTGAGAGGCAGTGCATAATCACAGTTACCAAAAGGCAAAATTAAATGAAAAGGTAAATAGCTTAATGGCCAAAACAGAGCTCATGTAAACACAAAAATATGAACTTTAAACAAGGTGATGATTGGAAGGACAGGGATGCATATTCCAACATGGAATTAGAAGAATTTCGGCTTGAGTTTGACAAAAAGCACAATAATAATAATAAAATTTTATTGTCATTCAGCTGATTACAGCAATAGACAAAGTCAACGTAAAAGTTCTACGTAAACCACTATACTGATGTAAACTGGTTTACATAAAATAGGTACACATTAGAATACAGTATTTTCATCTTCAAAAAATTAATCAATGGTGTAAAACGGATTGTTCACTAGTAGCTTGTATAATTTAGCTTTAAAAATATTTACAGGCAGTTCTTTAAAGTCAGCACTTAGTCTGTTAAACATTCTTAGCCCAAGAACTAGGTAGAAGTTCTGCAATTTTGATAATCCATGATATGGCACATCTACAGATGTTCTGTTTCTAGTATTAAGGCTACGAATTTCATTTCTCAACACAAAATTAGAGACATTGTTTCTAATGTACAATAAAAGATTGTAGATGAATAAGTTTACTACTGTAGGACACTGCAATTAAATAAACAGAGGTTTACAATGTTCTGTTTTATCAGAATCTGTTATTATTCTGATTACTTTCTTCTGTAAAAGTAAAATGTCATTTACATGACACCTACTACCCCACAGTAAGTTGCCATAAGAGATGATGCTTCGGAAGAAGGCAAAATATGCTGATCTCACATAGTCATTGGGAACATGTCTTTTTGAATTTCTAATTAGATAAATAACCCTTGAAAGCCTAGCCAATATATTTTTCCCATGTCAATTTATTGTCAATATTAACAACTAAAAATTTGACAGTTTCTAGTTCTTGGTAGTTAGGAATCTCTTTGAGGCTAAAGTAAAGTGTCTGGGTTTTGTTTTCATTTAGTAAGAAGCCATTAACTTTGAACCATAATGAGGACTGAGCAAGGGTTTTTTTCGGTCAGTGTTTTCAGTGTACCTAGATCAGAGTTTTTATGTATAAAAGTTGTGTCACCAGCATACAATATTGTGAGAGAATTTATGAACAAGGGCAGGTCATGAAAATCGTTAGCACAATAATTAAAGGTCCAAACACCGACCCTTGAGGCACTCCGTACCTAACATTAACCAAATTTGATTTCTCCCTATCAATGCACACAATTTGTTGACAGTTCTCTAGAAAAGACCTGAACATATTTATACTGTTGTCATTAAAACCATAGTAAACCAGCTTATTTAGCACAGTGTCATGCTCTACACAGTCAAAGGCTCTGCTCAGGTCACAAAATGTAGCCTAGGCATAGTCCCTAGCCTCGAACACATCTGGTACTAATTTTACGAGGGACTCCATAGCATCTGTTGTGGATTTATCTTTCCTAAATCCAGAGTGTTTATCACTAATTATATTTAGTTTACCCAAGTAGACACTAACTTGCTCATACATAACTGTTTCTAAAATTTTTGAAAAAACTGGGGTTATGGATATGGGTCTGTAGCTAGCGGGACAGTTCTTTTCCCCTTTTTTATATATGGGCTCAATTCTAGAAATTTTTAGTATGTCGGGTAACTTACTTTCAACTAGGCATTTGTTAATACAAAAAGTTAAGGGATAAATCACACAATCAATAACATCTTTCAACAAATTACATGACATAGCATAATAATCAACACTAACTGAAGGTCTGAAATTTTTCACTATTTTTAGGATATCACTTGGGTTCACTTCTGTGAGAGTGAAGGCGTTTGGGGGAAGCTTTTCAAAGCTGCTGTCCATATTACTAAGTGCATTTTCAGGGGGTTTGTTTATTGAGCTACTAATTTCTTCAATGGACTGAATGCAATATTTATTAAATTCTTCTGGGGTAATGACAATTTCCTCTTTGTGTATAGTGTGAGCAATGGAGTTTATTACACTCCAGGCCTTTTTGCATTTATTGTTAGATTTTTCAATGTTTATTATGTTATGCAGTTTCTTTGCTTCATTTATTGCCTTGCCATACTTGTATTTAGCTTTAGCATACAGTTCTTTATACAGTTCTGATTTACCAGTTTTGTACAGACAAGAATACAGCATAATAGTATTTTTCAGTTGCCCTAACTGTGGAGTATACCATTCCTTCATTTTCCTTTTCTTGTAATTACTACTAATATTCACTGTACATTTTTTCAGAGGGATGTTATTTTCAAATATATTTAAAAATATGGAGAAAAACTTGGTGAAAACAATATCAGCTGAGCAGTGTTGAACCCTAATAAAATACACTCCTGGAAATGGAAAAAAGAACACATTGACACCGGTGTATCAGACCCACCATACTTGCTCCGGACACTGCGAGAGGGCTGTACAAGCAATGATCACACGCACGGCACAGCGGACACACCAGGAACCGCGGTGTTGGCCGTCGAATGGCGCTAGCTGCGCAGCATTTGTGCACCGCCGCCGTCAGTGTCAGCCAGTTTGGCGTGGCATACGGAGCTCCATCGCAGTCTTTAACACTGGTAGCATGCCGCGACAGCGTGGACGTGAACCGTATGTGCAGTTGACGGACTTTGAGCGAGGGTGTATAGTGGGCATGCGGGAGGCCGGGTGGACGTACCGCCGAATTGCTCAACACGTGGGGCGTGAGGTCTCCACAGTACATTGATGTTGTCGCCAGTGGTCGGCGGAAGGTGCATGTGCCCGTCGACCTGGGACCGGACCGCAGCGACGCACGGATGCACGCCAAGACCGTAGGATCCTACGCAGTGCCGTAGGGGACCGCACCGCCACTTCCCAGCAAATTAGGGACACTGTTGCTCCTGGGGTATTGGCGAGGACCATTCGCAACCGTCTCCATGAAGCTGGGCTACGGTCCCGCACACCGTTAGGCCGTCTTCCGCTCACGCCCCAACATCGTGCAGCCCACCTCCAGTGGTGTCGCGACAGGCGTGAATGGAGGGACGAATGGAGACGTGTCATCTTCAGCGATGAGAGTCGCTTCTGCCTTGGTGCCAATGATGGTCGTATGCGTGTTTGGCGCCTTGCAGGTGAGCGCCACAATCAGGACTGCATACGACCGAGGCACACAGGGCCAACACCCGGCATCATGGTGTGGGGAGCGATCTCCTACACTGGCCGTACACCACTGGTGATCGTCGAGGAGACACTGAATAGTGCACGGTACATCCAAACCGTCATCGAACCCATCGTTCTACCATTTCTAGACCGGCAAGGGAACTTGCTGTTCCAACAGGACAATGCACGTCTGCATGTATCCCGTGCCACCCAACGTGCTCTAGAAGGTGTAAGTCAACTACCCTGGCCAGCAAGATCTCTGGATCTGTCCCCCATTGAGCATGTTTGGGACTGGATGAAGCGTTGTCTCACACGGTCTGCACGTCCAGCACGAACGCTGGTCCAACTGAGGCGCCAGGTGGAAATGGCATGGCAAGCCGTTCCACAGGACTACATCCAGCATCTCTACGATCGTCTCCATGGGAGAATAGCAGCCTGCATTGCTGCGAAAGATGGATATACACTGTACTAGTGCCGACATTGTGCATGCTCTGTTGCCTGTGTCTATGTGCCTGTGGTTCTGTCAGTGTGATCATGTGATGTATCTGACCCCAGGAATGTGTCAATAAAGTTTCCCCTTCCTGGGGCAATGAATTCACGGTGTTCTTATTTCAATTTCCAGGAGTGTATGTGTCCCATCTGAAATAAGTGAGGGCATGTCTAAACCTATCCATCCCCTCCCTGCTCACTGGTCTAGTAATCACAATTTTAGATTCTGGTTTGGCACAGTCTGAAGTTACATTATTAAGACTAAGATATATTGCATCATGGTCTGAGTAAGGGTACCTAATTACATCAGTAGACATACAAGTTCTCTTAATATTTGTAAGTATATTGTTTAGACAGGATGAGCCTCTGGTAGGTTTGCAGTTAACATAGTACAGGTCAAATTGTCGAAGCACATTTTTGAGCTCGGTCACAGTTTTTCTGTCCATCAGGACATCAAAACTTTAATTGATATCCCCTCCAATGACAATATTGTATTTTTTCCATTTCGGTATACATATGTACATTAAGAGTTCCTCAAGTTTCTCCAGAAAGATATGGGGGTCACCACTAGGTGGCCTGTACACTACTACTATCATTAGCTTAAGGTTCTCAATTACTAGACCTGATACTTCAAAATGCATTTCATCACAAAGGGTATTGAGATCCATCCTGCCACAGTTTGATGCAAGAGGTGTTTTTGCATATATTGCTACCCCACCACGTAAGTGCTGTTTTCTGCAATAGCAACCAATTTATTGAGCTCAACTGACTTCTACAAGCAACCAAATAAGATCAAACAGAATAAGCATTGGTTTAAGCATAACTTGAAAATCCAACAGTTAGTAGACAGCTCTTTGTAGTGCAAGTAGCTGGGGAAACTTTAAATAAACAGACATGAAGTATCTAGTTTGTTCATCTTTGAAGATGAAAACCAGATGTTGCGCAAAGTGAAAATTTGAAAATAATTAAATGAAATTGAAAAATACAATTGTTCCGTCCTTGTGGTGGTCCACAGAAATGAGCATGAATACAAGAATTGGACACATGCTGTAATTTACAAACAATTTAAACACACTCTTTAGTCCCAACCAGTTACTCCAAGTGGATGCTTGTAAGGTAAACACACACATCAAATGCGGATGGTGCCGAGCATAGAAAAGATAATAAATACAACATGAATACAAAATGTAGCCTCTGCAGTGCATGAAAAACAGTTTGAACAAGGCAATTAAACTCAACTGGTTAGTCCACATGGACCCTCATAATATGAACATAAACATCAAATGTGGCTGGTGCCATGTGTAGAAAACATACTAAATCTAACATGAACACAAATTTTGGCCCATGCTATGCATGAAAAACAGTTTGAACAATAGCATTTAAACTCAACTGACAAAGCTAACTTAAGCTGGTGCCATATGTAGAAGACATACTAAATATAACATGACTACAAAATTCAGTTCTTGCCATGCATGAGAAACAGTTTGAACAAAGTGTTGGAGTCAACAGGTAAGTCATTTGGTCATTTGAAATGTTAATGCAAACATCAAACGTGACCATTGATCAGGAAAACAATAAGACACTGTGCAGTTATTGTAAGGAAGGCACACCATGGCTGCGTTGGCCTGAAATGGGATAAGAGAGACAACTAAATATTGTCTGGTAGTAGTTACCACCAACAGTTAGTGCCTACACGGATGAGCAGTGCAAAGTTAGTCTGACCTTGTTTGGAAATAACTTGTTTCAGTACAGAAAAATGCATTGATCATGCTGGTATGTGACTCTGCAAATTTAAAAACCATGGGCCCATCAGAGCCCAAATGTGGACTCTCCAAAGTGGCTAGAAAGGGCAAAAAGGAACTGTGATACATGAGCTATTAAATGTGGGAAAAGCCATCTGGTTCTGTGTTGGACTGGGTGCCTGTCAAACTAGTTGCTACAAGGCAACACAAGACTGACTTGCTGAAACGTTCACTCCAGATCATCAGTGCAGCACTCAGGCACTGTCTCACAGTACTTACATTCAGCCAAGCCTTTAAGTTATTTCTAGACCAACTGAATGTCACTAGCATGCCAGAAACATGCAAGTGTCACACCTAGATGGGGATTCCTGCACAGAAATTCATGAAGACCAGTCCTGGTGGTGGGGGTAAGAGATTCCTGTCACATAGGATGCCTGCTGCAGTGGGAGCATCTTGAAGAGTGTCTAGCCGCCTAAATCCTGGGAGAGGATCATCTGCTAGAGCAAACTGTGGTGACAGCAAATCCTGAGAGGAGAGAACTGCCACAATCTGTTAATATTTGTCTGCAGTTTTGGGGGAGAGAACCAACCCAAAGCTGTGCTCGGGGGTGTAGGTAGCCAGGATAAGTCACTTGGATGGGTCATAGGTCACTTGACAGACACTGTTTTAATTTTTTAAAAGTGTCCTGGCCCTGATGGGACCATTCAGATTTTGCACATTTGCTGTATAAGTTACTGAGTGGTCTGATAATCTGGGCAGCATTAGGTATGTAACTGGAACTATAATTAGTTTTACCAAAAATGATTAGAGATCTTTTAAATTTGTGAGCACTTGAATTTTGTCTGTGTCTTCTACATGTTGTTAAGTTGGTTGTAAACTTCTGTGACTCAAGATGTGGCCTAGGTATTCCATTTCTTTCTTGAAAACGTCACTCTTGTTTAGCAGGGGGAAGAGTATACACAAGTTTGCAGGTATAGTTCCCTTGTAACATGAGTGAAAATTATATTATTCAAGTAGTTAGCCATGTTTGGAATCTTTTGAATTAGTTGTTCCAAGTAGCATTGGAGAAATGTCATTGCACTAATGATTCAAAAATGTGGACTGATGTATCTGTACAACCTGAAGAGCATGTTAATTACCATAAAGTGTTGTGACTGTTCTTGAGGCGGCAATTGCAGATATTCTTCAGCTAGATCTGTTTTTGAGAATTACTGGCCACCAGAAAGATTGAAAATTAGTTGTTTTGATCAAGGAATGGGTTAGACATCAATGTCCAATTATGCATTTACAGCTGCTTTCAATATCTTCTTCCATTAATTGATTTATCTCACCTTTTAAGTCCTCTTGTAGGGCTACATGAACTGATCAGTCTCAAAACTAATGAGATTGCAGACGATTTCAATTGATTTTGAGCTGCATAATAGTTAATATACCCTAAACACAGAGAAAATAAATAAACACATTCAGTACATAATGTTTCAAGATCATCAAATAATACCACCTTGAATATGATGCTAATTTTGTCTATTATTTGAAATCCAAAAGCTGAGTAAGTATCCATCTCAAATATGTTTTGTGTCTCAGGTGAGAGCACAGCTAAGGATGTAACTGAATGACTGACTTTTTTGTGTGACGCTGTTACCATAAATTCACCATGCAATCGGATGTAGTGTTCGATATAAGATTTTAGTTTTCAAGTTTAGGCTTACAATGTAATTATATTATTCTACCCTAGTCACAATATTAATACACTACTGGCCATTAAAACTGCTGCACCACGAAGATGACGTGCTACCGATGCGAAACTTAACTGACAGTAAGAAGATGCTGTGGTATGCAAATGATTAGCTTTTCACAGCATTCACACAAGGTTGGCACCAGTGGCGACACCTACAACGTGCTGACATGAGGAAAGTTTCCAACAGATTTCTCATACACAAACAGCAATTGACTGGCATTCCCTGGTGAAACACTGTTGTGATGCCTCATGTAAGGAGGAGAAATGTGTACCATCACGTTTCCAATTTTGATAAAGGTCGGATTGTAGCCTATCGCAATTGCTGTTTATCGTATCGCGACATTGCTGCTTGCGTTGGTAGAGATCCAATGCCTGTTAGCAGAATGTGGAATCGGTGGGTTCAGGAGGGTAATATGGAACGCTGTGCTGGATCCGAATGGCCTCGTATCAATAGCAGTCGAGATGACAGGCATCTTATCTGCATGGCTATAACAGATCGTGCAGCCACGTCTCGATCCCTAAGTCAACAGATCGGTACGTTTGCAAGACAACAACCATCTGCACGAACAGTCCAAGGACATTTGCAGCAGCATGGACTATCAGCTCGGAGACCATGACTGCGGTTACCCTTGACACTGCAACCCAGACGGGAGCGCTTGAATCCAGGTTCTGTTTACAGCATCATGATGGCCACATTTGTGTTTGGCGACATCACGGTTAACGCACATTGGAAGCATGTATTTGTCATCACCATATTGGCGTATCACCTGGCGTCATGGTACAGGGTGCCATTGGTTACACGTCTCTGTCACCTCTTGTTTGCATTGACGAAACTTTGAACGGTGGATGTTACATTTCAGATATATTATGACCTGTGGCTCTACCCTTCATTCGATCCCTGCGAAACCCTACATTTCAACAGGATAATGCATGACCGCATGTTGCAGGTCCTGTCCGGACCTTTATGGAAACAGAAAATGCTTGACTGCTGCCCTGGCCAGCACATTCTCCAGATCTCTCACCAATTGAAAACGTCTGGTCAATAGTGGCCGAGCAACTGGCTCATCACAATACGCCAGTCACTACTCTTGATGAACTGTGGTATTGGGTTGAAGCTGCATGGGCAGCTGTACCTGCACACATCATCCAAGCTCTGTTTGACTCACTGCCCAGGTGTATCAAGGCCTTTATTATGGCCAGAGGTGGTTGTTCTGGGTACTGATTTCTCAGTACCTATGCACCCAAATTGCATGAAAATATAATAACATGTCAGTTCTAGTACAATATATTTGTCCAATGAATACCTGTTTATCATCTGCATTTCTTCTTGGTGTAGCAATTTTAATGGCCAGTAGTGTATTAGGCTTGAGCACTCCATAGCAAATTTCACTCTTAGTTTAGTGATTTACTAAATATTTGCAGAATAGCACATTATAAAAAACTGTGTTGCTGAAGCTGCATGGGCAGCTGTACCTGCACACATTATCCAAGCTCTGTTTGACTCACTGCCCAGGTGTATCAAGGCCTTTATTACGGCCAGAGGTGGTTGTTCTGGGTACTGATTTCTGATGGTTTGTGGTCCTATGATCTTGGTGTATTGATATAGACACAAATAAAAAAATGTGCTTCATTTCAGTCCTAGTTTATTTAAAGAAAATTAGTCAAAACACTGAAAATGAACTGAAAACATGACATTATTAAGTTAACATAATACTAAACCATGACTGAGACTAAAACAATACTGAGACTTCACTGAAATAAAACTGAGTTATGATTATAACAAACCATCTGGTCACATCCACCATACTATTTATAATCTTTTAACAATCAATGCATTACACACTTTGTTAAGCTTCTATTTTAGAATCAAATTTATTATACATAAACAATTTTTCAGCACATAATATGTGACCAATGAGTCCACAACTTTTGTTAAATTCACTGAGAACAAATTATTTTACAAATTCTGGTTTTTCTAGTTTAAACATTTGGCTTTCCTCATTCATATCATCATTTATTCCTCCTTCACAAATTTTCATATTTACCTTAATGTTTTTTAAATGCCTTTATGTGCACTTTGTTTATTAGATACGTACAATCATATCCGATCATATCTTATAAAAGTTTTGAGTGGAGTAAAAACAGGTCTCCCTAGATATTACATAACGGATTTTGGTTCAAATTTTCACAGTTAAATAAAGAGTGGAAATGACAAATGGGATGGCAAATTTATCAGCGTGAAATCTAGTTAAAAAAAAAAAAAAAAAAAAAAAAAAAAAACTTTTAATTTCTTGCAAGTAACCTGGATAATTAAGAAAGGCTTAATTAGTGATCTGATAGAAAAAAAATTGTTTAAATTTTTATCCCAAATGAAGACTGGGAAATTGACAAGTGGACGATTAAACTGACCAGCATGAAATCCAGTTTAATAATAAGCATAATACAATGGAAGGGCTGCAGAAGCTGATAAACAAAATTTCTGAGACAAGTAAGAAATACGGCTTGGACATCAACACAAACAAAACAAAATTTATGATCATCAGCAGGAAGAACATTCAAGGTGTGAGTCGGTACATCAATGGCACAAGCATACAGCGAGTTTCACAGTACCCATATCTCGGCACCACCATTAACGAAGCATGGGACAACTCGCAGGAGATAAACTGTCTCATCGGAAAGCTGAGGAGTGTTTTCAACTCAATGAGCTCAGCCTTCAAGACTCATGATCTTACCATGAACATAAAAATGTGGCTCCTCAGGTGCTATGTGTTCTCAGTTCTCTTTTATGGTGTGGAAACATGGACCCTTACAAAGGCAACCACTGCCAGACTCCAATCCTTTGAACTCTGGCTATACAGAAGAATGTTGAGAATATCATGGACTCAAAAAGTGACAAATGTCAAGGTTCGAGTTAACAAAAGCCCAGAGCTGATCAACATCATCAAGTGTTGCAAACTACAATAGCTTGGCCACTTCATGAGGAATCAAAAAAGATATGAGGTGCTTCAATGTATCCTGCAAGGAAAAATCAAGGGAAAGAGACCTCTGGGACGAAGAAGAATTTCATGGCCCGACAATCTTAGATCTTGGTTTAACATTAGCTCTGAAGAACTGTTTCACATTGCAACTGATAAAGGCAGAATATCCATGATGATTTCCAATGTCCGAAGCGGAGAGGCATGCTAAGAAGAAGAAGAAGAAGAATTCAAAGGTGCATCCAATATCAAATATTTCTATAATCTGTTACAGTTCCTACTTTTAACTTTTAGAGAAATAATTTCACAAAACATTTGATTGTTGCTTCTTCAATTTCTTTATAGCTGTTTTATCTTAATTAACATTCTTTTGTACAACAAAAAGAATCATCATATAATGTGAAAGGATGAAGTAGCCATCACTACTGTAGTGTTCTGGGCACACTGAGAGATGAGTAAGTGGTAGAGATAGGCCATGGTGCCTAGGGCAAACACTGTTAACAATTACAAAGAGCTTTTTTGATCTTGGTACATGGCGTAGTGAGGCAGGCACTGACCCTGGCCATGGCTGATGAACGGGCAGCAGCTTCCATCTGATGATGGTGGGCTGGCACCTTGCAGTGCTCAGACTGGCAGCGTCTGTAGACTGTGTGCACTGATGTCAGCACTGTGTCATGTTATGCTGTGACAGCACTCCACTTGGGAGGCGCCCTTCCCCTCCCCCTCCCCTCCCACATTCCAGATGCGGCTGCCATGGTGATGTAATAAAACAAGTGTGCTGCTTTCCTCAGCATTGTGTAGGCCCGGCAAGAACTAACGTTGCTCATATTACCACAACAGAGTTCAAAGGTAGCTGTTTGTGGGGTGTGATGGCAAGCAGTAGGCGGCTGGTGTTGTGGTGCCGAGTCCCACTAGGAACTCACTATTGGAGTCAGCAGGCATAGGCAGCAGATCAGCAAGGCCGAGAAACAAAGTATCATGAAGGACTTAGTGCAAACAACAGTCACAGCCCAGCCTCGAACTCATGGCTGCAGCTGGCGGAGCCCAGTTTTCTTGCTATCTGGTAATTCCTGGCATTGTTGTGGTACTGCTGGGTTCCAGCAATAACAAGTGATCCCTGCCTTAAAATCCAGACTTATTTAAATGCCTCCATTGCCCATTTATTTCACTAAAAGCTGGTGCCTAGTCATGTTGCCAAAACAAGAGACTTTCCCCTGTGAAGTGACACCATCCCTCTTGCTACACGGTTATGGCAGTGCAGTGCTATTTACTGCTGAGATATATTTTCCTCACTGTGCAATTCACTGGTGTGTCTGTTATTGTAACCCATGTCCCCACACTTGCAATTACTGACCTCTCACTGTTAATGCAATGCTCTATGGCACTTCCATGCTACTGTTCCTATCTTTTTTTAAAGACTAATAATTTTCCAACCAAAGACTGTGTCAGGGCACTACACTGCCCCCATTACAGAGAAGACCCAATCTCTTGGGTCTTATAATAGCTTGGAAATCTACTGTAATTACTTCTAACCTTAATCTGTGAAACTAGTTTCTAACTCTAAATCAGCTATTCTTAACTACTACGCAAACTACTCTATTCATTTCTGACTACATAAACTTATCTCCTATGTCTTGCTCATAGTATCCAGTCTATGGAAACTTGGATTAGTCCTGGGACGGCCTATCACACCTTTGTCATTTGAAATATGTTAGAGTTAGGCAGAGCAAAATTATATTTACCACTGCGCTAGGACATGCAATGCTCAAAGTCAGGGTTACTTGATGTCTATCATTCTGGTGCTGTTCCACATGCTTCAGCAATTATTCTGTAGTGATCCACCTCTTATGGGCTTATATGATTTGGTTTACTGAATGATCCAAGCTACATCTCCAGATGTTGTTAATGAACATAAGGTTTTGTTGGACATCTCTGAAGGTTCATCTGGCCAGTACACCTGTGGCCATATCACATTTAGTTGAATAACTCCCAACATAGTAGTTGGCAAATGAAATGTGGGTCCCAGATTATCAAATATAGTCCCATCGATCAGCAATGCAGTGCCTCATAAATCCAAAATGTCTCGCCGATTAGTTTCCCTAGCTCATAGCAACTAGCAATTATCACTACGTCATTGTATTCCAAGGGTACTGATGCAAACCTGCCTTCTGAAAATATGATTCTGGGTGATCACATCGTTTTGGCAAGGAAATCCCTCTGTTTTACCCCCAGAGAGTTGCTTGATGCATGTACTCCTACTTGTTACAATTTTGTGATTCAGGCACATAGTGACTATCGCATCTGGCATTGCTGGAGCTCACTTTTGGTCATCACTGCATGTTGATCCTCGTATTCTGCTAATAGCAGCACCCCTTCCTCTCTTACCTTGCAACTTCCACTAACTTCACTGGATAAGTATGTACACTACTCGCCATTAAAATTGCTACACCACGAAGATTATGTGCTACAGAAGCGAAACTTAACCAACGGGAAGAAGATGCTGTGATATGCAAATTATTAGCTTTTCACAGCATTCACACAAGGTTGGTGCCGGTGGCGACACCTACAATGTGCTGACATGAAGAAAGTTTCCAACCAATTTCTCATACACAAACAGCAATTGACTGGCGTTGCCTGGTGAAATGTTGTTGTGATGCCTCGTGTAAGGAGGAGAAATGTGCACCATCATGTTTCTGACTTTGATAAAGGTCAAATTGTAGCCTATTGCGATTGCTGTTTATCGTATCGCAACATTGCTGTTTGCGTTGGTCAAGATCCAATGGCCGTTAGCAGAATATGGAATCATTGGGTTCAGGAGGGTAATACGGAATGCAGTGCTGGATCCCAATGGCCTCATATCGCTAGCAGTCAAGATGACAGGCATCTTATCTGCATGGCTGTAATGGATCATGCAGCCATGTCTCGATCTCTGAGTCAAAAGATGGGGATGTTTGCAAGACAACAACCATCTGCATGAACAGTTCGATGACCTTTGCAGCAGCATGGACTATCAGCTCGGAGACCACGGCTGTGGTTACCCTTGACGGTGCATCACAGACAGGAGCGCCTGTGATGATATACTCAATGACGAACCTGGGTGAATGGCAAAACGTCATTTTTTTGGATAATTCCAGGCTCTGTTTACAGCATCATGATGGCCACATTTGTGTTTGGCGACATCGCGGTTAACGCACATTGGAAGCATGTATTTGTCATTGCCATACTGGCGTATCACCCGGCATCATGGTACAGGGTGCCATTGGTTATACATCTCGGCCACCTCTTGTTTGCATTGACGACACTTTGAACAGTGGATGTTACATTTCAGATATATTACGACCCGTGGCTCTACCCTTCATTCGATCCCTGCAAAACCTTACATTTCAGCAGGATAATGCATGACCGCATGTTGCAGGTCCTGTACGGGCCTTTCTGGATACAGGAAATGTTCGACTGCTGCCCTGGCCAGCACATTCTCCAGATCTCTCACCAATTGAAAACGTCTGGTCAATGGTGGCCGAGCAACTGGCTCGTCACAATACGCCAGTCACTACTCTTGATGAACTGTGGTATTGGGTTGAAGCTGCATGGGCAGCTGTACCTGTACACGCCATCCAAGCTCTGTTTGACTCAATGCCCAGGCATATCAAGGCTGTTATTACGGCCAGAGGTGGTTGTTCTGGGTACTGATTTCTCAGGATCTATGCACCCAAATTGCGTGAAAATGTAATCACATGTCAGTTCTAGTATAATATATTTGTCCAGTGAATACCCATTTACCATCTGCATTTCTTCTTGGTGTAGCAATTTTAATTGCCAGTAGTGTACTATGTAACACACGAACACCGTGTGCTTGCCTACTTACAATAACGTCACCAACACACACTATTATCAGCTGTCTGTTGTTACACCCACTGCTGCATCATGGTAGTACTCCTGGGTGAGAGTGCTAGCCGAGGTCTTGGCACAATCCCTAACTTCCTTCATCAGTTTCTGGAGCATGCATGTGTTTTGTAACACACCACTCTCCAAGCTCACGATCTGCATGGAATGCCTCTCCACAGTTACTTTATTTGCCTCCACTAACGCCATTGCAATCTCTGCCACTTTGTCCAACTTGCTTACGTCATTCAAGACTGCCATATCGAAGATGGTTTTCAATATACCACCCCTCCCCTCCATGTTTCCATCCCGTTTTTACTCTTCTGGATTTGTGCAGAACCACTCTGATCACTTCCTGCATCTGCTCGTTTAATCGTCCACATGCCTCAAACAAATTCCCGTGTTCCTTCAAGACCTCTCTCAGCCTCCAGCAACTAACCGCTAGTTATTGTATGCCAGTAAAAACTTCTTCCAATCTCCTAATTTCATTCTGCAACTGCTACATCTTAAACAATAAACCTAATGACCACCTGTGGCTGGGTAACACCATATCTGATTGTCTGGAGAACACAACTCTTCTGTCAAGCTGACCATCATGCAGTCCCTTCACTCTGCCTCTGGTGAAAAAGTACAGCACTGCTAAAACTAGCATCTTTCTTCTTTGGATTTTCTACCATAAGGCAACCTGAGGACATGGATGAATACCACATCTGCTGCCCCCAGAAATCTGCTGTCTCCAGTTAGCATGTCTCAACACATTTATGATAAAACATATCCTACACCAACATATAACTTCATCCAAAACACATTAATACCATACACTGTACAAAAATAAAAATATTCAGTAATTGCAAAAATCACACCACTTTACAAATAATTCCTCTCTTAATGCATAAGGATCCTGAGGTTTCTGGACCTCTCCCCTGTCACTCATCCTTCTGCTTCGTCCGTTTCATATCTCTCCTCGCATTCACTAATACCTCTCATGGAATTGGCATTGGCGGATCCTTGAATGGTCATAGATGCCTGACATGCACAACTGTTGTCCTTATCGGCAGTTGTAGCTTCACATTTACCAGTCATGTAGTTTCAATTAAACTTTTTCATTTTTCCATGTGGGGTATATCATCAACCATTGACTCACTTTGTACTGAGGTAATGTCCCCACTCACATTGCTGCCTCTTTTCCAATGCCTTAGTATTCACTCACTGGTCTTTCTTCACACTTCATTTATGATTCTAGTATACTCCTATATTGCTTTTCCTTTCGTGCCACCTTTCTGGTTAATCACACCGAATGGTGACTGTACCTTCTACCCATAAACCACCCTGAATGGTGACAATACTGTACCAGAGTGTAGTTTGGAGCTGTATGCATTCACCACAATGAATAGATATGTATCCCAGTTGGAATGGTGTGAGTTCATCTAATAACTAAGTATTGTATGAATTTTTTGATGCACACGTTTTGTTACATGCTATCTTTTGGATGAAGTGGACTGGTTCTCAATTTTTTCATCTTTAGTAACTTACACAACTCTTCCATCAGGTCTGAAATGAAGTTCATTCCCTGGTCTGCAGTTATCATCCCTGGCACCCCAAACTTCAATATCCACCTCTTCACTAACACTTGTGAAACTGTGACTGCTTGTTGGTCTACCATCAGAACCATCTTGATATAACCAGAAAAATGGCTTATTATGGTCAGTGAAAAGTGATTACCTGCTGATGTTCAGTTGAATGGGCATAACTTGTCCATACCAGTGAAACTGGGCAGTTCCATTGCTTCTCGTAGCCTCTGTAACAGGACCTACTTCCAACTCAAATCCGCTCACTGTGCACAACCCACACAATTCTCAATGTATTGACCAGCATCATCTTTTCTTCCCTTCCATCAATACTTTTCTGCCACTCTCTGGTTTGTTGCCAGACATCCCTTATGGCACACTCAAATGTGATCACACATCTCATGTAACATGTCTGGTTTCAGCTTGGCCAGCACCACCACTCGTAGTCTCAATTTTGTCTCTCTGCATAACTAGCAGTTGTTCATGTTAAACTATTGCTGTTTACACTCTTCTTAGCACTTTGTACTGCTTGCCATTCCTCAGGGTAATGACCCAATGCCTGTATTATATTACAGCTATTTTTCTGCTAAGCCCATCTGCATTCCCATGTTTCTTTCATGATTTATGCATTACCTCGTACTCAAATTCACTGAGTTTCAACGTCCACTTATCAATCTACTGGATGGGTCCTTCAAACCATGTAATCACTATAAAGAAGCAAGATCCATCACAAGCCAAAACTTCTTTCTGTACAAGTAACACCAGAAGTACATCACTCCTTATATCAAACTAAGCATTTCTCTTTTGGTTGTAGAATAATTCTTCTCGGCTATGTTAAACTGCCTTGTTGCACAGTCAACAGGATGCTCTTGCCCATCAATCTCCTGCCTCAAAACCCTCCCTAGAGTGTGATCTGGTGTATCACATGATAATATGAACTCCTGAAACTCAGGAAAGACCAAAAACAGATTCGATGTCAATACTTTCTTCAACTGGACAAATGCTTCCTGGCATCTTTCTGACCATACAAACTTAGTCCCCTTCTTTAACAACTGCATATGTGGTCTGGCCAAAAACACCTTCTATAATAATTTGTGAGACTGAGAAAAGCTTTTAATTCCTTGGGTTGTTCATGCCACCAGAAACATTTGCTCTGCTTGTATTAACCTCGGATCGCTCCTCACTTTGCCCTTCCTAATAATATGGCCCAGATATTTAACCTCTTCCAGTGCAAAGCAGTATTTTTCTGTGCTGGATGTCAGATGGGCTGCTTGTAATCTTTTGAACACTCCCCTCAGATGTTGTCCATATTCTTGCATATCCCTTGAAAATGGAGATGTATGAGGCATTGCTGTCATTTCAATGCCCTCAGCACTCCATCCAGTAGCTGTTGGAGAGTTTCCAGTGCATTCTTCAGCCCAGAGGGCATCCTTATATATTGGTACTGTATGCAAGGTGCTGAAAATCCTGTTTTCAGTCTATCTTCTGGTGCAACTTCTAACTGATGGTATCTACTTCTTAAGTCCATTGTTAGCTATCATTTCCGTGATGTTTGGAATTGCCTGGGCATCTGTCATAGTCTTACTATTCAGGTGGCAGTAATTGTAACAAAAGGTAATACATGTGACCATAGTATAAATCTAGCCCCCTCAAACTGTGCAGAAATAATGGGGATCATTAGCTCTCTAAAACCCTCTAATTCTGCTGGGCATGATGGCCTAAATATTAATGTTTTAAAAGCCTGTAGCCAAAATGTCTCTGTACCTCTGTCTGTAGCAGTCAACAATATAATAGAATCAGGCATCTTTCCAGACAGATTAAAAATAGCACAGGTAACACCCATTTTTAAGAAAGGTGACAACAATAAAATAGAAAACTACAGATCAGTCTCAATCCTTCCTGTCTTTTCCAAAATAGTTGAGAAAGTTATATACAACAGGAATATAAACTTTCTTAACAAACACAACCTGATGTTTTAAAATCAAAATGGATTCCTAAAAGGTAAATCAACTAGCACTGCAGCTGCTCAACTAATTGAAGAGGTGTTAGGGGGTATCGAAAGCAAGGAACATGTGGCAGGTGTATACCTAGACCTGGAAAAAGCCTTTGATTGTGTGAATATTGACATCCTATTAGACAAGCTATGGAGCATGGGCATTAGAGGCGCTGCTTATGACCTAATAAAGTTTTATATGAGCAATAGAAAATAGTTTGTTCTGCTTAAAATGAAAAATTGGTGTCTACAAATCAGAGATCACTTGCATAAAATATGGCGTGCCCCAGGGCTCGGTGTTGGGCCCCCTTCTGTTCTTGATCTATGTAAATGATATTAAATACTGCACTATAAATTCCAAAATTGTTCTGTATACCGATGACACGTCCATTGTGTGTCAAAAGGAATCATGTAATGAACTAGAGTCCGAGTGTAATGATGTGACAAAAGAAATTGTTCACTTTTTCAATAGAGCCACTTAAATGTAAGCACCAGTAAAACATGTTTGATGGAGTTTAACAAAAGTAGTTTGAATAATGAAATGAAATTATACATTGGCAACGAATTGGTAAAGAAAGAGTCTAATGCAAAATTCCTTGGCGTAACAATCCAAAGCAACCTGAAATGGGACACACATATTGACTCTCTAGCAACTAAGTTGTCAAAAAATATATTTGCAATCAGTACTATTAGCAAATTCTGTAAAGACACTGTAGTCCTAAAGACTGCATACCATGCTCTTTTCTCCTCTCACTTGAACTACAGTATTGAAATTCGGGGGGCAACAACCAAAGCTAATTTAGATAAGCTACTCATTCTTCAAACAAGTGGTGTGAGGATAATCTGTGGCGCAAAATTTAGGGAATCTTGTAGCAACTTGTTTCCAAAAACAGAGGTGTTAACTGTTATAAACACATACATTCTAAAAGCCATATTGCTTGTGAAAATACTGCACCCAAACACTTATTCAGATTTCCACCACTACAATACTAGAAATAAAGAAAGATTTTAATTGGCAGCCACAAAACAGCTCTTTACGAAAAGGGGCCTCAGTATGCAGGTATAAAATTAGCTAATGCACTGCCTAGTGCAGTCATGGCTCTTCCTACAATTAAACTGAAACATCAGCTTAAGAAATTTTTAATAAAACACCATTTCTACACATTAGCAGAGTACCATACTTATATGAAGAACAACAAATGCTTTGTGAAATTATGTGAATAGACATCAGTAAACATCTTATTGTAATTTTGTTGTAAATTAATGATGTATTCAGAAGAATGTGTCTTGTGTATTGTACAAATAACTTTAATCATTACTATTTCTTTGTAGATGTGCAGTGTACCATTTGATGTTGAATAAAGCTATTATTATTATTATTATTATTATTATTATTATTAACTAACATTTTTTGGCCTGACCATAGATCTTTTTGACGCAATCACAATTCTTGACCCCCAGGGGCTGGTACACTCTTCTATAATTACATCAGCCAACTGTTGGTTTATACACTCCTTCAAAACTGGTAGGAGCAATTGTGGGATTCTATATAGCCTCCAATATACTGTTGCTTCATTTCCTCTTGGAATCCTGTGTTATGTTACTAGCAAATGTGGAGAAAACAAATCTTGAAATTTTAGCAACAAGTCCTCCACCTGAGTCCTATCTGTCCCCCTCAAATGACTCAGTTTCTCATGAAATGGAGTCCTAGCAGCAGCATCTGCCTCATCACAGCCAACATCACCTGTGTGGCAGTCTTCTTGATCCAGAATTTCTAATGTAGTGAATAACATTCCCTTTAACAGCATAACTTCTTCCACGCCAAAATGATCTTCATTGATGGGTACCACTTTGCCTCTTTCCCTCTCTTGTACAATATTATGTTTTATCAAACAACACACTGCATCCAATATTTCACTACCCTCTAATGGCTCTGTTACACATGACATATCAACTGGTAACACAGGCTCCACATTCACCCATAGCAACTTCTTTGTACCTCCTGACATGAAATCATATGAATCAAATCTTAATGTCATAGCTTGCAGTTGAACTGGATTGTTTTGTATATTAGACATTCCTCACAGCAAATCATCGGTTTCTCCTAGTTGGAATGTCTTCACACTATATTCTACTACATGTTATCGAAAGTCAATTATGGCATGACGTTGAGGCATAAAGTTCAACCCTTGGCTCATGCTCTACCCCTCACTTACATGAGACACCACTTCAACACATTGCTTAAGTCGAATTGCGTTGAACAGGAAACTTATCACTACTGAAGCCAATGGTTCTGTATCACTGTCCCCTACCTCACGCAATTTATAATATGCTGTGTTCCAACACTTCCTTCCCACTAAATCACTCGAGACCACTGACACATGAACCACTGTTTTCAACAAATCTTTATATTTATTACCATCTATCACACACATTATGGCACATTTTACCACTTCATTCATTCTCACTGCACTTATTTTTAACTGGGAAATCCTGTATGTGGCACTGGGGTTCCCTCCTAAGTTTAACAGTCCTTCCTCCCCCCCTGGACAACCTCTATTACCACCCCTGATCCTTGTCTGTAAGCTACACTTCCCATTCTACCATTCCCATTAAATCACTGGTCACCTCTGTTGACTCTGTCACTCCTTCTTGGCTGGTAGCACTACTTCTGCATATGACCTGTTCATCCCCAATTGAAACACTTCATCTTTGATGGAAATACTTGTTTTTGATCCCTGATGCCTGTTGATCTATCAGGTTACTCGTATTCCAGAGCTAACCTAACCTCAGCATGGAGATCTTCAGGCACACCCATGTGCACCCTCCTAGAGGTATCTGGTGCCAGACTCCTTAGAAAAGCATCGACTAGTCGCTTATCAACCTCCTGCAGCTCCACTTTGATCATCTAGCCATTCTGCAATAACACACAGGAGTAAATATTCAACTTCCTAATCCTATCTATGAAATCCTTCATTGCTTCATTACACCTTCTGGAAGAGCACCCAAATGCTCCCAAAAAATCATGCCCTGTTCTGCTTCCTGTACCATTCTTCCAATCCCTGCCTCAATTCATCAAAAGTTTCTGCATTATGTAATGCTTCTGTACACCTTACAAGCAACATCACTTCTCCCATCAGACATAACCTTGCAATCTACAATAACTGCTTATCTGATGAACTCCCAAAGTTAGACGTTAACTTGAGATCTTCTACACATGCTACCATACCCTCAGACATCCAGAGAAGGGAGAAACATGGTTAGTGATAGCTGGATCCAACCCTAGAACCTGAGACCTCAGCAATTCTATTTTGTGATCCTTCTCCACCAATACATTATTTACAATCACATTAACCACTCTCAATTGAGGTACCTGATTCAATAACAATTGCAAAGCCTCCTCACTGGTGACATCTTGTGTCCCTGACTTTCCCTCTGTTTCGACCTCACTTATTTTCACGAATCAGACAAACACAGCTAAGTAACAAAAGAAAATGTAATTGCAAAGTTCTCTATAAACCTACTCCTTCTGTCTAATGATGAGCCGCATCGACTTCCTACACTATCTACATGTTTGCCCAAAAAGATTACATGTAAAGTGAGTCACTGATGCCGATTCAGCACAAGGTGCAGTGTGCCCAAGCAAATTACACTAAGTACAATGCACAGGCACCAAGCATTCATCTCTTGAAATGCACTTAAACTGTGATAAGTCAGCAGGCTCCTCTGGTCTTGTAAGGGTAACCCTCACATAATTACATCCCTTAAGCTTTGACCCCATTGCTATCAACACATAAGATAAAAAAAGCCTCACTCGCCCTAACAACGATACTGTGAGCTGTGGCTCCGACAATGCAAAGTGGGGGTGGCATCCCTCCACTGTCGATGGTGGTGAAGTTCTCCCACTCCTGACATGGCTCTGTAGTGTGCTGGGGGAACGAGTGAGTGGTGGTGATAAGCCATGGTGCCCAGGGAAACACTGTTAACCGTTACAACATGCTTTATTGTTTTGGCACATGGCATAGTGAAGCAAGCACGCCTCTCCTTACTGACCCTGGCTAGAGCCTGATGAATGGGCGATGGCATCCACCTGATACCACTACACTGGCACCTCACGCTGCTGAGGTTGATAGCCTCTGTAGGCAATAGGCACTGACGACAGTGGTGCTTCGTATTATGCTGCGATTGCACCCCACTTGGGAGGTGGCTGCTTGATTCTGCACGCAGCCTTGGTGGCGGTGAAACAGGACATACGTACACTGCTTCCCTTGGGGCATTGTGGGAGTGCAAAGGCTGCTGTTCGCAGGGTGTGACGTGCTGCCCCCTTGGCAGGCATTGTGACATGGATTCCCACTAGGAACTCGGCATTGGAGTCAGCAGGTGCAGATGGCTGATAAGCACGGCTGAGACACAAAGTCCCATGAAAGATTTATTGCATACAGCAGGTGCAGCCCTGTCTCGAGCACATGGTTGCAGCCGGCAGGGGCCAGTCATCTCCCTGTCTGGCGTCGCTCTGGTGTTGTAGTGGTATTGTTGACTTCCAGCGATGACAATTGATCCCTGCTTTGAAATTCAGACTTACACTACTGGCCATTAAAATTGCTACACCAAGAAGAAACGCAGATGATAAACGAGTATTCATTGGACAAATATGTTATACTAGAACTCACATGTGATTACATTTTCACACAATTTGGGTGCATAGATCCTGAGAAATCAGTGCCCAGAACAACCACCTCTGGCCGTAATAACGGCCTTGATATGCCTGGGCATTGAGTCAAACAGACCATTGACCAGACGCTTCCAATTGGTGAGAGATCTGAAGAATGTGCTGGCCAGGGCAGCAGTCGAACATTTTCTGTATCCAGAAAGGCCCGTACACGACCTGCATCATGCGGTCGTGCATTATCCTGCTGAAATGTAGGGTTTCGCAGGGATCGAATGAAGGGTAGAGCCACAGGTCGTAACACATCTGAAATGTAACGTCCACTGTTCAAAGTGCCGTCAGCACGAACAAGAGGTGACTGAGACGTGTTACCAATGACACCCCATACCATTACACAGGGTGATACACCAGAATGGCGATGACGAATACACGCTTCCAATATACATTCACCGCGATACCGCTAAACATGGATGCGACCATCATGATGCTGTAAACAGAACCTGGATTCATCTGAAAAAATGACAAGCCATTCATGCATCCAGGTTCGTCATTAACTACACCATCACAGGCGCTCCTGTCTGTGATGCAGCGTCAAGGGTAACTGCAGCAATGGCCTCTGAGCTGATAGTCCATGCTGCTGCAAAGGTCGTCGTACTGTTTGTGCAGATGGTTGTTGTCTTGCAAACGTCCCCAACTGTTGACTCAGAGATCGAGACATGGCTGCATGATCCATTACAGCCATGCAGATAAGATGCCTGTCATCTCGACTGCTAGTGATACGAGGCCGTTGGGATCCAGCACGGCATTCCGTATTACCCTTCTGAACCCATCGATTCCATATTCTGCTAACAGTCATTGGATCTCGACCAAAGCGAGCAGCAATGTCGCGATACGATAAACAGCAATAGCGATAGGCTGCAATCTGACCTTTATATAGGTCGGAAACGTGATAGTACGCATTTCTCCTCCTTACACGAGGCATCACCACATTCCACCAGGCAACGCCAGTCAACTGCTGTTTGTGTATGAGAAATCGGTTGGAAACTTTCCTCATGTCAGCACGTAGTAGGTGTCGCCAACGGCGCCAACCTTGTGTGAATGCTCTGAAAAGCTAATCATTTGTGTATCACAGCATCTTCTTCCCGTCGCTTAAATTTCGTGTCTGTAGCACATCATTTTCTTGGTGTAGCAATTTTAATGGCCAGTAGTGTAGTCATATGCCTCCAGTGCCCATTTGTTTCACTAAAACGTGATGCCTAATCACATTGCCAAAACAAGAGACTTGACCTGGTGTAGTGGCACCACCACACTTGCTACAAGGTTATGGGTGTGCACCGCCATTTACCACCGAGCTCGGTTTTCGTAACTGTGCAATGCACGGGCGTGTCTATTACTGTAACCTACGTCACCATATTTGTGGCTATTAAACTCTGGGTGTTGACGCAATGCTCTATGGCTCTTCCGTCCAACTTTTTCGTCCTTTTGTTAAACACTAACAATTTTCCACATATGAGTGGGTTGTGGCATTAATTACTATTATAAATCGTAAATCATGCTAGAAGTGATGTTATATTCAGGGCCAACTACTAATCCAATCGATGAATAATACTTATCAGACTTATGGTAATTGATGTCAGAAATTAGTCATATAAAACAGCTTTTGACCATTGTAAGGTTGATTCACACTTGACGAAATGGCACAAGATGGAATGGAATGTTAAAACATTCCACAATTCATCTCAAATGGGGGCATTTACACAGGCCCTCAACAAAATGGAATGGCACATAAGCATCAAGGTTTCTGGAGAAGACATTTTTAGTGTTGATATTGGTGGAGGAAGATGACGTTGTCTACTAACATCTGAAGTTAACCTATTCTCTCTGCACTAAATCGTGTTTATTTCGTAGCTTTGTATCTTCATTTTATTGTTTGATTTGTTTTTGAGTCATACTGCAAATGATCCATGAGGACTGGATGTTATTCTTCATGCTTTCCTCGTGATCTGCTGACATTTTTGACCTCCATGTGCATTGACAAATATCGACATCTACTTTGCATGGTATTAATGTGACGTAACTTGTCGCCATCTTCAGGTACACTCAATGAAGGCGATGTGTCACCTCATTGAAATATTGTGCAAGGAAGATGACAATATCCGAAAGTACATCTGACAAGTCAGGAATGACTTGGCTATTTTTCCCCATAAGCGTTCTTCCACAAAAGCAGCCAGACATCTGAAAATGGAGAAGTTTCAGGGTTTACGATACCTGTACAGAGCAGATTGATGAAACAATTTTCACTAAACAAGTTTATTTAACATTGAAATGTGTGTAAATTCCTAAGGGGCCAAACTGCTGAGGTCATCGCTCCCTAATTTAACACTGAAAAAGTGAGATCTATTGAAGAGTAAAATACAGTTGGTTTTGTCAGTATTTGGTATTTAACCCTTAACTCACGAGGTGACTTTTCTGTAACGCATACCACGAGGTGGGGTCTTGGGACCCCTATTTTTAAACCAGGATTTAAGGCAAAAATCATTTGAAATTTTTAATGTATGCTATTTAACATTTATTTTTAGAATTATATAAGTGTTTTTTAATGCTTCTAGTTTATTTTATAGCACTAAACAAAGCCGGCAGCATTTTACTATTTATCACAGAAAAGCACATAAATTTGTATGGTTCTTTTAAATAGTACACATAAATAGATTGTTAGAGCACTGAATTTTACATTCTGAAAAATTATGCAATCTCTGTAGTCAATAAATTTCCAAATAAAACTAAATTCCAGAGTTTAAATTTGTGCATACAAATTGCACCCAGTAGGTACAGAAAGAAAGTCTGTCAAATTGACATTAATTGGTGGGAACTACATTTTTATCACCACTCAGAACACATTTTAACAGGCACTTCAAGTATTTCATTGAAGAAACAGACAGATCCCCATCACAGCTTTTCTGAAGTTCTTCCTCTGGATGATACTCTTGTTTGACAGCAGAACTGCGATCCTGGCTACTGTAAAATTGTCGTCTTTTTCGTTTATTTCTTGATCTATATCACTGACACCTTCCTTCATAGACCGACAAACAATTTCATCAAACTCGGGAAAGTTAAAAACGACACATTTTGAACTATACTGTAGTGTACTGAAGAAAACAGGTACGCAGTGCACGAGTGCAGTCTAGGAGACTCCAACACCTACCGATAACACGTGTCAACAATAAACACAGAAGGTGATAACACAATCGACAGCAAAACATCGTAGGCTTGGCAATTTAAGGAGGGTAGGGGGAGTATAGAAGCATTCCACCACAACTGGCCTCAGAGAGCGAGTTCGAAAATTTTCGCGTCGTCTGAGAGACCACATCTCGTGAGTTAAGGCTTAAGAAAGAAAACGGAATAGATAAACAGAGGCATTATGTATTGACTTCCAAACATTTTTACTGTTTTTGCACATATATATTTTCATTAGCAAATAAATGTCGCCATTTTGAATTGTTTGGACGACACTTTTCCTGTTTCATTTCTCAATGTTTATCACGCAAACTTTATGAAGAACATCCGACATGAATTTTGCTTTGTCCATTAATGTAATTTAACATTGTGAGTTCCTTAATTCTGATACTATATTAAGACTTTTTGTATCGCGGATGGAATCCCATAATCTCATTTTCATCATTCTGTACTGGGCTACGAGAAATCACATTGTTTTCACATTCTGTCTAGCGGTTTATGATAAGATCATTAGCTGCAGTCACCAGAGCCAAAGGTGCTATTTTGATTATACATTTATAGTCTTGCATCACCTCTGTATGGCGTTATAGGTTAGAACCACAGTCTAATATAACAGTCGCGACACTTCGCCTCGATTTTGTTGCCTACAGCGCCAGCAGCGCCCCAAGCGGCTGGTAGGTTACACTGTGAGTTCGTCGCGATCGTGAAGGAGAATAGTGGTTGTTTATTTTGATTTTTACAATGGCTTTTACTGGCGGGAGCGTTTGTAGCGCAATAAATTGCACCAACAACAGAAAGAAGACACCAAAGCTGTCTTTTTTTAGGTTTCCTAAGGATCCTGAGAGGTATAACCATCATGTTACTAAACTGTATCGTCAGGATTCACTTGCAAACTATATGTGTATAAATGATGAATGTTTCGTTTTAGGAGCAGAAAATGGCTTGTTAATAGCAGGCGAGAAGACCTCATGAAGAAAGACCCAGTGTACCTGTATAGTAATATTAGGTTTTGTTCGCTACATTTCGAACAAAACCAGTTCATGAACGCAGACAACAACAAACTCGTGTGGAATGCAGTACCCACCCTGTTTGACATTCCAAATAAGCCACCTCAGCTGACGATGAAGAGGAAACTGCCACAAAGATTCGACAGTCAATCTAAAGCAGTAAAACAGTCCTATGACACAGAAGCAGCTGGTTCAGCTCACCATGTATCAGTGCCAGATTCGTGTGAATCGTCAACACAGACCTGCTTTGACGATGAAGTGGTTAGATTAAGTGCAGCTGTTCGTGTCTTGCAAAAGCGTGTGAAGTGTCAGAATGTGCAAATCGCTAGACTTCGAGCGAAACTGCTGTTAATCAAGTTATTTGTTAAAGTGAGACTCGTTTACAGGCTGAAATATTGGAATCAAGACGTAGTTTCTAACAACAAGAAAGCAAATAAGAAACTGAAGAAGTTGGCTCATTTGGGCTGCTGATTTCTTTGGTATGTATTTCGTTCACTTCTGTTGTCAGTCACTTAATTTCCCTTGCTTCTTTCGTGTGATGACATTATTTTGTCAGCACCTTCTTCACTGACAGATTGTTTGAAAATTATACAAATATTTGGTTTTTCGTGAAATGTAGTGTAATCAGCTCATTATAGTGTTTTCAGCATATTCTTCCCACTATTTGGCAGTTGCTTGTCCCACTTAGAATAATAAAAAGATGAAGGTCGTACTTGTGGCAACAGGCGAAAATGACAAACAAACGCAGTAGGCCTACAGAACGATAAACGAGCTGTCGATCGTTTTTGCAAGTAGAGGTACATGTCTGTGCTTCTGACATGTGAATCTGTGTGTTTATATTCTTTTGATATGAACGTGGTAAGCTGCAATTCTGTCCAATGTCACAAGTGTTTCTTCACGAATGTGTTGTAGCTTGCCACTCTATTCATGATTTTTGTCCGTGCTGGCGCTTATTTTAGAATCATTTTTAGAAACATATATGCCTTCTGATACCACACAAACCCTTGGAGGCAAGAAAATAACTCAAATAATGCGGAAATTACGTAGGAAATGGATGTAAACAAACATTATGCTTACGACGCGTCTGACGTTCACCTTACCTACCGCTTGGAGCGCTAGTGTCGCTCCATCTGTCAAACGGCAACAACTTTTACAGCAGTGAGTGTCGCGACTGTTATATTAGACTGTGGTTAGAACTCGTAAAAATTTTGAGGATCTTTTCCGAGAAAAATACTGCACAGAATGATTAAAGGCCACTTCACTGTGAGCATCACATCACATCATGTCCTGGCACCATCATTACATTGCTTATTCACATTGTTCATCACATCACATCATGTCAGCTTGCTTAGGCCGGTATTACACTATCAAATTTCTTTGTCAAAGATATTTGATAGTGTAATAGGGACTTTGTCAAATGTCGTCCAATATTTGATCAAACCTAGGGCCTCGCTGTATATTTGATCAAAGAAACCGCTTGTCTTCTGTTCACTGCAATGTGACATGTTACCACATGGAGCGCTAGCATCGCTGCAGCGTACTGTCGTCTGTAGTGTTTTTATAACCATTGCCGGTAAATACAATTCATGAGTGCCGACAACTACAAAATTAATAGAGATGTCTGAAGCTGATGAGGCGCTTTACAACGTGAGGCACCCTGAATACAAAAATAGATTAAGAAGATTCGAGACCTAACCTGATCTAACCTAACCTAACCTAACATAACCCTCTCCTGTAGCAAGGAATGGGAGTGTTATAGTGAGCCTGTCTTCAGAAGATGTATCAGTTCTTAAGTGAATATTGTGCTTTGTGATATGAGGATACACTTCACTGAGCACATACAGAAATGTATGCTCATCCATTCTTAAGTAATTGATGTACGACTTGACGTCTTCCACTGTAAGCTCACGTAACAAGTTTTGTTGAATGTTTTTATCGTGTCGTCGTAAAACCCACGGCTTCACCCAGATTAGATTAATTTTTCGTTCCATAGATCCGTGCTGAGGAGAGCCTCGTGGATGTGGAACATGTCGATTTTTTTTAAGCTGAAGTAACAATACTTATAGTATGAATAAATACAATACATCATTTGAGTCTATTAAAAATTTCGCCAATGGAGTAGAAGGAGTTGGCCAGCAGTATGTCTTTCAGGCTCCTTTTAAACTGATCTTTATTTCTAACTAAATTTTTTATGTTTCCTGGCAAATTATTGAAGATGAGTGTTCCTGAGTAGTGGACCCATTTTTGAACTAAAGTGAGTTGGTTGGTTTGTGGGATTAAAGGGACCAGACTGCGATGGTCATTGGTCCCTTTTTCCAAATACTAAAAACACCCACAGAGAATAAAAACGAGTAACAGAATAGATCACAGACGCTTTTAAGTCCTTGTGCAGATCATTTTTGTTCCTGGTATTGTATGTATGAACTGAGTTGTTTGTTGGAAAAAGAGATATATTATTTACGACAAATTTCATTAAGAAGTAAATATACTGAGAGGCAGTAGTTAGTATACCCAGTTCTTTGAAGAGGTTTCTGCAGGAGGTCCGTGAATTTACTCCACAAATAATACGTATTACACGCTTTTGGACCTTGAAAACTTGTTTGACTTCAAGATTTACCCCAAAATATTATCCCATATGACATTATGGAATGAAAGTATGCAAGCTTTTTCATTTTTATGTTTCCTATGTCTGCTAACACTCGAATTGCAAATACAGATTTGTTAAGGCCTTTCTGCAGTTCTGTGGTGTGCTCCTCCCAACTGAATTTATTATCAAGTTGTAATCCCAGGACTTTTAAGACTGTCAACCTCGTATGTATGGTTCCATTTTTTCCCCCACTTCTTTTCCGCATGTGCACACAATGCAATTGGAGTACGTAGAACTGCTGCGGTTGTAACAAGTTGTTGTCAGCCATCTTGAACTTTGACGAAAAATTTGATGACAGTGTAATACCCCCTCTAGCGCTACGTCAAAGATCTTTGTTAAATATATTGGACGGAATATTGGATCACATCTTTGATCAAATCTTTGACAAAGAAATTTGATAGTGTAATACCGGCCTTAGGCCGGTATTACACTATCATATTTCTTTGACAAAGACTTGATCAAATATTCGTCAAATTTATTTGACAAAGATCTTTGACGTGGCGCTAAAAAGGGGAATTACACTGTCATCATATTTTTCGTCAAAGTTCAAGATGTCTGACAACAACTTGTTATTAACTGCAGCAGTTGCATGTACCACAATTGCACGATGTGCACATGTGGAAGAGAAGCCAAGGAAACAGAGGAAACATACCTGGGTGACGCCGTGGGGTTTACGTCGAGACGATAAAAGCATTCAAGAAAACTTGTTACGTGAGCTTTCAGTGGAGGACGCCAAGTCGTACATAAATTACTTAAGAATGGATGAGTATATATTTCAGTATTTGCTCAGTGGTATGTATCCTAATATCACAAAGCACAATACTCACTTAAGAACTGCTATATCTGCAGAAGACAGGCTCACAGTAACATTCCGATTCCTTGCTACAGGAGAGAGTTACTCTAGCTTACAACAGTACTCTAATGCCACAGTGCACATTAACGAAGATAATACCTAAAACGTGTGCAGCAATTTATAAAGCACTAAAAGACCAATATCTGAAGGTAAATAAATGTTCAATACACTTTAGGTGCATTAAGAACTATTTTTATTTTATAACAAGTCAGAATTACATTTTGTATCCGAAAACTACAAAATTGATAGAAACATATGAAGCTGATGGGGTGCTTTATAACGTGAGGAATCCTGAGTACAAAAATAAATTAAGAAGATTGGAGAGCTACAAAAAAATTATATATATATATATATATATATATATATATATATATATATATATATATATATATGCACTCCTGGAAATAGAAAAAAGAACACATTGACACCGGTGTGTCAGACCCACCATACTTGCTCCGGACACTGCGAGAGGGCTGTACAAGCAATGATCACACGCACGGCACAGCGGACACACCAGGAACCGCGCTGTTGGCCGTCGAATGGCGCCAGCTGCGCAGCATTTGTGCACCGCCGCCGTCAGTGTCAGCCAGTTTGCCGTGGCATACGGAGCTCCATCGCAGTCTTCAACACTGGTAGCATGCCGCGACAGCGTGGACGTGAACCGTATGTGCAGTTGACGGACTTTGAGCGAGGGCGTATAGTGGGCATGCGGGAGGCCGGGTGGATGTACCGCCGAATTGCTCAACACGTGGGGCGTGAGGTCTCCACAGTACATCGATGTTGTCGCCAGTGGTCGGCGGAAGGTGCACGTGCCCGTCGACCTGGGACCGGACCGCAGCGACGCACGGATGCACGCCAAGACCGTAGGATCCTACGCAGTGCCGTAGGGGACCACACCGCCACTTCCCAGCAAATTAGGGACACTGTTGCTCCTGGGGTATCGGCGAGGACCATTCGCAACCGTCTCCATGAAGCTGGGCTACGGTCCCGCACACCGTTAGGCCGTCTTCCGCTCACGCCCCAACATCGTGCAGCCCGCCTCCAGTGGTGTCGCGACAGGCGTGAATGGAGGGGCGAATGGAGACGTGTCGTCTTCAGCGATGAGAGTCGCTTCTGCCTTGGTGCCAATGATGGTCGTACGCGTGTTTGGCGCCGTGCGGGTGAGCGCCACAATCAGGACTGCATACGACCGAGGCACACAGGGCCAACACCCAGCATCATGGTGTGGGGAGCGATCTCCTACACTGGCCGTACACCACTGGTGATCGTCGAGGGGACACTGAATAGTGCACGGTACATCCAAACCGTCATCGAACCCATCGTTCTACCATTCCTAGACCGGCAAGGGAACTTGCTGTTCCAACAGGACAATGCACGTCCGCATGTATCCCGTGCCACCCAACGTGCTCTAGAAGGTGTAAGTCAACTACCCTGGCCAGCAAGATCTCCGGATCTGTCCCCCATTGAGCATGATTGGGACTGGATGAAGCGTCGTCTCACGCGGTCTGCACGTCCAGCACGATCGCTGGTCCAACTGAGGCGCCAGGTGGAAATGGCATGGCAAGCCGTTCCACAGGACTACATCCAGCATCTCTACGATCGTCTCCATGGGAGAATAGCAGCCTGCATTGCTGCGAAAGGTGGATATACGCTGTACTAGTGCCGACATTGTGCATGCTCTGTTGCCTGTGTCTATGTGCCTGTGGTTCTGTCAGTGTGATCATGTGATGTATCTGACCCCAGGAATGTGTCAATAAAGTTTCCCCTTCCTGGGACAATGAATTCACGGTGTTCTTATTTCAATTTCCAGGAGTGTATATATATAGTGTGAGTCGTGTAAGACGTAACACCCCCTTTATTCCGTGGGCGATTGCACGTACCGGCATGCGGTTTCCAGCGAATCATAGCGGACTATGGGGCACATACATTGGTATATGCACAATAATCACAACGTTTATATTGTCCGAGATAATGAGGCAATTATATGTTTTTTAAATGGGATGCTATACTTTTTTCTACCATCATTCGAATGCTCTGGAAAAGCTGCATATAGTGATGTAAAGGATGTTGCTATTGTGATTCAAACTTCGCTTGAAAGAGGGCAGATGAGGATTCACCTACGTAGTGTAGGCCGTGCATGCTGCATAGAGCACGGCAACTCGGCCCGCGGGTCGCGCGAGGTGTGTTTAGTCTGCAGCTGCTTCCGACCGCCTCAACCTTCAATGGTACAATATTTCCCAGCGTCTTTTAAGCGAAGTTTGAATCACAACAGCAACATGCGTTACATCACTATACGCGTCTTTTCCAGAGCGTTCGAATGATGGTAAAAAAAGTATAGCGTCCCATTTAAAAACATGTACTTGCCTCATTATCTCGGTCAATATAAACGTTGTGATTATTGTGCATGTACCAAAGTATGTGTCCCATAGTCGGCTATGATTCGAACACCGCTTGTCGATATGTGCAATCGCCCCCGGAATAATGGGGGTGTTACGTCTTACACGACTCACCCTGTATATATATGTGTGTGTGTGTGTGTGTGTGTGTGTGTGTGTGTGTGTGTGTGTGTGTGTGTTTGTGTGTGTATTAAATCGTATCCTCCTCTTCTCTGCCAGCTTGCTGGAAGGCAGCCTAGATATACCCAGAGGTGGATAGTTGTGGCTGTGGATATGTTGCATGCAGCAAATCCCACCTGTCCCTAATATACCGATTCAGCCCTTGCATAGTGCCTGTTGCAAATGCATTACCACCTACATTTTCCGTCTCCCGCAGTTCAGCTGGAATGTGGGTGGCAAGGGCACTATACTGGTCTTTCCGACAGATTGGGGCTGGGGCTGATTTCTGGCCACATCAGCCATAGCCTTCAATGTTCTGGTGTCCTCCACAATTACGTCAGTTTGTCGTTTCCTTCTCCTTGTGGGAGGCCGCTCTTGATGCTGGGGCTGTGGCTGTGGCTCACTACATGCAACACCAGGCTCTTCTTGAATGGTGTAATGAGCCTGCATTCATGCTATAAAATAGAAATGAAAGCCATTAGTCACATACTATGTTACACATACATACATCTTATTTACAGGTACCCACAAACAGAGAAGAGTGGGAGCAAATTGCAAAGGATTTCGAGGAGAAGTACTGTTATAAGACTATTGGAGCAATGGATGGAAATCATATTCGAATTAATTGCCCACAAGCTAGTGGATCTCACTTTTCGAATTATAAATTCTTTAACAGAATCATTTCATTTGCCATGGTAGATACTACCTAAAAATTTTGGTATGTTGATGCAGGAACTAATGGGCATGTTGGTGATGCTGGAGTGTTTTCAAAAAGCAAACTATGGGAGTGTCTCATTTAGCGATCTATTCTGAACATTCCTGAAGGCAGGCAGCTTGGGAACGCAAACTATTGTTTGTGTTCCCAAACTGCCTGCCTACAGGAATGTTCAGAATAGAACGGTCAATGAGTCACTCCCATAATTTGATTTTTGAAAACACTCCAACAACTCCAATGGTTGTACTGGCAGATGATGCTTTTCCTCTGAGTTACAACATTATGAAGCCATACCCCTTAAAAGGAATCACTAAGGAAGAAAAGGTTTTCAGTTACAGACTGTTGCGAGGAAGAAGATTTGTCGAAAGCAGCTTTGGTATTCTTGCCAGTCGTTTCAGGATTTTTCTTTCTACCAATAATCTGCCTCCAGAAAAAGTTACCACAATTTCACTGGTTGCCCTCACACTGCACAACTTGTTAACTGAGAGAAGAAAACACATGTAAACTCGTCAAGAAATAGTGTCTGCCGTAGTAGGAGACTGCACTTATCTTGAGTCTCAAAGGACTGAGGACCGACAGCGAATGGAACCAATAGCTTGCCAAGCTGCTTCTGGACGTCCAGTACACGGGAGAACAGTTAGAGAATGCTTTAAAACATTTTACAATGGTGCTGGGAAAGTGCCCTGGCAAGATAATCACATTTCGTAATGTGAAATGTAAACAAATGTACATACGTCAAACATTTCTTCAAACATTGGTGTTCCACGTTCACTGCCACTTTCGGTACTCTCTAAATTGCTCACACTTTCGTCCGTCTCTGTGGCCTGATCGAGGAATTTCAGCAACTGGTACCAGTACATTTGCGGAGTATAAACTGACTGTCCACTGGCTCCACTTTTGCTTTTACACATCTGCAATAATAGTAATTAAATTACTTGTATCTTATGTAAACATTATTGTATGCTTCAAGTAGCTGCAGTGAAGAAATTTATGCAAATCATTTGTATGTCATGTAAACTTTACTTGCATTAATAAAATGAAATAAATATGTCAATACATACTTTTGCTTTCTTGTGGGAGTAGCTTGAGTCGAGGCCATTAATTTTCTTCTTTGTGTCATCTGCTGTACAACGATGCCATATCTCACAGCACCTCTGCAATATTTTTATAGCTCTCCAATCTTCTTAATCTATTTTTGTATTCAGGGTGCCTCACGTTGTAAGGCGCCTCATCTGCTTCCTACAGCTCTACTAATTTTGTAGTTGACGATGCACACCAACTGAATTTAATGGCCATGTTTATAAACACACTACAGATGGCAGAACGCTGCAGTGATGCTAGTGTTCCACGTGGTAGCATGTCGCATTGCAGTGAACAGAAGACGGGATTACGAAAGTGTCCGATTCCAACCGTCTGCTTTGACCCATGACGTCATCAATAGTCAGAAATGGCTATTCTACGCGTCTCCAATATGGCGCCTATGATATCACTACATACACACGGCAACAAACACGAAAATATGTATAACTAAGACAATAACATCTCCCTGCTAAAATACAATCAAACTAACAGGACAACCGTGGGAAATTGGGGGTTTCAGGGAGGGGACAAGCTAAATATAACAGTAAAAAAACACAACACAATCCCAAAACACACAAAATGATGAACAAAAAACAAAAAAAATTACAAAATCTGCAGGAATCGGTCACTTCCCTTGACCTATATAGGTCAATCGCAACTGACGATACCAAAACACCGATGCCTACATATAAAACTACGAATATTGGAATCAGTCATTTCCCTTGACCTATATAGGTCAACCATAACTATTGATACGAAAAAATCAACACCTACAACTATGAAAAACAAAACCAAAACCCCAACACCTCAAAAGTTAAAAAGTCAAATATCCCTACGTAAATTAAGATACATTCAATGCACAATAAATACACAAAACATTACAAGTCGAGAAAAATAGACCCAAGAAAACAATTACTTACCACCAACAAATTTCGGCGCAGCAAAGCAGGTCGGTCATCACACACACACACACACACACACACACACACAGAGGGGGCGCCTTCAGACACAACAAGACGACATCGACAAACACAACCAACACATAAACTCCATTCTTTTATGACGTCACACAACATAACACCCTTACATAGGTCAAAGCAGACAGGTGGAATCGGACGCTTCCGTTGACCCCAAAAGACAAGCGACTTTTATGATAAAATCTACGGTGAGGCCCTAGATTTGATTACATTTATTTGACGACAGACGAGATTTGACAAAGTTCCCTATTACACCATCAAATTTCTTTTACATAAATACGACTGTCACTCCAAAAGAAATGCACACTATTTTTGTAAAAATACAGTTTTCATTCTACATATGTGAAAGTTTTACAGTGTGTAGATGCATCCTTCCCGCTTGTTTTCAATATTAGTTCAACCTGTTCCCGTGAGTAGCGCCGTCACAGCATGTCTTCAAGATGGCTGCTACATTTGACGTTCGTCAGAAGCAACGTGCTGTCATAGAATTCCTGTGCTGTGAAAACGAGACAGTGGGAAACATCCACAAGTGGTTGAAAAAGGTGTTTGGAGATGCTGCTGTCGATCGCAGTACAGTTAGTCGGTGGCAAGCAGGTTGTGATGAAAGCGGGCACGGCAATATTGAGGATTGTCCTCGCAGTGGCAGGCTTCGTACTCACAAACTCCAGACAATGTGCAGAGAGTTAACAAATTGGTGACTGCTGACAGACGCATCACAGTGAATGAATTGTCATACTACGTTGGGACAGGGGAAGGAAGTGTTTGCAGAATACTGAAAGTGTTGGCGTTAAAAAAGGTTTGTGCTAGATGGGTTCCCAGGATGTTGACAGTGGCTCACAAAGAAACAAGAAAAACGGTATTTTGGAACAGTACAAGAATGGTGGAGATGAATTTCTTGGACGAATTGTGACAGGTGATGAAACATGGCTCCATCATTTTTCACCAGAGACGAAGAGGCAATAAATGGAGTGGCATCATGCAAATTTACCCAAGAAAAAAATGGAAAACCACACCTTCTGCTGGAAAAGTTATGGCTGCAGTGTTTTTCGATTCTGAAGGACTCTTGCTTGTGGACATCATGCCAAGTGGAACCACCATAAATTCTGACGCATATGTGACAACACTGAAGAAACTTCAAGCTCGACTGAGTCGTGTTCGACCACATCGGCAAAAGCAGGATGTTTTGCTGTTGCACGACAATGCACGGCTACATGTCAGTCAAAAAACCTTGGAAGCGATCACAGAACTCGGATGGACAACACTGAAACACCCGCCTTACGGTCCTGACCTGGCTCCATGTGACTATCATCTCTTTGGGAAAATGAAAGACTCTCTTTGTGGAACAAGGTTTGAAGATGATGACTCCCTTGTGCACGCTGCCAAACAGTGGCTCCAACAGGTTGGTCCAGAATTTTACAGTGCAGGTATACAGGTGCTTGTTCGAAGATGGCGTAAGACAGTTGAGAGGGATGGAAATTATGTGGAGAAATGAAAATATTGTTCCTAAAGGATGTATCTACACACTGTAAAACTTTCAAACATGTAGAATAAAATGTGGATATAAAAAGAATAATGTGCATTTCTTTTGGAGTGACCCTCGTATTTGACATATCGACTTTGACAAAAAAATTTGATAGTCCAGTACTGAACAGTGAAAGTAACTCTATGAGCAGTGCTGCCAACAATTAAAGTGAGCTCCCCACCACTTCCAAGTACAAAAAACCACCAGAAAACCACTAACAAAAACGCGCCTACTCTCATAATTGCTAAAATTTTCACTAAAAACTTTTCTAATTATTATGAAAGGAAACAATAAGTACATTAGTAATTAGTTTTTATTAATCAGTAATAAAATATTCAGAATCATTAAATGAACATACAATAAATAAATCAGCAAGCCAAGGTCAGGAACATACAAAAAGTTCTACAACAACAGCTAATTATTTAAATGCATTCGTCTTCTTCAGATGAATCATTTTCGTCTGCATCATCATCATCCTCGGCTTCATATTGATACTATGGGAATCAAGTCTCTTAGCTGCCGTAATAACCCGAACACCACTTGTATGAAAGTCATATTTATTCTAACCGCACAATTACACATATACACACATAAACAAGCCTGGCGAACGTCACCAGTCGAAACGTAAACACACACTGCACATAGGCGCGTGTCACGACCCGTGTCCCAAGAATGTGTCAGTGCGCAGAGATACCACTCTGCTCTGTTCCGGTGGTCGATGACCGCCACAGAGCGCCCCCCCCCCCTACCAGTGAGAGGAGGTGATGTAGGTTGGCGTGGTGATCGGTCTGTTGTGATGAAGTCACGGTGCCACACCGGTGGGCGTAGCGGGCGGCCGAAACAGGAAACTGGGATCAAGCGGCCCGGCGATGCGGGGGCGTGGTGTGCCGTGAGTGGCACGCGAATGCAGAGGTGGCCGTCCTCATCGATCGAAGCGGTGATTGCCGCCTCCTCTGCGTCTGTCGGTACCGCAAACGTGCGTAGGAGTGTAACCTGGGCGGCTGAATCGTCGAATGTGCGGGGGGAAACGTGCAGGACGAACAGTGTCCCATCTCGTAGCTGGAGAGACAAGTCCTCGACCGGGAAAGGTGACACGTCGACGTGGAAAACGGCGACGCTGGCGTCGTCGGTCTGCGTCGGCCGGTCGACGGAAAAACTGAGGTGGGGGAAGGGAGGGGTGAAAACTTCACACGCGACCTTTCCTGCAGCCTCTGAGCTGGGGGGTGAACACGAACCACTGGTGTCACACCATCATCACACGCATCGTCATACGCGTCACGGGTACCGGGGGGGGGGGGGGGTTCGGCGCGTTTGAGGTATTAGAGATGGAATGGAAGGTGGCACGAGATTGTGGTCGGGGTGGAAGTTGTACTCTGAAGTTGCCTCGTCGTTGAGGCGCCAAGCTGGTTTAAGGCGCGAGACGGACACTGTATTCTACCGTTGCACAGAATGTAAAAGGTCTGCAGCGAGCGGCTTATCACTTTGTATGGGCCCGAGTAGGGCGGGTGTAGTGCGGGTCGTACCGTATCATCGCGCAGCATCACGTAATCGCAAACGTGTAGGTCTTTGTGCATGGAGTCAAGAGGGACCGTGTGTGCTCGTGGGGGCGCGTGGCGTACATTTGCGGCGAAGTGTAGGACGCGTTCTATAAGCGTCGCAAGTTCTGACTGCGGGGGAGGATCGGAATCCTCGACGAATTGTGCTGGGAGGACAACAATTCCGCTAGGGAGGCTTGCAAATCGTCTTTTCAAGCCGAACGGACACCTAGTAGTACCCAAGGGAGGGCTTCGGACCAAGATCTGTTGTGGAACATCAGCGCTGCTTTTAATGTGCGGTGCCAGCGCTCGACCAACCCATTGCTTTGCGGGTGGTAGGCGCTTGTGCTTAATTTTTTTGCACTGCATAGATCGCATAATTTGCCAAAGAGCACAGCTTCAAATTGTCGTCCTTGGTCCGTCGTGACCGTAGATGGGCAACCGAACCGCGCGATCTAGGAGGCGATGAGGCCCGTGCGACAGAGTCGGCGGTAATGTCTGTTATTGGAATCGCCTCCACCCACCGACTAACACGGTTGATGATAGATAAAATGTATCAGAAACCCTAGGAAGGAGGGAGCGGTCCGACCAGGTCAAGATGGACGTGACGGAACCTGCCTTTCGGTACCTCAAATGAGCTCAATGGTGTGCATGCGTGGACGGCCGACCTTAGCGCGTTGGCAAGGTATGCATGCCCGTGTCCAGTATTTGCAGTCTGCTCTAACCCCAGACCATACGAATCGCTCTGTTATGAGGCGTGTGGTAGCCAGAATACTGGGATGTGCTAGGTCATGGACAGTGGCAAATACCTTACGGCGCAAGGCGGCCGATACTAAGGGGCGGGCAATACCTGTGGAGACGTCACAGAGGACTGGTAAGGCTGAACCTGGAATTCGGCGTGGTTCAATTGAGAACGAGGTGGACTCGCTATTCAGTAACTGTTGAATGTCGTCATCCCCTTGTTGCTGGGCAGCTAGGTCGTCGAAGTCCCAAGAAAACGAGATCGTACCAACCCGTGACAAGTAGTCAGCAACGACGTTGTCCGCACCCTTGATATAACGGACGTCTGTTGTGAATTGACTTATTACGTCCATGTGTCAGAAACGGCGGGGGGGGGGGGGGGGGGGGAGGTAGGTTGTGGTATTACCGCACAGCGTCCGCCAACAGTTTTTGGTCTGTATATATGGTCACTGACCTACCCTCAATGTCCTCTCGGAAATGCCGAACTGCCTCGTAAATAGCAAAGAGCTCTCGGTCAAAAGTGGACCACTTACACTGGGAGGCTGACAACTTCCGTTAGAAGAAACGTAGTGGTTGTGCGGAGCCTGCCACCTGCTGCAGGAGCACAGCGCCGATTGCAGCGTCGCTTGCGTCAGCTGTGATTGATAATGAGGCGTCAGATACCGGGTGCGCGAACGTGACAGCGTTCGCTAGTGCCGTTTTTAGTGCGTCGAGCGCGCGTCGCATGTCGTCGCCCCACAGGACCTTGCGGAGCCCTGAAGTATTCTCTCCGATGAGTGCGTCGGTCAACGGAGCCTGTAGGGATGCGGCGTGTGGGATGTGCCGCCGCAAAAAATTTATCATCCCTAAAAAACGACGTAGGTCGCGGTAAGCCGCAGGCACGTTCAAATGGTTCAAATGGCTCTAAGCACTATGGGACTTAACATCTATGGTCACCAGTCCCCTAGAACTTAGAACTACTTAAACCTAACTAACCTAAGGACAACACACAACACCCAGTCATCACGAGGCAGAGAAAATCCCTGACCCCGCCGGGAATCGAACCTGGGAACCCGGGCTTGGGAAGCGAGAACGCTACCGCACGACCACGAGCTGCGGACCTCTCGGGCAGGGGGAGGTCGCATATAAAGGCGACTCTGCCAGATGTGGGGTGGGTCCCTTCTGCGGAAACAGTATAGCCCAAAAATGTCACACTAGCGGACTGCAACTGAGATTTATCGTCGTTCATTTGGACTCCATTCTCGGCGAGACTACTAAGAACTGTTGATAGGTGCTGTTCGTGTTCCTCGAGGGTAGGTGATGAAATGAGGATGTCGTCCAAATACGCGTAACAGTATGGGAGTGAGAAAAGGATGGAGTCGATAAACCGTTGCCAAGTCCGTGCGGCGTTTTTGAGGCCGTACGGCACGTAACAGTATTCGTACAGTCCGCAAGGGGTGATAATTTCTGTTTTAGGGATGTCGTACTGGTACATGGGGATCTGATGGTACACTTTTCGGCAATCAAGTACACTGAAAACGCGTGCACCATGGAGTTGTTGGGCGAAATCTTGTATGTTTGGTGTAGCGTAGTTGTCTAAAATCGTTCTGGCGTTCAACTGTCGGTAGTCGCCACACAAACGAAATGAACCGTCCTTCTTGAGCACTAGATGAACAGGCGAGGACCAATTGCTGTTGGATGGACGAACAATACCTGAATCTAACAGCTCCTGTACAGCGGTTTTTGCATGCTGTAATTGGTGGCATTAAGGCGTCGAGCCTTGTTGCATACTGAGGGGCCTTCTGTGGTGTTCAAACAGTGACCGTTAGTAATCGCGCCTATCACCTGCGGGACACCCTGGGGAACCACACTGGGACTAGGTGGGGTAACACGCATTACATTGGAGGTAGGAATGTCACTGACCTGCGGGAAAATGCATCGTTGCGGAGGTATCTGCGCCTCGGTGGAGTTCTCGTGGGTGTATCCCCGCGGTGCGGAAGCGCCCCCTGCTGCCTCCCGTGCGCGGGACAGTTCGGCTGACGTGGCGGTGATCAGCTGTTGCAGATGCGCGTTTTCGGCGCGAAGGTCGGTAATCTCGAGGCGCTGGGTTGTCAGGCGCGACCAGGCGGCGGAGAGCTCTGTCGTGAGAAGGGCGCGTTCGGCTGTCACGGTGGGCAAGGTATCACAGTGTGTGGCAGGGGGCGGGGGACAGGTGGCGAAAATCCCTGGTATCCTGTTGCCGGAAGCGTGATGCAGGAGGGCTGCTGCCTCGAGGTCTGGCGAGAGCTCGAAGTTACGCAGGAAATCCGTACCGATAATGGGGCAGTCGACATCCGCGACGCAAAACGTCCAGGCGCAGCGTAAATCAGGCGAGAGATTTAGTTGGAGTTCGGCTGAACCGTGGACGCGAATTGCGGAATTGTTGGCTGCTCGCAGTGGCATGACGGGTGTCTATGTCGAAGATGGGGCTCTCGACTTAGGAATAACGCTAGCATCGGCGCCCGTGTCCACGAGTAAATAGAGTGTGCTCGTCCTGTCGTGGATGTACAGTCTGCCAGCATGGTGGGCAGCAGGGGTGGTCAGTAGATAATGTTTTTGGCGCACTAAACTGCCAGTGCGAGCCGTGGCGCCTATTCTGACTCGCGCTTCCCGTTTGGGTAGTTGCAAGGTGCACGACAAGAACGTGCAGTGTCGCCGAACGTGATATGATACCAGCATAGTGGGTACGCTGGGTGTTGTGCCTGAGCCGGCGAGCCGGCAACGTCACGTGGCGTGTTCTGTTACGCCTGCGTGAAGGTGGGCGGGGCAACCGGTGGAGGAACCATAACAAGTACGGCCGTCTGGCCACCAGGGGGCTCCATCGGCTGTTGCTGCGAGCTGCGCGCCTGGCCTCTGCTGGCCGGCCGGTGAAACGTAGTAGATGTGACGGCAGTGTCGCCAACATTCGGAGTGTCAGAAAAACAGGAGGATGCGACCTGGCGATGTTTGATGATGGAATATGCCTGGTCCGCCAGTCGTAGTTTTTCCTCCAGAGCGGTGTTTTGGTAAGCCAACAGGTGTAGTTGGAGGTCTGGTGGTAATTTCACAAGCCACAACGCCCAGAGTGCGAGGTCAGGGATTTGCTCCTTGCCCACCTGGGCCCTTAAATGGAGCCAAAGTTGTGAAGGCGTACGGTCCCCTATTGGCACGTCGTGAATTATGTAGTGGATGGCTTCTGCTGGAGGGCGCGATAAGCACTCGATGATGTCAGCTCTTGCGATGGCATATTTGTGCTGGCTTGGTGGCGAGAGCGATAGGTCAATGACCAGGTCCAGTTCGTCATGGAGGTGGGTAATTAAACAAATGAAATGTGCGTCGTCTCCCCACACTCCGTGAATGTCCAGAATAATGTCCACTAACACAAACCGTCATACAGCGTTGTCCTTCTATAGTTGTGGCAGCTTCGGAAACCGTCCTACAGGTGGCTGCTGTGGCGTTGTGGGAAGATGGCAATGGGGGACAGTAGAGGCCCGGAAACTGGTGTAGGGTCGACTGTCCGTACTGTAGCGCAATTAGGCCTCTGACCACACGACACACATGGTGCGGGAGCAAACGCAGTAGGCGCAGGCGTCACGGCTGCTGCAAACGTGGTTGCATGCTGTTGGTATGTTGGAAATGTAGCGGTATGCACTTCGGGCGAAAGTACCTGGCCGTGTGTCAGGCTGCTATGTACGAGGGCAGTTCAATAAGTAATGCAACATTTTTTTTTTCTCGGCCAATTTTGGTTGAAAAAACCGGAAATTTCTTGTGGAATATTTTCAAACATTCCCGCTTCGTCTCGTATAGTTTCATTGACTTCCGACAGGTGGCAGCGCTGTACAGAGCTGTTAAAATGGCGTCTGTAACGGATGTGCGTTGTAAGCAACGGGCAGTGATCGAGTTTCTTTTGGCGGAAAACCAGGGCATCTCGATTTTCATAGGCGCTTGCAGAATGTCTACGGTGATCTGGCAGTGGACAAAAGCACGGCGAGTCGTTGGGCAAAGCGTGTGTCATCATCGCCGCAAGGTCAAGCAAGACTGTCTGATCTCCCGCGTGCGGGCCGGCCGTGCACAGCTGTGACTCCTGCAATGGCGGAGCGTGCGAACACACTCGTTCGAGATGATCGACGGATGACCATCAAACAACTCAGTGCTCAACTTGACATCTCTGTTGGTAGTGCTGTCACAATTGTTCACCAGTTGGGATATTCAAAGGTTTGTTCCCGCTGGGTCCCTCGTTGTCTAACTGAACACCATAAAGAGCAAAGGAGAACCATCTGTGCGGAATTGCTTGCTCGTCATGTGGCTGAGGGTGACAATTTCTTGTCAAAGATTGTTACAGGCGATGAAACATGGGTTCATCACTTCGAACCTGAAACAAAACGGCAATCAATGGAGTGGCGCCACACCCACTCCCCGACCAAGAAAAAGTTTAAAGCCATACCCTCAGCCGGTAAAGTCATGGTTACAGTCTTCTGGGACGCTGAAGGGGTTATTCTGTTCGATGTCCTTCCCCATGGTCAAACGATCAACTCTGAAGTTTATTGTGCTACTCTTCAGAAACTGAAGAAACGACTTCAGCGTGTTCGTAGGCACAAAAATCTGAACGAACTTCTCCTTCTTCATGACAACGCAAGACCTCACACAAGTCTTCGCACCCGAGAGGAGCTCACAAAACTTCAGTGGACTGTTCTTCCTCATGCACCCTACAGCCTCGATCTCGCACCGTCGGATTTCCATATGTTTGGCCAATGAAGGACGCAATCCGTGGGAGGCACTACGCGGATGATGAAGAAGTTATTGATGCAGTACGACGTTGACTCCGACATCGACCAGTGGAATGGTACCGTGCAGGCATACAGGCCCTCATTTCAAGGTGGCGTAAGGCCGTAGCATTGAATGGAGATTACGTTGAAAAATAGTGTTGTGTAGCTAAAAGATTGGGGAATAACCTGGTGTATTTCAATGCTGAATAAAACAACCCCTGTTTCAGAAAAAAAATGTGTTGCATTACTTATTGAACTACCCTCATAACATATTCATACGGGATGTTGCTGAGCACTGTGGTGAGGGAAGTTCTTGTTTCACCTGCGGTATGAAACCGAGTGGAAGGCTTAAACCAGAGGCTCAGACGATTCTGCGGAGATCTGGGGTGCAAATTTCTCGACCTCCGCTATCGGGTGGAGAAATGTAGGGTCCCCCTGAATAGGTCAGGCGTGCACTACACGCCGGAAGCGGCTACAAGGATAGCGGAGTACGTGTGGAATGCACATGGGGGTTTTTTAGGTTAGAGAATCCCCTCCTTAGGCCCAACAAGACGCTTCCTGAGACGCAGCAAGGTAGGAGTAGGCAAAATGCAACAGGGAATAACAATATTAATGTGCTAATAGTAAACTGCAGGAGCGTCTACAGAAAGGTCCCAGAACTGCTCTCATTAATAAACGGTCACAACGCTCATATAGTACTAGGGACAGAAAGTTGGCTGAAACCAGACGTAAATAGTAATGAAATCCTTAACTCAGATTGGAATGTATACCGCAGAGACAGGCTGGACAGTGAAGGGGGAGGCGTGTTTATAGCGATAAGAAGTGCAATAGTATCGAAGGAAATTGATGGAGATCCGAAATGTGAAATGATTTGGGTGAAGGTCACGGTTAAAGCAGGCTCAGACATGGTAATTGGATGTCTCTATAGGCCTCCTGGCTCAGCAGCTGTTGTGGATGAGCACCTGAAGGATAATTTGGAAAATATTTCGAGTAGATTTCCCTACCATGTTATAGTTCTGGGTGGAGATTTTAATTTGCCGGATATAGACTGGGAGACTCAGACGTTCATAACGGGTGGCAGGGACAAAGAATCCAGTGAAATTTTTTAAAGTGCTTTACCTGAAAACTACCTTGAGCAGTTAAACAGAGAACCGACTCGTGGCGATAACATATTATACCTTCTGGTGACAAACAGACCCGAACTATTTGAAAAAGTTAACGCAGAACAGGGAATCAGCGATCATAAAGCGGTTACGGCATCGATGATTTCAGCCGTAAATAGGAATATTAAAAAGGGTAGGAAGATTTTTCTGTTTAGAAAAAGTGACAAAAAGCAGATTTCAGAGTACCTGTTGGCTCAACACAAAAGTTTTGTCTCAAGTACAGATAGTGTTGAGGATCAGTGGACAAAGTTCAAAACCGTCGTACGTAATGCGTTAGATGAGTATGTGCCAAGCAAGATCGTAAGAGATGGAAAAGAGCCACCGTGGTACAACAACCGAGTTAGAAAAATGCTGCGGAAGCAAAGGGAACTTCACAGCAAACATAAACATAGCCAAAGCCTTGCAGACAAACAAAAATTACGCGAAGCGAAATGTAGTGTGAGGAGGGCTATGCGAGAGGCGTTCAATGAATTCGAAAGTAAAGTTCTGTGTACTGACTTGGCAGAAAATCCTAAGAAATTTTGGTCTTATGTCAAAGCGGTAGGTGAATCAAAACAAAATGTCCAGACACTCGGTGACCAAAATGGTACTGAAACAGAGGATGACAGACTAAAGGCCGAAATACTAAATGTCTTTTTCCAAAGTTGTTTCACAGAGGAAGATTGCACTGTAGTTCCTTCTCTAGATTGTCGCACAGATGACAAAATGGTAGATATCGAAATAGACGACAGAGGGATAGAGAAACAATTAAAATCGCTCAAAAGAGGAAAGGCCTCTGGACCTGATGGGATACCAGTCCAATTTTACACAGAGTACGCGAAGGAACTTGCCCCCCTTCTTGCAGCGGTGTACCGTAGGTCTCTAGAAGAGCGTAGCGTTCCAAAGGATTGGAAAAGGGCACAGGTCATCCCCGTTTTCAAGAAGGGACGTCGAGCAGATGTGCAGAACTATAGACCTATATCTCTAACGTCGATCAGTTGTAGAATTTTGGAACACGTATTATGTTCGAGTATAATGACTTTTCTGGAGACTAGAAATCTACTCTGTAGGAATCAGCATGGGTTTCGAAAAAGACGGTCATATGAAACCCAGCTCGCGCTATTCGTCCACGAGACTCAGAGGGCCATAAACACGGGTTCCCAGGTAGATGCCGTGTTTCTTGACTTCCGCAAGGCGTTCGATACAGTTCCCCACAGTCGTTTAATGAACAAAGTAAGAGCATATGGACTATCAGACCAATTGTGTGATTGGATTGAGAAGTTCCTAGATAACAGGACGCAGCATGTCATTCTCAATGGAGAGAAGTCTTCCGAAGTAAGAGTGATTTCAGGTGTACCGCAGAGGAGTGTCATAGGACCGTTGCTATTCACAATATACATAAATGACCTTTTGGATGACATCGGAAGTTCACTGAGGCTTTTTGCAGATGATGCTGTGGTGTATCGAGAGGTTGTAACAATGGAAAATTGTACTGAAATGCAGGAGGATCTGCAGCGAATTGACGCATGGTGCAGGGAATGGCAATTGAATCTCAATGTAGACAAGTGTAATGTGCTGCGAATACACAGAAAGATAGGTCCTTTATCATTTAGCTACAAAATAGCAGGTCAGCAACTGGAAGCAGTTAATTCCATAAATTATCTGGGAGTACGCATTAGGAGTGATTTAAAATGGAATGATCATATAATGTTGATCGTCGGTAAAGCAGATGCCAGACTGAGATTCATTGGAAGAATCCTAAGGAAATGCAATCCGAAAACAAAGGAAGTAGGTTACAGTACGCTTTTTCGCCCACTGCTTGAATACTGCTCAGCAGTGTGGGATCCGTACCAGACAGGGTTGATAGAAGATATTGAGAAGATCCAACAGAGAGCAGCGCGCTTCGTTACAGGATCATTTAGTAATCGCGAAAGCGTTACGGAGATGATAGATAAACTCCAGTGGAAGACTCTGCAGGAGAGACACTCAGTAGCTCGGTATGGGCTTTTGTCAAAGTTCGAGAACATACCTTCACCGAAGAGTCAAGCAGTATATTGCTCCCTCCTACGTATATCTCGCGAAGAGACCATGAGGATAAAATCAGAGAGATTAGAGCCCACACAGAGGCATACCGACAATCCTTCTTTCCACGAACAATACGAGACTGGAATAGAAGGGAGAACCGATAGAGGTACTCAAGGTACCCTCCGCCACACACCTTCAGGTGGCTTGCGGAGTATGGATGTAGATGTAGATGTAGATGAAGTTCGTAAACTGCCACGTGTTTGGATGCACTGCTACATGTGTGGGTCATGGTGCGTGGACTGTACTAGTGGGGTAATGTTGTGAACACGGGTTTAACACTGTAGTCAGAGACGTCGATGGCTGAATTACCGGCAATTCGTCCATGAATGAAATTGTAGGCAAACTCATGGTGAGCTCCGGGTCACAAATCACGTTGTGGTTCATCGGTGCGTAACGGTGGCAGGAGGAAAGATGAGAAAAGCGCGTACTGTGGTCGTATCGAAAATGTCCGGGGTCACCACTATTGGAATCAGGTCGCTTAGCTGCCGTAATAACCTGCGCACCACTTGTATGAAACTCGTATTTATTCTAACTGCACAATTACACATATACACAGATAAACAAGCCTGGCGAGCGTCACTGGTCGAAACGTGAACACACACTGCACAAAGGCGCGTGCCAAGACCCGCATCCCAAGAGCGTGTCAGTGTGCAGAGATACCACTCTGCTCTATTCTGGTGGTCGATGACCGCAACAATACGATTCTTTGGTACCGATTTGTTTTTCAACGTTTATTGGAATTTCATACTCGTTGCAGCATTTTCCTTCCAACCTCAAACCACAATGTCTTCTTAATATAGCAGTTAAAAGATTAAATTTCATTCTATTCCTCTGCTTGCTTTTTTATTTCATTCATACTGCTAAATAGTCTTTCAACGTCGGCATTGGACTGAGGCAGTATTCTGAGAGTAATCGCAAAAGTCGCTAATTCCTCAAATCTGGATTCCCCTTGAGCATCTTTGAAATGCAATACTTCATTCCAAATTTTTGTTGTATCTTTGATCTCGTTCCAGTTCAACAAATGAATTTATCGCCACTGATCATCCACTGTTGCTACAAATTCTACACTTTTATTTAACTGTGCCTTTGCATCAATTAGATTTTCTTTGGTGTGATTAAGTGCTTGTTCAACACTTATTCTGGAATTTTTTTTCATCAATATCAAATTTTCTGGTAATCTGTTTTTTATTTCTTCAATCAGACTTACTATAAATGTTATGCACCGATTACGCAACATTTTTTCGTCTTCCCATGGTAATCCTTTTTCTCTGATTTCAGGTAACTCCTTTTCAAAGCGGAATCGCAGATGGCATCTTCGATCGAAGAAATCACAAATATTTTGAGTAAAAATACTAACTTTATTTGCAGGTAACGTAACTTTACTGACAAACATGTCTATAAGGTTCGTCAATTCATCGAAAAGTTTGTTGTGATCTGTATCTTTCGATTCGAACATTTTATTTTTTTTATTTCAGTTAATATTGGATATAAAAATGAAATATATGCGTACTTAATCTCGTTTGCATACATAGCATGCAAAAACTCTTCCATGTGACACCTTTCGCGCACTTCAGCTTTGGAAAATGTGTTTTTAGCTCTGGCCATTGCGTATATATTCTTGATACAGCGGACTCTATTGATAATCGCCTTGTCTGGCACGCTTGAACAATTTTTGACGGTTTCTGTCCATCGTTGATGGTTTTGTATAGTTACTTATAAAGAGACTGTCTGGAAGAGGAGCGACTAAACCAATCATATGTCTCTTTAGTTAAAAACTCCACATATCTCGGTAAAAATTCGTTTGCCGCAGCTGAAACAGCCAGTTACAAGGAATGGTACAAGCAACATACTAAAATCAAGTGTGTTACCTCTTCTTTCAGTTTTGTAAATACTCCGCTATTTACTCCAACCATGACAGAGGCATTATCTGTACGAATGCCCATTAAATTTTCAAGTCGCAAATCGAATCCGTGATGTGTCTTCATTATAGCAGAGAGAATAGCTTCAGCAAGGTCAAGGTATGTAGACTATTTTTGGTGTATTTTACTGTAATAAACTATAATCAATCCCAAGTATTTATGTACAGCAATATCAGCAGATTAACAAGCTAAGTGATTGATCTTTGCAATCTTGTTTCAGAATATCAGTTAAATGCGGTGATCACACTTTTTTTTATAACTGAGGTGCACTTAGTTCGGTGCAGCTGAACTTTTTCGATATCTTTTTCATGACTGTGGTTAATTAGCTCTCCCAAATAGTCGACTACACGTATACTAGTATGCATGACTGAATAGTGCGAGTCTCACTTCTTCCTTGTTTTTATTCCCAATGGGCTCAGACCTAAAAGCAATTTTAGGCTGCAATTTACTTAGTCAAAGTTTTGTCAAAGATGTAAAACCGATCAATAGATGACTAATCAATTTTTAAAAAAGGCTGCTTACCGTTTTATTTTGTAGATGCTTCTTCGACATCCCATGAGACTTTTAGTACTTTCAGTAAGTTGAAGCCAGTCTTTTAAATGTGGGTCCTGAAGCCAAGGATCCCGAAACTTTAGCATATATTGTGTTTGCGGCGTAGTTACACACGGATGAAGTCGTGAAATAATACCATACACTGAGAATCACAACTGCATAATGCACACCATGAAGGACGACAGTTGAGTTAATTTTTTCTGCGCATCTGACGTGACGCACCCTGCGTGAGCCAATAGCGCTCAGAGGTTATTAAAAGCGACAATGAAATAAGTGAGCACCCATTGTTTGAAACCTGTTGCTGCACTCCCTGCACCTGCGCAAGCCGTCTTCGCTTGTGAAATGAACTATAACTAGGTGCTACTAAATACTGTTCGTTCTACAGCAAATCCCCACAAGTACTCTATCGAGTGTGATGGTTTGTTTGATGTCACATTGTAATGCATCAGTGTTGTCTTCGCAGTAAACGTTAAATACTCCTAAAATCAAATAAAGTAGAAATAACATATTTCGTTATATATAAATAGCTTAGTGGTTGAGAGATCGTATTTTCAGTAACTGAAACTGGATTCTACTAAACCACTATAAGACCCACTGGCCTCTAGAACCAATACTTCGCCACTGAAAGGAGGGTATAAACCACTAGTTCCAGTGGAAAATCCACTAAGTTGGCAACACTATCTATGAATTACAATTCGTAGTAAAAAAGTGGAAGTGTAGTATTGGAATTGAGTAACTAACAATGGTAAAGTTCATTAATAGCCAAAGCACACCTGATAACATATGTCCGTTGGCTGGTTTTGTGTAGTAAACTGCCAGTACCATTCCTGCGAGAGGGAGAGCTTCTGTAAAGTTTGGAAGATAGGAGACGAGGTACTGGTAGAAGTAAACCTGTGAGGAGGGGCGTCAGTCGTGCTTGGGTAGCTCAGTTGATGCTGGCACGGTAGCTCAGCGCGTTCGGTCAGAGGGGTAGCTGCCCTCTGTAATAAAAAAACTGAGTTAATCGATCAACAACGAACTTAAAAGGGTGGCTTACGACGTCCGCCTCAAGTAGTTGCGACGAACAAAAGCGAACAAAATGAGATAAAAAAAAAGTTGAAAGAGCACTTGCCCGTGAAAGGCAAAGGTCTCGAGTTCGAGTCTCGGTCTGGCACACAGTTTTAATCTACCAGGAAGTTTCATATTAGCGCACACTCCGCTGTAGAGTGAAAATTTCATTCTAGAAACATCAAACAGTATTTATAAAGGAATAAATAGAGCCTGTTTACCTTATCCATTATGTTTTTTTCCCTTGTCTAACTAATAATTTCGTAAACAATTGTATTTTTTATCTTTGTTGAAACTGATTTTTTTCACGTTGACATGTTATTTAACTAAAATCGGATCATCAACTTACATTTGTTTTTTTACTGGGTAACTCTCGAATAGATTGTTAGGCACGTTCTTTCCAGTGTTTCTGCAGATATTTGCAGTTTTGTTTTTCCAACGTGTAGCTGGAACCAGCCCAAAGAAATCCATCCAGTCATGTCTTTCATATGACGCCCACTGTCGATGGAAAGCATCGGTTTGTTTCCATTACAAACAAAATGATTTTTAAGTCGAAATTTTCTGGGCTTATTCGACAGAGCGCTCCCAAATTAGACTAGTGCGTTATTCGTTTCATCAATATGTATTAACAGGAACAGTAAAAACTGAAGAATTGTCGTTACTCAAGCAGCGACTGACTAGCACTTCTGTATGGTAGGAGCAGTCAGTGTGGGCCATAGTGGTGCTGTCGCTAATGGAGTGCTGGTTATTCTTCCTGTTTTATTTGTTTTACTGTCACTAGTAATATAGACTGATAAAACAAATATCGGGCCAGACTTACCTGGGATCAATCTGTCGAATGAGCATGTAACATTCTACTTTAAAAGTCATTTTGTTTGCAACAGGAAACAAACTGGTGCTTTCCATCGACACTGGGCACCACGTGAAAGATATGAAAAGCTTTATTTGCTTAGGATAACTCCCACTCCACATCACAAAGGCAAAATTGCAAATGTATATAGAAATATCAGAGAAGACGCGCCTGACGGCTCTTAGAGGAGATACTCCGTATACAATGAGGACTTAGCTTAGTTCTGTTATTGTAAAACCTAAATAATTTTTCCGCTTTCAGATATCCAAACTCACTTGTGGGAGAACACTCAATGGAATAAATAATTAAGTCCTCACGGAACATTTGCCATTTCCCCCCCCAAAAAAGCACTACAATAAAATAAAGATTAAGGAGAAACGAAAGCACAGTAGCAACTATTATAACGTGAGTGAGTGTGGGGAAAATAGATTAACTTCCGATGTTAGCAGGCGACACACCATCAAAACTTTCTTCCTGGGAAACCTTGAGGTGAACTCACATGTCAAGTTGGTCCATTAACTGCCTATGTGAATGCCACCATTTGAAAAACATTGTGGAATGTTTTGACATGATGGCCAGTGATAATTGGCCTTATTTAAGTTACAATGTAAGATTTTCTTTTTGTCTTGACTGTACTTATATTTTTAGCGTATGCTGAATTACTCAGTAAGGTTACAGCAGTGTCACATACTTTAAGCTTTTTCCCACAGATAATGAAAACTTGAACTGGGTTTCCACATGCAGCTAAAGTGACGTCACTCGGCTGCCAGTCAAATGGCATCGTCAAAGTTGCATGTGGAAACACGCGGATTCCGGCGGCGTTTCTTGAGTGAAGCCATTTTTAGCCTTGCCACTAAAAATTAAAATCGCTTCCTTTTCTCATTATCGATTAGTCTAATTCGATTGCGACTGGTTGGCTTAATTTTGAAGTATCATTGTGTATTCTGGTTTCCATTTTAGTTAAACACTCGTCCAGTGAATATGAGAAAGGAAGTAACAACGTTTCTAGTCGCACAGTAATTTCAGCTTGACCGTAGTTTTAATGAGAACACAAATATCCAGTCACCATCTGTATTAAATGTCTTTTAGTGCGCTTACACACAGCATAACTCCAAAATTCGATATAGAATAGGTTTAATGTTTGCAGTACCTTGACATCTTATTTAACAAACTGATATGAGGTGTAAAAGTGGCAACATTTACTTTCAAATGAGTCATCAGGACATCATAAATAGCATCCAACGCATCATGCAAGTAGTTTGAAATTCTACTTTTGGGGATCAAATGTACAGGATGGTCTGAAACAGTCTGAAAAACTTATAAGAGTGTTGCAGGGGAAGATGGGCTGAAAAATAATTGTTAAGAAAAAATTTGGTATGTTGGGCCATTTCCAAGTTAATTAGCATTGAAGTTAGGCAATCACGCCATTGTGAACAAAAATTAAAGAGTTCCACATTGTACAATTAGTGTCAGTTGTTCTCTTAGCATAGATGATAGTGCACGAGACTTCTCAGACTTTGGCTTGGGTTCGATCCTTACTACCGTCTCATGTCCAATTTTTGTGTCGGTCTCCTGTTTGGTTTTAGGAAACCAATTGAAGAACATATTTAGCGACATCACCTCCAGCAGGCTGTGCGAATTTCCACACACAATGGCCTGATTTACTAACTTGAATGCAAATTAATTGAGAAATGGTGGAATGTATCTAATTTTTTGGTTAATAGTTACATCTCAACTCAACTTACCCTACATCCCCCTTACAAGCTTTTCAGACTGTTTATGACCACCCTGTCTATACCGGGGAGATGTCAGGTGATTGCCAGATGTGAAACATCGAAGTGTCACACACAGTTTCGCTGAAGCCAGTACTTGACGGAATGTTGAATCGAAATATTAACAGAGGTCGATCTGCTTACATTATACAAGAATGCTTCACAAACAGATCTTCGAATGCGAGTTCTACTTCCTTTATTAGTGTGTTTGATGCGCTCGTATTATTTCTGCACAGAAGCCAAGTCCAAATCCAATGATTATGCTTTCTTTTCTCCTTATAGGACTCTTGGCTGAATTATAATGCCATAAAATCAATGACAACATCAATATCCATGCAAGCAATATGAGTTGGGAACATACTCAAAACGTTCTCCAGTAGAATTGTTACAGGAGTATATGGAAACAATAGAACTCGGTGCCATTACCATATCAACTGTCGTGTCACTTGCTGTGATGCCACTTTAGTTCCACTTATAGCGGCCAACATGACTGAGGAAAAAACGTATTGTCTCACTGTCATTCCAGTTGACGTGACAGTCGAAAAGTTAACAGTCAGACCATGTGGTGCCCAAGAGCTTAAAAAATGCTGCAAGGTGCCAATACCCTCATTCTGCTATACTTTATTCGACAGAGCAATCCTTGAGTTCAGCTTGTGTAAATAGACAGCAAAGATGTTATTTTCCATTGCAACGAGCTTAACCATTCAGAAGGATCACATCGGTGTATTCTGAAAATGTGTACTCAACCATGTCACTCTTAACCCACTCACAGACACAAGAATGAAGCTCGAACCAGGTCAGAGATGTAGGATAGATATCAAATGATATCAGACCATCCAACGTAACCACCTCCCACCAAGACTACCCTCTTGCCTATCTAACCAAGAAACACGCTTTCAAACAGCTGTAGCACAGAAATGGTACATTACCATACATGGGTTCCTATTCAGAATACTTCCTTCTACAAGTCCTAGCAGTTTGTAATAGCCCCTGCATAAAATTTATTAAATTTGTTCACTTAAACTCTTTTATAAGTAAAATATTTAGAAAAGGTAAAACATCTTTTGTGATTTCTTTGCAGTCAACATAGAACAATTCTCATTCTCTGGACTAACCTGCTAATCATATTTAACAATCATACCTACTAATAATTTTTTGCAATTAATCATATTTACTATTAATCATATCACCACAGCTTTAAAAACTAATTTCTTACTTCACTCGATTCCGTTTGTGTGCATTAACACCTATTCTTTCTACGTACTTATTTTATTGACACAATGTCCAATTACTAATCAGAAATTGCTAATTATTAATTTAGTATAGAATTATCATAGTTCATTTTTTATATACCTATCCATATTGTTTGCATGTTTACTCTGTTCATAGTCTAATTTCAAGTCATTTTACTTTACATCAACTTTTAGTATTAACCCTCGAGCAGGTGCATCGATTTTTGTAACACAAGCTGGCGTCTGGCATACTTTGTACACACTAAAAGACTAGCTGTCTTCATTTTACCAAGGTAAACATGACTGAGCAAAATTACAGTTTACTCTTAGTTTAATTAAATAATGATAAAAGAAACTTACATTATATGAGATAAATTACAGCTTAATTAAAAAATAATAAAACAAACTTTCATTATATCACTCTGATGCAATGTACAAGTCTTACCCCACAGTAAGGACACACTCGAAGCATTCAATAGCGCAGTAGCATCAGATTGCAGCCAACTGCTTATTAGACTGCTATCTATCTTGTATCCAGCTGTCTCACTGTGGGCTCAGAAACTGTGTCTTTTCTTGCATAAATGTTTTTCTCACCTAACATGCAGTTTATTTTGTATTACTGCTCCTGACTTGGACATATGACAGCACAGCTCAGTACTGGATTAACTGAAGCAATAATGAAGGAATAAGTACGGACTAGCAGTTGTAAAGCAGCAGTGGAATGGCAAAAGGCAATGTTATTTGTGGTTGGTACATTTTATACGAAGGCATGCCTGCTCAAGGGTAAATAAAATTTTGTCTATTACATTCACTTACTGAATCACTCTTTTCCCATATAATTTCAAATCAGCTATATTTCTTACTCCATATTTCTTTTTGAACTTTGGATAAATCATCTAATAGGCTTTGGGATGGGTTATATTAGCCATCTCAAAGGGATCTACACTCCTGGAAATTGAAATAAGAACACCGTGAATTCATTGTCCCAGGAAGGGGAAACTTTATTGACACATTCCTGGGGTCAGATACATCACATGATCACACTGACAGAACCACAGGCACATAGACACAGGCAACAGAGCATGCACAATGTCGGCACTAGTACAGTGTATATCCACCTTTCGCAGCAATGCAGGCTGCTATTCTCCCATGGAGACGATCGTAGAGATGCTGGATGTAGTCCTGTGGAACGGCTTGCCATGCCATTTCCACCTGGCGCCTCAGTTGGGCCAGCGTTCGTGCTGGACGTGCAGACCGCGTGAGACGACGCTTCATCCAGTCGCAAACATGCTCAATGGGGGACAGATCCGGAGATCTTGCTGGCCAGGGTAGTTGACTTACACCTTCTAGAGCACGTTGGGTGGCACGGGATACACGCGGACGTGCATTGTCCTGTTGGAACAGCAAGTTCCCTTGCCGGTCTAGGAATGGTAGAACGATGGGTTCGATAACGGTTTGGATGTACCGTGCACTATTCAGTGTCCCCTCGACGATCACCAGTGGTGTACAGCCAGTGTAGGAGATCGCTCCCCACACCATGATGCCGGGTGTTGGCCCTGTGTGCCTCGGTCGTATGCAGTCCTGATTGTGGCGCTCACCTGCACGGCGCCAAACACGCATACGACCATCATTGGCACCAAGGCAGAAGCGACTCTCATCGCTGAAGACGACACGTCTCCATTCGTCCCTCCATTCACGCCTGTCGCGACACCACTGGAGGCGGGCTGCACGATGTTGGGGCGTGAGCGGAAGACGGCCTAACGGTGTGCGGGACCGTAGCCCAGCTTCATGGAGACGGTTGCGAATGGTCCTCGCCGATACCCCAGGAGCAACAGTGTCCCTAATTTGCTGGGAAGTGGCGGTGCGGTCCCCTACGGCACTGCGTAGGATCCTACGGTCTTCGCGTGCATCCGTGCGTCGCTGCGGTCCGGTCCCAGGTCGACGGGCACGTGCACCTTCCGCCGACCACTGGCGACAACATCCATGTACTGTGGAGACCTCACGCCCCACGTGTTGAGCAATTCGGCGGTACGTCCACCCGGCCTCCCGCATGCCCACTATACGCCCTCGCTCAAAGTCCGTCAACTGCACATACGGTTCACGTCCACGCTGTCGCGGCATGCTACCAGTGTTAAAGACTGCGATGGAGCTCCGTATGCCACGGCAAACTGGCTGACACTGACGGCGGCGGTGCACAAATGCTGCGCAGCTAGCGCCATTCGACGGCCAACACCGCGGTTCCTGGTGTGTCCGCTGTGCCGTGCGTGTGATCATTGCTTGTACAGCCCTCTCGCAGTGTCCGGAGCAAGTATGGTGGGTCTGACACACTGGTGTCAATGTGTTCTTTTTTCCATTTCCAGGAGTGTATATACGGAGAAATTAAGAAATTTCGGCTGTTATTTCTTTGGATTCCTCATGTCACTTAACTATCTCCAGAGCTATAATCTCTATTTTAGTTGACTTTCCTTTCTCCTTACGATTTTCCTTACGTTTTGTCATTTGTTTCTTTACATATTCCTTAACTAGTCTTTTATTTTCAAAAAATCTTAACTCGCAGGAAACTTAACATTTTGTTCTGTTACATTAGGCTCTTTCATTCCTCTCACAATTTCAGCAGGTTTAAACTATCTATACTCACGTCCCAATTATTTAAAACATTTTCCATATCTGATACGAATTTTCCCCAGTGACTGTGTCTGTAATGGCAAAATGTCAGAAGAAGCCTATGAACATTCCTCCTACAGAGTTCACCAGGTTTACTAGCTGCATCGTATGCTGCTATATATTTTAGTTATATTCCTTGATCCAGCATACTATTTTTCCCTTCCTTGGGAATAAACTGAGTACCATTATCTTATAATTGGCCTAAAGTTTTCCTATCATCATGAAGTAATCTTTTATCCTCTTCCCACAGACTACTTTGCCAGCGTTTTTCTTGTGCAATATAGCCTGATATGTTAAGAAAACAAATCAGTTGCCATTAAAATGTGACAGAGACCACCTGATGCTCTGGATAATGAGCCAAATAAATCTATAGCTACTAATTGTAATACATCATTGGGCACTACAGATTCCATGGGACATCTACTCTTTTGATTGGCTTCCTCAGCTCTTTGACATAAGTGAAAGGTCTTTATTCGCTCAAATACTCACCTTGACATGTTCAAATGGTTCAAATAGCTCTGAGCACTATCGGACTTAACACCTGAGGTCATCAGTCCCTCAGAACTTAGAACTACTTAAACCTAACTAACCTAAGGACATCACACACATCCATGCCTGAGGCAGGATTCGAACCTGCGACCATATCGATCTCGCGGTTCCAGATTGACGCGCCTCGAACCGCACAGCCACACTGGCTGGCCTTGACATGTTATTACAATATACTGAGTCCATTAATTTTTCTACACACTTTTTATTTTCACAATATCCAGAAAATACATACATACATACATTAAGTCAAATACATACAAGCAATTAGAGTGATTGCTTGTTCATCTGGTCAACAAGCTCTCCACACCTCAGTGGCTTGATCTTTTCTTCAGGACAGGATACCATTAAAAATACTATAACGCCTTGGTACCTTATTGTTGCCCTTTTTACTACGTTCAGATTTCACTAGTTGCAAAAATAGATCATTATTCTGTTCCCTTCTCAGATTTTCACCAATAATTTTTTATTTGTTTATTGGCCTTAATTCACCTTACATAAGACATTCGTTTGCACCCTCATACCCCCTAATCTGTGTTTATCTGCCCTTATTTCTACTGGTATTCTCAGTAAGGCATCAGACATCATATTTTATTTGTCCTTTATGTACTTTAATTCAAATGCAAATGATTGTAGATATTCCATCCACCTTGTTAGTCTATCACATGAAGGGTAAGACTTTTTAAGGAATATTAATTCCAAGTGGTCAATATAGAAATTACCTTATGTCCCCAGAAAATGTTGTTAATCTTTTAAATGCCCAAATTATGTCTAAGGCTTCTTTTCCTGGGATGATATAAATTCGCTCACACTTACTAAAGGTCCTGCTCGCGGAAGGTATGGATTTCCTTTCCTCATGTTTATCTTTGTTACCTATCTAAAGTAAATTGCTCCTTAACGATATGCACTACTGCCCATTTCCAGGCAAAACAGCAGTCCTATATCTGGGTGGCTCAAAATACTTTCTTCACTCAATTCTGCTTAACTTTTGAACCACCTCCTGATATTCTGCTCTCCAAACAAATACCTTGTCTTTTTTTAGTAAACCATTAAGAGCTGGGTTGTTAAAAACTTGATCAGACACTAACTTCCTACAAAATCCATATAATCCTAGTAATGCTTTTAGATGTTTTCTGCATTTGGGAAAAGAGAATTCCTCAGTGTTTTGATTTTCTCTAGGTCTTTCCTAATTCCATCCCTTGTGACCAAGTACCATAGAGACATAACTTCACTCCTTACAAACTCGTATTCTTCAATTGTAAAGTCATTCCACCTTATCCACAAAGCTTGGAAGACTTCCATCAATAAATTACAATGTTCTTCTCAACTTTTTGTAGCTTTAAGCTATAATTTTGTTGCACAAATTTTTTTCTCAAAACTTTATCCAGTGCATGTATAAAGACTGACATGGATATATTCAAGTCATATGGCACTATACAAAACTGATAATATTTGCGCCAAACAAAAAATAGCGTACTTTCTCTGTTCTCTAGCAGATGGTATTTCTCAGTACACAGCGAGTAAATCTAGGTTACTTATGTACTTTGCCACATCAAAATTTTGAATTATTTCAGCCAAACTATCAGATTTCTCTCATTCCTTCCCAATGACTGTGTTCAGTTTACTGGCATCTATTACTTCCCTTATTTCGCCAGGTTTTTTTCCAAATACACATAATAGGATTATTGTAATTACTATTAGTTCTTTCCATTACTCCCAATTTCTCAGTCCTATCCAAGCCTGTAGCTAGAGCTTTTCTTTTAGGTATTGGGATTTCAAATGGTTTTGTATAAAAAGGTTCATGCAGTTTCAGGTTAAGCATGCACTCAGTACCAATCACTTTTCCTGGTTCCTTAGAAAACACTTCATCATTTTTCATTAATATCTGAAATAGTACAAATTTTTTCTCCTCACTGATTTCAGTAATTTCATTTACCTTTTGCCTAAATAATTCCTCCTTATCCTGACTGTCATGAGTATTTTCTATAAACTTTACATCATACATACTGTCATAAAAATCCACACAAGGTTCTTCCCTGACTCTCAAACAAGCCAATGGCTCAGTTCCATCTGCAAGATGCCCAAAACAGAAACATTCTTTTCATTATCTAAATTTTGAAATATCATTAACACTTGGTCACAGTTTATAATTACATGGTTCCCATTCAACCACTCAGACCTGAGGATAATATCTATGCTCAAATTTGGTACCACTAAGAACATACTTTCTAGATGACATCCTCCAATTTTGAATGATAAATACTCTTGTTTACTAACAGGTTTACTTAATTTTCCAGTTGCACTAATTCCTTTTAATCCTGTCACTGACATAACTGCAATTTTATTTTCCTGACTTGTTTCCACAAATTTTCAGCAATGCCTGGTATCTGACCTCCGACATCTAGTAAAGCACATTATTTTATACCATATAATTCTATTTCAGTAACTGGTTGTCCAGCTGTAAGTGATGGTTCTTTGACCTTTTTCCTTACTCTATTGCCTCAGTAGTCCAATTTGTCAGCATACAGTGGACTAATTTATTACTTTTCTCTCTTGGGTTTTTCCTTTAACCACACACACTCATCTAGAGGTTTTTCAGTATCCTTACAGTCCAATTCTCCTGTCCTCCCCTGAACTAATTCATCCTTCCAATCTGGGCCATTTTCTTTATTCCATTTTTCTTACTTCATATTCCTTCTGTGACAGAACCTGATTCTAATTCTCTGACTCAAACACACTTAAGGCAGACTCCTCATTTTCATCTATACCCTTTTCATCACCACTACAGTTTTTACTATACTTTTCCTTCCTACCAAACACAATTGTACTCCATCTTCTGTGTTGCCATTCTCTATTTCCATAATATTATCTGAGATTTGGTATCCACTAACGTTTCCTGCTCTTTACATAGTGCATTTTCTATTACTACTTTATTACTATCACGTTCTGTGAATAGAACTTGCCCACTTATTTCCATTTTCTTTACCCCCTTTGGACCTCATGAAACTGTTCCCTTTCTGTAATTAATTGACTCTCATTTGACATATTTTTCTGTATTATTGATAATACCTGCATCATATATTTTAAGATCATTGACAGTAGCACTTACACCTACAATTTCATCTTCACTTACCTCACTCACTATTACCACTTGAACTACCAACACTTTTGTCTATTTCACTGTCTTCCACAATCAGTTTTCTCACAACTACTCCTGACACCTTCTGCCATTTGCTCTCATTTTTTCCAGTAGCTCTTCACCTAATCTACTCAATTCTTCTACACACTGATCGAAATTCTCGTTTGCTTCAGTACTACTATTACTACTAGACTTAATAAGCATATCTCTTACTGCTTTACCAATACTATTGTCCATTACTTTTTCCATGCATTTGCAAGTTTCACTCTTTGACTTATTAGGAAAACTAGATTTAGTATAGGAATTTGTATTAGTTTGTTCCTGTATATCTGCTGGCAAAATCTCATCTATATCTACTTGATGAACTTTTCTAAGTTTTTGATATTTTTAATTTCCTTTTCTCTATGTCTTTTAGGTAAACCTTATACCAAATTTAATTTAGAATCCCACTCTCTCTTTCTCCACTTGTGCATAGCACTCTTCCTTTCTAGTCTTAAAACTGGAATTTATTCTTTTCCTGTCATTCTGCCTATTTTCATAGTATCTGTTTACGTTGGAGTCATTCTCACTGTTATGCTTTGATTGTGGTTTTTGGTGCCTATCTATTTTATCACCTACAGCTCGGCCCTTCGCTGTTGTGGCTTTTAATTTTCTTCATTCTTATGATCATAATATGGTCTGGTATTACAACTGCCTCTTCCTCCAAAACCTCTGCCATCTCTCCTCCCTTGGTCCATTCTTATAGCCCTCATACCATATTCTCTGTCTCTATCATTACTATTATTATTATTATTACTACTGTTATTGCACCTCTCTCAATTATAGTGGAATCTGTCGACATTTGGTATATTCCACACTTCAAGTTCACCTACTCTTCTTATCAATGTCACCTGTCAGAATTTCGTAATGTAATGTAATCTTGTACACTCCATGGTAGTTTATGATGCAACAAATGCAAGAAATACTCTTCTATCATAGAAGTCCCTTTATGTGTTCTACCTTCCTAAACAGTTCTTCACAACATGTCCTCATAGTTTTCTCCTCAATAGGTCGACATGAGGGTTAATTCAAAAATTCCTGACAGACTTCATTTTCATTAATATATGAGTAAAATTCGTCCTCAAATGTACTCAAAAATTCCCCGAAAGTGTCACAGTCCTTCATGGCCCTAACTCAATCCCCATTGGATTATGAGCTGCTCGTCCAAGTGGGAAAATAGTTGTCAATCTCTTTGCATTTTGTAATCCTGCAACTCTCTCAGTAATTCTAGAAGCTACTGTCCTCAAGTTCTCTACATCTGGTACTTTATTATGTGACATTTGTTGCTGTACCTGTTTCACTAATTCTGTATTTATTTTACTGGCATTAGTACTAATTTTTACTACAGTTTGATTTCACTTTTTATTTACTGCCTCCCCAAATTCATGAATCCTATTCTCAGTATTTACCTGATTAACAGTAATTTCTACCCTATTTATACGTTTCTCACATGTACCTATTCTTTCACTGACTTCTTTTATGTGGGATTTTATTCCTACTTCCACATTTCTCCATATTTCCTCACACATTGACCCTTTTAATGACCTGCATATTAACCCAACCTTCTCAACTAATGCTTCTTTTAGTGATTTGCTAGTAATACGTTTAGTGATTTATGCAATTCACTTTTTATTGAATCTACTTTTTCACCCAAGGAGTTATCCAGTTGTGAATCGTTTATGTTTGTATTGCTTAACTTTGTTGACGCAGAGCTTGCAGTATCCTTGTGACTAGACTTTCTTTACTACTTGAATTCATTTCTGACACCATTTTTAAGTTACCCTCAATTAATGGATACATAACTGCACCTTCTAAACATCTTTGCTCCGAATCTACCAATTCCTGGTTTATTATCATTTGCAGATGTCTAACTGTATCTTCCGAACTTATTTGGTAAAGAACAATTACCCCTTTTCTAATTGTTGCGTAATGTGTAGCCTCTGACCCACGTAGACTATCTTCTGCCCTGCTATTGTTTCCATTCCTGCAGATTACATCCCAATTGACTACATCACCTAATAATACTTTTCCCTCTACATTTGGTTCTTGTCAGCAACCTTGAAAACAGATTTTAATTTGGGCGACAAAATCGAAGAAATAATTTTCCTAGGTTCAGGATACTAATACAATATCAATGTCCTGTTTATGACGCTCACCACATGTGATGTCTCCAGTCACTTAGATTATATCCTAATTAGGAATGTTCATTGCTCTAATGACTATATTTGACAACCAGACTCGAAAAAACAGGAAATGATCACATGCAGTAGATGCTCAGCATTAAAACTACTGATCGCCTCTATATTAGACAGGGCTTGCACAGTACTATGCAATAAATTACACATTAATAAATAGTTGCTGCAAAATGAAAGTGCAGGAAACCTGACTAAATTTATATAAACTGCCTTTGAGGTGACGCTGATGGGACATGGTTAACTAGCATGAACACTTTCTGTGCATCAGTACCTAACAAGCATTTCTATGTACACTCACAAAAATGACCACTCTGAGTATAAGTCATTACATGGTCACTAATCATAAAAATATTTTGTTAACTAGTCTGCAATGCATGGAAGATGCTTAGCTTACAGTTGCAAATGTAAAGCCACATCTACTTGCAGAGAGCTTTAGTAGAAATACTTAACTTTACAATGTTCTTAATAGCTTAAATCTTTTTATCAAAACCCTTTTAGCAAAATAATTAAAACAATACATATTTGCATATCTAGTAAATATGGTTTATGAATGTCTACAGTATCATTAGTTGCAACTTTAGCCACAAGATGCCAAGACCTCACAGTGACATCCTACGTTAAAATCACTCCACAACAATGTTTCTCATTACACCTGCTTGATGACATATGCATATAGTCAGGCATGTACTATGATGTGTCTCCTTACTCATGAGAGCAGAAAAGTGCCTAAGCGTTGCCTACTGCTGTAAGGCAATATTATTACAGGAAAATTTATATGGCTGAAAAAAAAAAGGTTCAAATGGCTCTGAGCACTATGGGACTTAACATCTGAGGTCATCAGTCCCCTAGAACTTAGAACTACTTAAGCCTAACTAACCTAAGGATCACATACATCCATGCCCGAGGCAAGATTCGAACCTGCGATCATAGCGGTCGCATGGTTCCAGACTGAAGCGCCTAGAACCGCTCAGCCACACTGGCCGGCTGGCTGGAAGAGTACAGTTTATGCTTATACTGTTACTTGTATCATTGTAAACAACCCCATGTTGCCCCAACATTGGTCTAGGGATCCCCTCCCCCTCAGTATTCATTCATCTGGGTAGCATCTTTTCCTTAGGTGATCAGATCGCAAGCCCACGCAAACAGAGAACAACACAGCTCATAATTTTCTACAATTCCATGTCACTATTGAGACACTTAGTCGTAATGACACTTCATGCTCCAAATGATAACTCAGAACTTTGGAAGTCCAAATCTCCAAAAATATATTCTCTTTCACTAATACTTTCTTGTTTGGCTAATGAACCCATGACATCACCACTTAGATAACCACCTGCCTTCAGACGACAGTTAGGGTTTACATATGCATAGCCATTATTTCACTGGCAGCATTATCGTGACATGGTGTCAGTATGACATAATTCATTAAGGTGTTGTCATGGGTGTGGATATTTTCAGCTCAGGAGCTCGCAGAAACTCCATCAGACATAGAAAACTAACCCCAAAATTCTGAATTTGGAATGGATTTCTCGTAGAAATGATTTGTGTGCAAAAGCCATGATAATAAAAGCGCTCTCAACAATGTGGTTCACAAATCATTTTCTGACGAATAATACTGATTTTGAAATCTTTTTGAGATGTTTGTCTTCCTCTATACAAAGGCCAGACTTACATATGCAAGACATTGCTCTGTGTTAAGTTACAGGAAACATTGAGATACCTGATAATCGGAGTCCTATTTTTCCTTTAATATCCTTGCTGTAGAATTTCCAAATTTTTACATGAAATACTGGATAATGTTAGCAATTTCTTGAAGATGCATTAGAATGTAAAGCTCTTATCTCAACAGTTTCTGTTTTGTCTAATCTTACAGTTATTCAGGGTTCTGAGAGATCACAGATTCTGTAAAAATAAACTTATTTGTTATACCGTTGTGCAAACCTATCATTGTCCAGTTATTTAGCAGATCAGAAGAGTATTGTGCTTACACAGCGTTTTGTTTCAAGTGAAGAGTCGCTGTAAATCTTTGGAGGCACAGATACACTGCAAAATATACTATCATTATACTTACTTCAAAATACATTTAAATTATGTAGTTCTTCAGTAACATGAACCTAAGGTGAACCTCATCAAGTCATACTCTCAGATGCAATATTTGAAAGATATTCCATTATTGCCAGTGGTGCTGTTACTTAAATACTAGTCAGTGGTAAAAAGGAACTGCTGAAAGCTAGAATGAGATCTTTATCACTATGTTTAAGAATATTTTACCACCTTAAAAAGTATTTCTTTATGTAGTTGAAGACAAAGAACAGTTTTCCCATCTACTTACATATGAAAATGCCCAACTCAAGATCTGCTCTGTTGTGCCTTTTTGAAAAGATCACAGCCATATTACCTCTCGTCATTTAATTACAAATAAAGGCACGTCCTGTTCAGTCAAATGAACTTTAGCAGAATGAGGCTGTTGGTACCTTGCAGCATTTCTTGAAGCTCTTGGGTAGTGCATAGTCTCAGTAAGTTAACTGATTGTTAACTCTCTGACTGTCATGCCAGCTGGAATGACAGTGAGAGAACACTTTTTTTCGACAGTCATATTGACCGGTATCAGTGGTGTTCCAGTATGCATGTGTAAATCCAGGTCTCCACATGCAGCTAAAGTGACGCCATGGCAAGTGGCATGACAACTGATTTGGTAATGGCACCATGTCCTACTGTTTCGACAAACTCCTGTCACAATTGTACAGGAGAACTTTAATTATTTGCATAGATACTGGCGCTGTCATTCAGATTGTGGCATTATAATTCGGCCAAGAATCCTATAAGAAGCAAAGAAAGCATAAACATAAGTTTTGGTAGTGGATTTTGTGCAGAAATAACACGAGAGCATCAAACACAATTATAAAGGAAAAAGCACTCGCAATCGAAGATCCATTTGTGAAACATTTTCGTATAACATAAGCAAATTTCGAGTAGTTGTTGAGCTGCTTTTGTGTAGGAAATTCGCTAGAGATGATGTAACCAAACAAGTTTATTAAAACCAAGCAAGAGAGGGATACAAAAACCGAGTATGAGGCGGTAGGAACTTAACAACTATTTTCCAGCACAGCTTATCCTCTTATAAGCTTTTCAGACTGTTTCTGACTATCCTGTATATCGGATTCCCAAAAATATAATTTCAAAGTGCTTTCGTGATATATTGGATGCTATCCCTGATGTCACGATGACACATTTGAGAGTTAATGTTGCCACTTTTACACCTCATATCATTTAGTTAATTAAGATGTCACAAGTATTGCAAATGTTAAACTTACTCTGTAGCGAATTTTCTAGTTATACTGTGTGTAAGTGCACTAAAAGACATTTAATATAGATGGTGACTGTATATTCGCATTCTCATATTGAAACTACAGTCAAGATAAAATTATTGTGCTACTAGAAACCTCGTTACTATTTTTCTTATATTCACTAGACAGGTGTTTAACTGAAATGGGAACCAGTATACGCAAAGATACTTCGAAGTTAAGCTACCAGGGGGCAGTCGAATTAGGCTAATCGGTAGTGAGGGAAAAAAGCCATCATAATTTTTACTGGCATTGCCCAGACTGACACCATTCAAGAGACGCCACAGGAACCCACATGTTTTCACGTGCAACTTTGGCGATGTCGCTTGACTCGCAGCCGAGTGGCGTCACTTTAGATGCATGTTGAAATCCAATTTAAGTTTTCATTGTCTCTGGCAAAAGACTTAAGGTATTTGACACTGCTGCAACCTCGTTGGGTAAAATTAATTACAGTGAAGAGAAAATGATCTTGCATCATAACACAAACAAGACCAATTAACACTGGCAATCATGTCAAAATATTCCACAATGTATTTCAAATGTTGGCATACACATGGGCCATCAATGGACCATCATGTAATGTGACGCCACCTTAAACATCATCGAGAAGAAAGTTTTGACGGTGTATTCTCTGCTAACATCGGAAGTTAATCTATTTACACTGTACTCACTCACGCTATAATAGTGGCTATTGTCCTTTTTATCTTATTAATTCTTATTTGATACAGTGCTTTGTTTTCGTGGGATATCGCAATTTTCCATTATGACTTGATTTTTTTTCCATTGAGTGTTCGCCCACAAGCGAGGTTGGATATCTGATAGTGAAAAATTGTTTAGATTTTACAATAACAGAGCAGAGCTGTTGCATTGTATACAGAGCATCTCTCCAAGAGTAGTCATGTGCATCTTCTCTGAAATTTATACATATATTTGCAGCTTCGTTTTTGTGACGCGTAGCGATAGTCAACCCAAACAAATATTGCTCATTATATCTTTCACGTGAAGCTAAGCATCGATGAAGAGTGTTAATTTGTTTCCTGTTGGAAACAAAATTACTTTTAAAGTGGAATATTATGTGCCCATTCGACAGATCTGTCCTAGATTAGTCTGCTGCGATATGTGTTTTCCCAATGTATATTAACAGGTACAGTAAAATACGAAGAATAATCTGTACTCCAGTAGCGCCCTAACTGCTACCACTATACAGATGAGCTGCTCAGCCACTGTTGCAGTACTGATTATTCTTCATGTTTTACTGTTCCTGTTAATACATCTCGGTAAAACGAATAACGCACTAAACTAATCTGGGACTGCTTTATCGAATAGACACGTAGAATTTCGATTTAAAAATATTTTTTTTATATAATACGAAACATACCGACGCTTTCCATCGATGTTGGACATCATATGAAAGATGTGATGAGAAGGATTTGTTTGAAGTGACTTCAGGTAAGCGCTCCAAAAACGAAACTGAATGTAACTGCAGAACACTAGAGAGAATGTGCCTGACGACCCAAAGAAGAGCCACCCAGTATAAAAACGAAAGTAAACTGATGAAGCAATTGTCACTAAATAAGATTTTAAGTGAAAAAAACCAGCTCTAATGAAGGAGAAAAATTTGTTTTTTTCTAACATTGTTAGTTACATAAGGGAAAAGGAAACGTAATGGATAAGGTAAGCAGGCTCTATTTATTCCCTTATAAATATTGTTTGATATGTTCGTATGTGTGTATTTTCGTCAGTAAACAGGTGTCAGAAGTCGATGTTTCGAAATTTTGTCACTTCTCAGTACTTTACCAAACAAAGCTGACCATAAACACAAATTATTTTGTTTGCTTTGGCCATTGATAAACTTTACCATTATTAGTTTCTTTATTGGGATACTATATTCTGACATTTTGTATTACGAATTGTATCTCATAAAGTCACTTTCACAGTTTGGTACAGGGCTAGTTGAATTGACTTAGCTAGATGTGATGGACAATGTGAATATGCACTGCCATGATGGTGCTATTACGTGACGTGATACGTTGGGCAATGTGAACTGGTCTTAAATTTTCAGATACAGTATGTTGTTTCAAAGGGAGCATCAAAATCGTACTGTGTTTTTATGGATTTAGAATATAACGCCATAAAACATGACACAAGACCATTAATATACAATCGAAATAGTATGATTGGGTACCCTGTTTGCAGATGATGATCTTATCATAAGCCACTAGATGGAATGTCAGAACGATGTGATTTCCCTTAGCCCAATACAGAATGGTGAAAATAAGATATGGAATTCCATCTATAATACGAAAGGTTCTAATACTGTATCAGAACTAAGGAACTCACTGTGGTAGAGTGTATTGATGGACAAAGAAAAATTGGTATCAGATGTTCTTCATGAAGCTTGCATGATAAACAATGAGAAGCGTAAAAACAGGAAAAGTGTCGTTCAAACAATTCAGAACAACGACATTTATTTGCTAGTGAAAATATATACATACAAACACACAAACAAAATTTAGAAGGTAATACATAATACCTGTGTTTAGGCACTATCTTTTCTTTCCTAAATGCCAAGTAACGTCAAAAAATTCCATGTTTCTCTTTCAATACGACTGATTTTTTCACTGTTTAAAAATATTATTTAATGAAAACGGTTTCATGATTCTGTGTGCAATGTAGGCTTCTTTTCAGTACAGGTATTCAGATATCTGGCCTCCTTTGTGGAAGAACACTCATGGGGAAAAGTATCCAAGTCGTTCAAGTGCCATGCCATGTCTCCCACAGCATAATACTGCTCCCACCATACCTTTCACCTAAATGACAGCAGTTGTGGAGACGAACGCCCACCCAGTGTAGCAAAAATGCAATTCACCCCCAAGAGCTGACACATTTCCATTGATTGACAGTGGAAACCGATGATCCTGTGCCCAATGCAATAGTAAATGACGATGTGGTTGGGTCAATATGTGAACACGTGATCTGCTAATGAGCTCCATGTTTAACAATGTACAATGAACGGTTTGCTCTGAAACACTTGTATAAACACCAACATTGTGCTCTTTCGACAGAGATGCTATAAATCACCATCTATCCTAATTTACAGAGCAGACAAACTTTCGAACCCCACGTTCTGACAAGAGTTGTGTATGTCCAACTATTTAGCACTAGTCGTAGTTTCACTGTCCTACCTCCTTCCATAGAGACTCACGACAGTAGCACGACAGTAGCACCATTGACAGCCGTACTTCTACGGATCTCGCTCTGTCTGCTGCCATCAGCAGCAATAATGGCGGCATAAGCCTGAAGATGGACCGGGGATAGGGCCAAAATCAGTTGCCAAGAAATTAAAAGACCTGAAAAGGCGATTGAGACTGTTTTGATTGATTTTTAACAATAATAAATGCATCACATATAAGAATAAAGGTGCCTATATTGCTATGAGGGTCTAAATGGAGGTCACTAAATCTAAGGAACATGTAATAAAGTAACTAACTAACAAGCACTGAAATTTATACACAGCAAAATCTGTTTACTTCTCAGATTAACTTGGAGTCTTCTGTCACTACTTAATCAGGAATCATTTAAAACTAAATGGACTTGTGTGTTCTGGCTTACTCTTTGCCTGTTTAATTGCAGAAACTGCTGACAGTTGAAGACGGTTGTAATGTGTAATAGGCAGACATCTATCCAAACCAACACACAGGAATTCCAAACTGCATCAGGATCCACTGCAAGTACTATGACACTTAGGCAGAAGGTGATAAAATTTGGATTTCATGGTCGAGCGGGTGCTCATAAGCCACACATCACTCCAGTAAATACCAAATGACGCCTTGCTCGATGTAAGGAGCGTAAACATTGGACGATTGAACAGTGGGAAAACGTTGTGTGGGGTGACGAATCACGGCACACAATGTGGCGATCCGATGGCAGGGTGTGTATGGCGAATGCCCGGTGAAAGGTGTCTGCCAGCGTGTGTAGTGCCAACAGTAAAATTAGGAGGCGGTGGTGTTACGGTGTGGTCGTGTTTTTCAAGGAGGCGGCTTGCACCTCTTGTTGTTTCGCGTAGCACTATCACAGCACAGACATACACTGATGTTTTAAGCACCTTCTTGTTCCCCACTGTTGAAGAGCAATTCGGGGATGGCGATTGCATCTTTCAACACGATCGAGCACCTGTTCGTAATGCACGGCCTGTGGCAGAGTGGTTACATGACAATCACATTCCTGTAATGGACTGGTCCGCACAGAGTCCTGAAGTGATTCCTATAGAACACCTTTGGGATGTTTTGGAACGCCGACTTCGTGTCAGGCCTCACCGACCAACATCGATACCTCTCCTCTGTGCAGCACACCATGAAGAATGGGCTGCCATTCCCCAAGAAACCTTCCAGCAGCTTATTGAGCGTATGCATGCTAGAGTGGAAGCTGTCATCGAGGCTATGGATGGGGCAACACCATATTGAATTCCAGCATTATCGATGGAGGGCGCCACGAACTTGTAAGTCATTTCAGCCAGGTGTCCAGATACTTTTGATCACATCGTGTATGGGTGCAGGAGATGGCCAAACAGAACATATGCGGTCATTCACTCTGTGGGCAGGTATCGTGGTTGCTTCCTCAAACACATATTTTAAAGCAGTGTTGTGTATCAATTTACAATCTTCGTAATTTTTTTTATGAATGGAATTAAGCTGCCTTTAATTGCCGAAAAAGTTTTAGCTGGACTGCGTTTAAACTTTGCAGCCTAGGATTTTTATAATGGAAGTGACATTACTACATGACCTCCGAACTACTTCCTTAAGAGTCCTTGTATTGATTGTTATTTACATCAAAGTTTTTGAAATTTGTAATATTTTTGTAATTTAATGGATGTAATCATGTACAGTAACTAGAACTTGCTATCATTTATATAAATGATGCTTAATATATTGCAAATAAGGTTGTTTTTGTTCCAAATTTAGTTTTTAGTAAATTACTTGAAAACTATTAGCGGTAGCTTAATGGAGTCACATAGGCAATGTTTTTATATCAACCTCAAGCTTCAAACGAATTTTCATCTTTCTGACTCTAGTATTTAGCGCCTTCAATTTTTCGTAAAAATGGCGAAATATTATTCTGATCAAGTTGAGATACGTAACAGCTGATTGCGACATACATGTACACATTCTGGACAATGTTTGGCTTTCTAGCTTTATTATTTATCGTCACTTGCTATTTCACGTAAAACAATGAATTTAGTGAAACATATTCATCAAATGATCCTGAGATTTAATAATTTTAAAGTTAATATACTGAAGCAAATGTTGACAAAGTTTGGAGAAGCTACTTTAATTTTATTCTTAGATTATGACGCAATTCTTTGTATGCTACGCACAGGTGCGTTACAATGATGTGACACTAGTAGCAGTGAACTGGGGTAAGTTTCAGATTACTTGCTTGCCTCTGTATCTCTCAAATGATACAGCACTTGTTTCGCCACATCATCCCCTATTTATTTTTGCAAAAAAAATTATTTTTGAAAAAATTAAATAAATAAATATTTATAAAATATATATTTATAATATATATAATAAATATATAAATATTTAACAAGGGATGTTACTATAGCTGACCTTTTTTAAATGAAATTGATTTGAGCATAATTTTTCCTTAATACTACAATCACAAAATAAATCACATATATGTATGAATACATAGAAAAACATGATCTTACTGATATTTGTAAGTTATTTACTTAAAATAACATAGAAACATACAAGAAAATTTTCGATTATTATAAAATTACTTTCTTTATTTAAATTTTTCAATCTTTACCTGTAAGAGAAACACACAAAAGATTTCACCAGTGTGAGCATCCATACAAACCACTTTCACTAAAACATTTAAGGTAGGGGGTGGAAGTTACGTCATTATTTACCATAACAATAGGGAAAGTGGAAGATTCACTGTAGATAATGTCCTTTTGAATTCCTTCTCCACTACAGCTTGTATGCTGCCTTTCATGAAACCTCCATGGAACTAGATATATTGAAAGGGGAAAAGGTCGTGGGAACTGGGTAAGGGCAACAAGCAATGGGCAAAAGGGGAACAGTTCATCAGCTTCTTCAACATTTGAGGTATCAATATCGAATAAATTTGGCTTGTTGCCGGAAGAGGCTCATACAGCTATAGGTTTCAGTAGTTTGCAGCAGGCTTCTAGCCTAGAAACTCAGTGTAGTTCGGTACCAAAAGAGAGTAGGGAAAAGTCTTGCTGCTAGGTAGTAGCCATGGGAGAGGTGTAGACCAGATAGTGCAGAAAATGTTAGGAGTAGGATACCAGGTCACAAGTATTGTGAAGCCAAGTGCTAGCCATAGCCAGGTGACAGAGGACATAGTAAAATTATGCAAAGGTTTTGGCACAAAGAGGAACAGGTTATTATAGTAGGTGTAGAAGAAATAGCCTGGAGTAATTACAGAATTTGGGGTGACCTGGATAAAATAGGAGTACAACTACACACACAAATGTGAGTTTCGTGGAGGTCCTGCAGCACCATGACTAGCCCTGGGTTAATACTGCTGTGAGCTGTGTTAACTCTCAGTGGAGCTGGTTATTGTTGACTGAAATGATTTCTCATATGAGTGCAGTGCCCGTTGCTACAATTGGGAGATAGGGTTGTATTAGACATGGACTGCACCCGAATAGGAGAGGGAAAGATAGGTTGGCTGAACTTCTTGCAGGAAATGTACGGGCTGCCACCATCACACAATGCTAGATCCCTGTGGTTACTGGTCTCAAGGGGTGCCTTTTTTAGGTTAGAATTAAGTTTCAGGCACCCTGTTTTGAAAGAAGTCACTATAACAGAAGAGCCCCGCAAGAATGCACAGAAAACTAAGGTTAGCTTATTCCACCAAAAAGATTAGAGGATTGAGTAATAAGGTAGAATGGCTTCTTGTCTGCTTGCAAAATTTAGAGAAAAAGATAGACATCACGTGTATGTCTGAGCACCACATAACCACAGGGCTAGATCAGTTACATATAAAAGATTACAGTCTAACAGCTCACTCATGCAGAACTAATATGGGAAAAGGAGGAGTTGTTGCATATCTTAAGACAGAACACAAGTTCAAAAGCATTGACACAAGTAGATTTTGTAGTGATCAGCACATAGACGTCTGTGCATTTGAATTAATAATGAAAAACAGTTCACTTTTAATTGGAACAGTATATAGGTCCCCACCAGGGAATTTTGAATTATTTATGTGGAATCTGGATTCCTTACTGTGGTGTCTGTCAGACATTAGCAAGCAGTTAATAGTATGTGGTGACTTCAGTATAGATTTTCTAAAGGATTCTGACAGGAAAAATGATCTGGAAACCTTATTTGGATCCTACAATTTGCTCTTATTAGTTAACTTTCCAACACTGGTGGATAAATACAACAGGTTCCCAATTGATAATGGTTTCTTTGATGAGGCACAAAGCAAGAAAATTACTCTTTACCCAGTAACAAATGCTCCCTCTGATCATGATGCGGTTAGACAGGATAAATGACATAGTGCCTCACAGTGTGGATACACCTCAGTGGAAGTCAGTTAGAATCATTAATGACTACTGGGCAAATGTTTTTAAAAGTAGTATAGAAGAAACAACCTGTGATTCAATTTATAAAGAACCAAATACCAATATAAAATTTGATCTATTCTATGATAAATTCATATCAGTATTTGAAAATAGATTTTTGCATAAGCTAATCAGAAGGGACATTAAACTGCCATGTAAAAAACCATCGATCACTAAGGGGATTAATGTATCTTGTAAAAGCAAAAGGGAAATGTATCTCTTGGCAAGAACAAGTAGAGACCCTGCATTAGTTGTGCACAACAAAAACTGCTGAAAATTACTAAGAAAGGTTACTGAAAAATCAAGAAGCATGCACATAATGTCAGAAAGCAGTACCTCTGACAACAGAGTTAAAGCAATGTGGAATATAGTGAAGCAACAGACACGACAACCAACCACAGAAGAGGCTAACAGAAGAGGTCTCACAGAAGAGACATCAGTAACTACTGACATATTTCACTGCTGACATCATTTTCCATAATTTTTGAGATAGTGATGTATTCTACAGTAGTATCTCACCTTGATAACAATAATATCCTCAGCAAATCACAGTTTGGGTTTCAGAAGGGTTTGTCTACTGAGAATGCCATTTACATGTTCACACACCACATATTATAAGCATTAAATAACAAAATAGCACTGGTTGGTATTTTCTGTGACCTATCCAAGGCATTTGATTGTGTGAATCGAAATATACTCCTAGACAAGTTGAATTTTTATGGGATTGTTGGTATAGCCAACCAATGGATCATGTCATATCTAACCAAAAGAATGCAGAAAGTCGTAGGTAGTAGTAATTCAACCAACAGAATCCAGGGACATAGTTCTGAGTGGGAAGAAATCATGTATGGGGTTCCCCAAGGCTCAATCTTAGGTCCAATACTGTTTCTCGTATATGTAGATGATCTTCTGTCTAATGTACAACAAGCAGAATTAGTTCTTTTTGCAGATGACACCAGTATTGTAATCACTCCCAGTATACATGCAGAAATGGAAGAAATGGTGAACAAAACTCTCAGAAGTAACATTGACTGGTTTTTTGCGAATTTCAGAAAGACACATCATATTCAGTTCTGCACCTCTAGGGGAACTGCACCAGTGATAAGTGTAACACATGGTGATGAAATAATACATATTGTGGAAACTTCAAAAATCTTAGGTGTCCAGACTGATGAGAATTTAAATTGAAAAAAAAAACACACTTTGGAAACCCTAAAACCACTTAGTTCACCCACATTTGCATTTTGAATCATACCAAATTTTGGGGAGAGAGAAATCAGTAAGTTGACATATTTGCTTATTTTCATTCAGTAATGTCATATGGAATAATGTTCTGGTGTAACTCATCCTTAAGAATGTTCTTCATTGCCCCAAAATGTGCTGTAAGAATCATATGTGGTGCTCACCCATGATCATCTTTTAGACATCTGTTTAAGGAGATGGGCATTCTGACTACTGCTTCACAGTATATTTATTCCATCATGAAATTTGTTGCAGTAATCCACTACAGTTCAAAAGGAACAATGAGGTACATAATTACAATACTAAAAGAAAAAATGGCATTAATTACTCAACATTAAGGTTGTCTTTAGCACAGAAGGGGGTGCACAACGCTGCAACAAAAATTTTTTACCACTTGCCCAGTGATATAAAATATCTAACAGACAGCAAGGCAAAATTTGAAAATACATTGAAAAAGTTTCTCCTTGACAACCACTTCTATTCTATGAAAGAATTTCTAGGTTTGTAATGTGTAAAAGGTGGTGGGTAGGAAATGATAACTCAGTCTCTATATCTTGTTTTCATTTTCGGGGAAAAATAATTATATGGTGATGTTTAGAGACAAATTCGTTTGCAATGTAAATGTAAAATGACTCATTCCACATCATGACTACTTATTGTGCAAAATGATCCATGGAACATGAAAGTAACTAAGTAACTAACTGTCTCTGAGAAAAACATGACATAGCCTAAGCCTCTGTTCTCAACTTAGGTCTAAGGAAGGACAAAAATTTAAATAAACAATTGAGAAGTTACCAGAAAGAACTTTTTTCTTTTTTTTGTTTCTTGTTTGGAAAAATACCATTGTCTTTTTCAGACTGAATATTGGCAATACGTTACTTCATAACATTGTGACGTTTTACTTCATTATTAATCCTGAATTTTATTTTGTTAACCTATTTAAGTCGAAACAAGGCCCCTGGAGTGAAGAGCACCCCATTAGAACTAATGACAGCCTTGGGAGAGCCAGGCCTAACAAAACTCTACCATTTAGTGAGCAAAATGTATGAGACAGGCGATATACCCTCAGACTTCAAGAAGAATATAATAATTCCAATCCCAAAGAAAGCGGCTGTTGACAGATGTGAAAATTACCGAACCATCACTTTAATAAGCCACGGCTGCAAAATACTAACATGAATTCTTTACAGACGAATGGAAAAACTGGTAGAAGCTGACCTCGGGGAAGATTAGTTTGGATTCCGTAGAAATGTTGGAACACGTGAGGCAATACTGACCCTACGACTTATCTTAGAAGATAGATTAAGGAAAGGCAAACCTACGTTTCTAGCATTTGTAGACTTAGAGAAAGCTTTTGACAATGTTGAGTGGAATACTCTCTTTCAAATTCTGAAGGTGGCAATTTGTACAGAAACGAGATGGCAGTTATAACAGTCGAGGGGCATGAAAGGGAAGCAGTGGTTGGGAAGGGAGTGAGACAGGGTTGTAGCCTATCCCTAATGTCATTCAATCTGTATATTGAGCAAGCGGTAAAGGAAACAAAAGAAAAATACGGCGTAGGTATTAAAATCCGTGGAGAAGAAATAAAAACTTTGAGGTTCGCCGATGACATTGTAATTCTGTCAGAGACAGCAAAGGACCTGGAAGGGCAGTTGAACGGTATGTACACTGTCTTGAAAGGAGGATATAAGGCGAAAATCAACAAAAGCAAAACGAAGATAATGGAATGTAGTCGAATTAAATCGGGTGATGCTGTCGAAATTAGATTAGGAAATGAGACACTTAAAGTAGTAAAGGAGTTTCGCCATTTGGGGAGCAAAATAACTGATGAAGGTCGAAGTAGAGAGGATATAAAATGAGACCGGCCGCGGTGGCCGAGCGGTTCTAGGCGCTTCAGTCTGGAACCGCGCGACCGCTACGGTCGCAGGTTCGAATCCTGCCTCGGGCATGGATCTGTGTGATGTCCTTAGTTTAGCTAAGTTTGACTAGTTCTAAGTTCTAGGGGACTGATGACCTCAGATGTTAAGTCCCATAGCGCTCAGAGCCATTTTGACATAAAATGTAGACTGGCAATGGCAAGGAAGGCGTTTCTGAAGAAGAGAAATTTGATAGCATCGAGTACAGATTTACGTGTCAGGAAGTCGTTTCTGAAAGTATTTGTATGGAGTGTAGCCATGTATGGAAGTGAAACATGGACGATAAATAGTTTGGACAAGAAGAGAACAGAAGTTTTCAAAATGTGGTGCTACAGAAGAATGCTGAAGATTAGATGGGTAGATCACATAACTAATGAGGAGGTATTGAATAGAATTAGAGAGAAGAGAAATTTGTGGCATAACTTGACTAGAAGAAGGGATCGGTTGGTAGGCCATACTCTGAGGCATCAAGGGATCACCAATTTAGTAGTGGAGGACAGTGTGGAGGGTAAAAATCGTAGAGGGAGACCAAGGGATGAGTACACTAAACAAATTCAGAAGGATGAAACTTCCTGGCAGATTAAAACTGTGTACCAGGCCGAGACTCGAACTAGCGACCTTTGCTTTTCGCGGGCAAGTGCTCTACGAACTGAGCTACCCAAGCACGGCTCAGACCGCGTCTTCACAGCTTCAGTACCTCGTCTCCTACCTTCCAAACTTTACAGAAGCTCTCCTGCGAAACTTGCAGAACTAGCACTCCTGAAAGAAAGGATATTGCGGAGACATGGCTTAGTCACAGCCTGGGGGATGTTTCCAGAGTGAGATTTTCCCTCTGCAATGGAGTGTGCTCTGATATGAAACTTCCTGGCAGATAAAAATATGTGCTGGGCCGAGACTCGAACTCGGGACATTTGCCTTTTGCGGACAAGTGCTCTACCAACTTTTTCTTTTTATTTGTTAATAGTGTCTACAATGTCCATATGTTGACAAATATTGGCTAATTAGAAAATTAATTAATTAAGGAAATAAATAAAACTGAAAATGCCCAAATGAAAGACATGAAGACATGGCAGATAGTACAAATACATTCTTTTACGAATGTTTGTCCTAGCCTGTGCCTTCCTCTCATTTATAGAGCTCTGAGATAGGACTGGAAAATCAATCATGCTTGAAAGGATGTTGTGGGATTCCTGATTAAACGTTAGTTTAAGATCGTTGATGATTACTTCAAAGTTTTTGTTATGATCGGCCCAAGTCGAATGCTTCCTATTACAGTAAGTTCTACAGTAAGTCCTACAAGCTGTTTAGCTCATGCCTAACCCTTTAGCTTATATTTCCCCACGGAAAATACGCCAAGATCCTTATATGGCAAATTTCGGCCTTTTCTAGATATGCCTTAAATTTTTCAGATGCGAACTGAAGACCATTATCCGATAAGAGACTCTTAGGCTTGCAAAACTTCACAAAACTGTCATTTCTAGCTTGTCTACCAGCGTTTTGGCATTAGCTATCATTATCAGACACAGTTTGACATACTTGCTAAAACCATCAGTCACCACAAAAACATGGGTACATCCTCCTCTAGATGTCGGGAGGTGCCCAAAAAGATCGGCGGCACACAACTCCAGGAGTTCCACTTGGTTCTACATTGCGCATATCTCCTTGCATTATGCTCTTTACTGCACATGCCTTCTGACAAACAACACAGGATGCTACCCTTCTTGTTACCCTACAGTGCATGTTACCGAAAATGACTTTTGTACTTAATTTAGCAACGCATTTATTGGCCCCGTAATAGTCATATTGTAGATGCACGTAATCTGTCAGCAGATCCACATGTTGTGATTGAAAACAAAATTTCCATTCTACTGAATTTAACTTTCTTCTTTGGAATAAAATTCCTTTATGTAATCAATAGTACTGTTTTAGTTTTGGGTAATTAGGGAATCCTAAATGGATTTTAACTAACCTCAACTGATCATCATCATTTTGCTCCTTTCTTAAGTTTTTACATACATACTTTCTTCAAGGCGCTTTCGACCTTGAGCTCAAGTATGGCCATCATGCTCACTTCATTCCCATCTGCTAACGGAATTTCTGATTCCCTGCATAGCTCAGCACTTCTTGATAATCTACCAGCTACCAGATTGTTCTTCCCTAGTGTGTACTTAATCTCAAGGTCGGACTGCTGAATGTACACAGCCCACCTGGTTAGTCTCGGATGTCTCAGTTTGGAAGTTTTTAAAACTGTAAATGCCTTGTGATCACTATACATTATCACCTTGTGCCCTACCAAATAATGCTCAAACTTTTGCATACCAAACATGACAGCCAGTCTCTCTAAGTCCGAAATTCCATAATTTCGCTCTGCATGTTGCAGTGAAAGACTCGCAGACACGGTTGTTTTATGTACCTCTTTTTCGCCTTCCATCTGAAGCACCTCTATTGCAATCCCATAACCACTTGCGTCAAATGACATGCAAAAGGGTCTCGAAAAATCTCGATGGTGTAAAGGCGGACTACTCATCAAACAGTTTCTTAATTCTTCAAAAGCGGACTGGTTCTCTTCAGTCCAACCTCATAGGGTATTCTTTTTCAACAAGTGGACTAAACAAGGTGCATTAAACAAATGACTTTTAACAAAAAGACGGTAGAATCCGAATAAACCGGACATTGACCTGAATATACGAAGATGGTATGTCCGAAAGAACAGATACAAACTTCATATAGATAAGGCTTACCGGCCAATGATCTTCTTCATTGCGGATGCACTCACACCGCCCGAACTCTTACAGGATACGGTAGATTGACTTCCGCAAGTAATGAGTATACTGGGCAGGGGCGCTACAAATGTAGTGTGTGGACAGTAAGATGAGAATGAAGGCCTCACAGGGAGCGTGCCAGAGATAAGTCCCTGGAGACGCACTATCCTCTCTGTCCTTGGTGGCTCAGCCAGGTAGAATGTCTGCCATGTAAGCAGGAGATCCTTGGTTTGAGTCCCGGTTGGGGCACACATTTTCAACTGTCCCTGTTGATATTTATCAACGCCTGTATGTAGCTAAAGGTCTGGATTTCATTGTAATTTCATTGACCTGGATTGCTTTTTATTTCTGTGTACTTCAAATTTTTCAGTGACTTATAATTTAGAAGGATCGGGTAATATACCATCCCCGCTAATTTCATGGCCCAGGTATTTTATTTTGTCTCTTACACACTCAGTCTTTTCTAACTTTAATTTCATAAAACCTTTTTCTGTAGCTTCTAGCACACTGTCTAGTAGACTGATATGTTCTTCCCATGTGGGAGATGCCAATAGTATACCACCTACCCAAATAGTTACCTGATCTAACAATTCCTGCACCAATACATGAGCTATTACTTTTACAAAGGCAGACACAGAAATATTTAATCCAAATGGGACTACTTTATATTGCTAGCACACTCCTTTCATACAAAAAGGCTGCATATTTACGTGATTCTTTCGCCAAGGGCAAATTCCAGTATCCACAAGTTATGTCCATAGATGTAAGATACCTAATTCCTCGGGACTTTTGTATCAATTCCTCATTATCTCAGGGACAGTCACTCTCCCTTATTACAATTTCATTTAGCCAGCGTGCATCCAGTACTAATCTAACACTTCCGTCACACTTAGGCACAACAACAAGAAGATTATTATGATCACCAATGACATCACATGCCAACATATATTGGATTTCTCTCTCAAATACTTGCTTTCTTGAAACACGTATCTGATAAGATTTCTTCAAAAATACCTGACCAGGCTTTACATTCAAATGGCATTCATACCCTTCAACTTCACCAGGTGTATTCGAGAATACATTGTGATGAGTGGTTAATACTCACCTTAATTTTGCTCTTTGTTTATCATAAATTTGATTTGTTGACTGTACCTTTGCCTCTATCTCTTCCACATTAGCATCTTGCACCTTTCTGTGGAATTCAGTATCTTCCTGCAAATATCCCTTATTCCTCATTACTCTAATATGTAGTTCCCATGCTTCATCGTTACTGCCTGTATAATTTCCTGTGAAAGGTTCTTTAACTACCCAAGAATCAGGTAATGTTAATACTGATTTGTTATGATCAAAATCTATCCTCCCCTGATAGATTGTTAAGAAATACACTCCTGGAAATTGAAATAAGAACACCGTGAATTCATTGTCCCAGGAAGGGGAAACTTTATTGACACATTCCTGGGGTCAGATACATCACATGATCACACTGACAGAACCACAGGCACATAGACACAGGCAACAGAGCATGCACAATGTCGGCACTAGTACAGTGTATATCCACCTTTCGCAGCAATGCAGGCTGCTATTCTCCCATGGAGACAATCGTAGAGATGCTGGATGTAGTCCTGTGGAACGGCTTGCCATGCCATTTCCACCTGGCGCCTCAGTTGGACCAGCGTTCGTGCTGGACGTGCAGACCGCGTGAGACGACGCTTCATCCAGTCGCAAACATGCTCAATGGGGGACAGATCCGGAGATCTTGCTGGCCAGGGTAGTTGACTTACACCTTCTAGAGCACGTTGGGTGGCACGGGATACATGCGGACGTGCATTGTCCTGTTGGAACAGCAAGTTCCCTTGCCGGTCTAGGAATGGTAGAACGATGGGTTCGATGACGGTTCGGATGTACCGTGCACTATTCAGTGTCCCCTTGACGATCACCAGTGGTGTACGGCCAGTGTAGGAGATCGCTCCCCACACCATGATGCCGGGTGTTGGCCCTGTGTGCCTCGGTCGTATGCAGTCCTGATTGTGGCGCTCACCTGCACGGCGCCAAACACGCATACGACCATCATTGGCACCAAGGCAGAAGCGACTCTCATCGCTGAAGACGACACGTCTCCATTCGTCCCTCCATTCACGCCTGTCGCGACACCACTGGAGGCGGGCTGCACGATGTTGGGGCGTGAGCGGAAGACGGCCTAACGGTGTGCGGGACCGTAGCCCAGCTTCATGGAGACGGTTGCGAATGGTCTTCGCCGATACCCCAGGAGCAACAGTGTCCCTAATTTGCTGGGAAGTGGCGGTGCGGTCCCCTACGGCACTGCGTAGGATCCTACGGTCTTGGCGTGCATCCGTGCGTCGCTGCGGTCCGGTCCCAGGTCGACGGGCACGTGCACCTTCCGCCGACCAATGGCGACAACATCCATGTACTGTGGAGACCTCACGCCCCACGTGTTGAGCAATTCGGCGGTACGTCCACCCGGCCTCCCGCATGCCCACTATACGCCCTCGCTCAAAGTCCGTCAACTGCACATACGGTTCACGTCCACGCTGTCGCGGCATGCTACCAGTGTTAAAGACTGCGATGGAGCTCCGTATGCCACGGCAAACTGGCTGACACTGACGGCGGCGGTGCACAAATGCTGCGCAGCTAGCGCCATTCGACGGCCAACACCGCGGTTCCTGGTGTGTCCGCTGTGCCGTGCGTGTGATCATTGCTTGTACAGCCCTCTCGCAGTGTCCGGAGCAAGTATGGTGGGTCTGACACACCGGTGTCAATGTGTTCTTTTTTCCATTTCCAGGAGTGTATGTGCCAAACAGCATCTCAACACTTGAACTGAGCACGATTAAACAAGGATGTTCTATTATTCTGTCTACTTTCATGACAGTGAATTCATTCTTATTACGAATAGAGATGTTAGTTTTTACAATACGATGAGTTATTCTAGTCTGGACAGGTCCCTCATAAACATCTTCTAATAAATCCTTTTCAATCTGTTTACTGCTAAAGTAGTTTCGTTCAGTTGTAACTACACTCAGACTCAGATTCTTGGGGTCATCAATCTCTACATTTTCAGCTGCCTTTTCCAACCTGTCCACCAATTTTAAGTCAAAACACTGGACGACTTCCTCTGCTCTCGTTTGCTGCACATCAGCCAAACTACTTTCTACCTCTGAGGAACTGTGACCCTGTGAAACATTGCTATCTATAATACTGTGGTCGGTTTTTAAAGTTTGTGACAAGTTAATACAGCTAATAGGTTTCGTGACCTCATTATTATTGCTGCCCCTTCAACATCAACTCCTGCTCGTCAAGACCTGGCAAAACCGAATCTATCTCTACTACCAAAACTTTAGCCATCAGATTGCCATCATTGTCGAAGATGTAAGCCTTTACCTCATCTTCGTCCTTATCTGGTTCAAACCTGTTAATTTGATCCTCCCTATTATCTGTAGCGTTTTCTTTCTCCTCATTGACCCATTTTTCTAATGTGTCCAAAATGATGTCAGCTATGTAATGAGAGTGATTTAGCACTGTGTTCTGTGTTTACTGTGTGTTCCTGTTTCATCATCCCTGTTACCTGTTTCCGTGTGCTGACTGACTGCAACATGTGTTATTGTTACTAGTTGTGTTACTGTTTCCGCCTTGTGAGCGCCAGTTTCCTCACAGACGGGACGTGGTTTCCCACACGCGGCCTGCTGTGTTCATCGGATACAGAATAAGAGAGGGTAGCATTCTGCTCTCTGTCTTGTCTCAACGACACATTATTCACATTTGTGCTTTGGTCATAATAATTGTTACGAAAGTGTGGTGGCTATCTGCCCCCTCTTCCTCTACTGTGGCCTCGACTACGACAGTTACATCTTGTATTCTGAACCTCCATATTTCTAACATTCACGTTCCCACTGTCATTATTTCTGTTGCTATCGTGATTGTTAGAAGACCTATTATTATTTAGCACCTACTCCTCAGCAGCAGCTACTACTTCTACTCGCTCCAAATATTGAATGAAATTATCCACATTATCTGTAGGTGTAGAAATGATTCTTTTCTGTCAGTATCAAGTCAGCTTACCTTTCAATCATTTCGAGTTTCGTAGTTTCTGTCAGATATGACAACCATGAAATCCACTTTCTAAAGAACTCTTTTACTTACTCATGACCTGGGGCAAACTTTTCACCACTACAAAACTCTCTCAAGATATCGTTTTGTTTGCTGTGACCAGTACACATTAAGAAATGAAGTTTTAAATTTGGAAAGAGTTTTGCATCTAATCATTAGGTCAGCTGACCATCTCAAAGCATCTCCTGACAAATGACTTTTATGAAAGAAATTTGCTCTCGCTCTGACCATGCATTTGGTAAAACATCCTGAAAATCATTCCAGAACTCTAATGGGTGAACTTGTTCATCTGAAGCAAAACGTAAAAACTGATGACATTCAGATGAAAGCAGAGTCAAGTGAAGTTAACATGATGTACAGTAGTGTTACAAGAAGCATCATAGGTTACTCTATTTTCTATGTTAGTAATACTAGTATTTAGTTCCTGTACTTGTAGCTCTACTGCTTCCACTCAGTCAGAAAATCTTTCATTACCGGTAACATTCTCACATAATTTCTCACAATCAGATTTTACTTTCTTAATATCTTTTTCACAAGCAGTAGTTACTTCTTCCAATCAATTAGAGCTTGGCGGACATCGCCAATTTCGGTCTTGAAAGTACTATGCTGTTTATTTAGTTGTTTCCCTATTTTGACTTGCAGAGCTTAGTGGTTAGCACCAATTTTATAATTTAAACTATTCAGTGTTGAGGTCATTTCACCCTTTAATGCTTTATTACTATTCTTCTGTTCTTTACTGATATACTTTAGTTCTTTACTACTAGATTCAATCTTACTGTTTAGCTGTTTACTATTGGATTCTATCGTATTGTTCTGTTCTTTATGATGCGATTCAGGTTTAGAAAACAATAATTGCATCAAGTTTGGTGCCTCTACATTGCCACTTATCATTTCCAGTGATTTTAAAGGAGTTTCTAGTATTACCTGACTTGACTGAATTTGAGCCATATTGAACTCAGTTTTATTATCTGATAACTCTATCACTTCTACTTTTTCTTTTTTTACCTCTGCTTCAATTACCTCATCATCAGAAACTGGTTCTAACTTCGCAGTAATTTTGAAATTTACTTCAGACTCCACTTTTGACAACCACATTCCAATTTTGGATTTATTACTTTAACAGAACCATCCTTGCCAATTTCAATGATTCATGGTCAGAGACTGGTTCCATCTTAACTTTTACTTTATTCTGATCAATAAATTCAATTTTCAGTAGCCTACTGGATGCAATTAACAAATACTTTAAATATTCTTGGCTCAACTTAATTGCTTGACCTCGACGAACGGTGCTGGCGCGATGTACCAGCAAACGTGTTGCGAGGCTTCACGACATAATGCAGGCAGCAGCAGCTGTGGCAGTGAGGATGACATCGAGTGTCGCCTACTGCAGTAGCTCCAGGGGGGGGGGGGGGGGGGGGGGCTGGGCACCGGTGAGCGGGTGCAGTAGTTTGTAAGCAGCTTGCAGGTACACGCAGCTCCGTGATGATGTACTGTCTTCTTCTAACCTCAATGCTGGTGGTAGGCTCCATCTAGTATAGTCTTTTTCCCTCCTTCTGTCACGATCAAAGTTACTGCAGCTATTATTCACAGTTTAGCTTTCACAATCGCAAGTGAATCTTAGCGCTGTTCTCGCACTGATTTCGTTATACCTCCCTTAGGTAGCCTGTTAGCGTCTACCGAGTTCGCTGTTTTATACCGATCACTTTCACTGCTCAGTTTCCTGGCCGATGCACCATATGTAGGGTGGTGGGTAAATAAATATTCTCTTGTATATATTCGCCATTTCTACTCTCTATTTCTCAATGGGATTAGAAACTATAATTAGAAATAAAAGTTTGGCATTCTCTCTAATCTATATATTCAGTAAGAGTTCACATGAGCAAATGTAGTAATATTCCTCATAATAATAATAATAATAATAATAATTCCCGTGGAGGCCCGGGAAAAGAATAGGCCTCCGGTATATTCTGCCAGTCGTAAAAGGCGACGAAAAGAACAAACCAATAATAGGGCTAACCCCACTTTTAGTGTGATTAGTTGGTTCAGGACAGAACTAAAGAAGCCTCGGACAAGCGCCATCATGGTCGGGGACGACGCATGAACCCTATGCCTGCCCACAATGGTAACGACACTGCTAGCCAACTGGAAAATGATTTAAATCCAAAGAGAGGTGTTTTGCAGGATATGCTTCCTGCAACCACCCTAGAAGGAAAACAAAGACAGAGGATGAGATGGTCAGATGAAGTTAATCGACACCTCATGTTCTGTTATTACCAAGCAACAAACCTAGGAACCAACACAACTGGATACAGATCACAAGTATACACAACATTTATTACCAGATACCCAGAATAAAAATTTTTAACAGAACAACGACTAGCTGATCAGATCCGCGTAATAATAAAAAATAACAGGATATCCCAGTCAGAATTAGAAAACATCAAACAACAAGTACAACAAATACTAGAACAAAATACTGTGCAATCAGAAGAAGAAGAAAATACAGTAATGGACTCAAACATCCCAAAGCAAACAAATAAAGGACAACATGCATCAATTAAACAATCAGAGAAAAACGAAATCTTAAGACAGCCACCAGAACAAGCACAAATAGAACACGAAGTGGCACACATATTAGATATAGAAGAAAAATTTCAGCGGACATATATAGAATACAAAGACACAAATACAGACATTAGACCAGTCTTGCATAGACCGCCAAATAACCCACAAGTCGAAACAACAATAAAAACTGTCAACACAATCATACACAACAAAATAAATGAAAACATAACTATGGAAGAGTTACAACTACTGGTTTATATAGGAGCACTCACTACACTAAATACACACACTAGGCAGAGATCACAACCAACCAACACACAGAAGAAACCCACAAAACCAGCATGGCAACACAGGCTACAGATCAGAATAGAAAAACTGAGAAAAGTCATCGAACAGCTAACACAATTTATAAGAAATGAAATGTCAGAAAAAAACGAAAAAGGTTAGGTAAAATCTCACAACAAGAAGTGATAGAGCAATTAGATGAAAAGAAGCAGAAATTACAAGCATTGGCCAAACGACTTACAAGATACAAAAAAAGTGAAAATAGAAGGAAACAAAAACAAACATTCAACACAAACCAAAAGAAATATTACCAGACAATAGATAACACACACATTAAAATAGACAATCCACCAAACATGACAGACATGGAACACTTCTGGAGAAACATATGGTCAAACCCGGTACAACATAACAGGCATGCACAGTGGATACAAGCAGAAACAGACACATACAAGATGATACCACAAATGCCTGAAGTGATAATTTTGCAACATGAAGTCACCCAAGCAATTAATTCTACTCACAATTGGTAAGCCCCTGGAAAAGATAAAATAGCAAATTTCTGGCTAAAGAATTTCACCTCAACACATTCACATCTAACTAAATTATTTAACAGTTACATTGCAGACCCATACACATTCCCTGATACACTTACACATGGAATAACTTATCTGAAACCCCAAGATCAAGCAGACACAGCAAACCCAGCTAAATATCGCCCCATAACATGCCTACCAACAATATACAAAATATTAACTTCAGTCATTACACAAAAATGAATGACACATACAACACAGAACAAAACTATAAATGAAGAACAAAAAGGCTGTTGCAAAGGAGCACGAGGATGTAGAGAGCAACTGATAATAGATGCAGAGGTGACATATCAAGCTAAAACTAAGCAAAGGTCGCTACACTACGCATACATTGATTACCAAAAAACATTTTATTAGTGTACCCCACTCATGGTTACTACAAATATTGGACATATACAAAGTAGATCCTAAATTGATACAGTTCCTAAACATAATAATGAAAAATTGGAAAACCACACTTAATATCCAAACAAATTCAAATAATATCACATCACAGCCAATACAGATTAAGCGTGGAATATACCAAGAAGACTCATTAAGTCCTTTCTGGTTCTGCCTTGCTGTGAACCCACTATCCAACATGCTAAATAATATAAATTATGGATAAAATATTACTGGAACATACCCACACAAAATCACACATTTGCTATACATGGATGATCTAAAACTACCGGCAGCAACAAATCAACAACTCAACCCATTACTAAAGATAACAGAAGTATTCAGCAATGATATAAATATGGCTTTTGGAACAGACAAATGTAAGAAAAATAGCATAGTCAAGGGAAAACACACTAAACAGGAAGATTACATATTGGATAACCACAACAACTGCATAGAAGCGATGGAAAAAACAGATGCCTATAAATATCTAGGATACAGACAAAAAATAGGAATAGATAATACAAATATTAAAGAAGAACTAAAAGAAAAACATAGACAAAGACTAACAAAAATACTGAAAACAGAATTGACAGCAAGAAACAAAACAAAAGCTATAAATACTTATGCTACACCAATATTGACCTACTCATCTGGAGTAGTGAAATGGAGTAACACAGACCTAGAAGCACTCAATACACTTACACGATCACAATGCCACAAATGTAGAATACATCACATACATTCAGCAACTGAAAGATTCACATTAAGCAGAAAGGAAGGAGGAAGGGGATTTATCGACATAAAAAACCTACATTATGGACAGGTAGACAATTTAAGAAAATTCTTTATAGAACGAGCAGAAACTAGCAAAATACACAAAGCAATCACTCATATAAATACATCGGCTACACCACTGCAATTTCATAACCACTTCTACAACCCTTTAGATCACATAACATCAACAGATACGAAGAAAGTAAATTGGAAAAAGAAAACACTACATTGCAAGCACCCGTATCATCTAACACAGCCACACATCGATCAAGACGCATCCAACACATGGCTAAGAAAAGGCAATATATACAGTGAGACGGAAGGATTCATGATTGCAATACAGGATCAAAGAATAAAAACCAGATATTACAGCAAGCATATTATTAAAGATCCAAATACCACAACAGATAAATGCAGACTTTGCAAACAACAAATAGAAACAGTAGATCACGTCACAAGCGGATGTACAATACTAGCAAAAACAGAATACCCCAGAAGACATGACAATGTAGCAAAAATAATACGTCAACAACTTGCCATACAACAGCTTGCATTACAACATAAACTTATAAAACAACACGTTCCCACATACAAGTATGCACCACAAAATGTACTGGAGAATGATGAATACAAATTATACTGGAACAGAACCATTATAACAGATAACACAACACCATATAACAAACCTGACATCACACTCACCAATAAAAAGATGAAATTAACACAACTAACGAAATATCCATACCCAATACAACAAATATACAAAAGAAAACAGGAGAAAAAATTGAAAAATGCATCCAACTTGCTGAGGAAGTCAAGGACATGTGGCATTAGGATAAAGTTGACATTATACCAATTATACTATCAACTACAGGAGTCATACCACACAATATCCACCAGTACATCAATGCAATACAGCTACATCCAAACATATATATACAACTACAGAAATCCGTAATTATTTATACATGTTCAATTACCTGAAAGTTCCTAAATGCAATATAACATATACCATACAGTTAAAAGGAAGTGACGCTTGATCAAGGTCCGTGTCACTTTCCATTTTTAACCAGACTTAACATCTGAGAAAGTAAAGAAATAATAATAATAATAATAATAATAATGTGTGTATCATGACAGCACTATGAGCAGTTAAGAGGCAACCTCTTCTGTAAGTTCCAAATAAATGGTCTTTCACCCTGACTTCCAATCATCGAAGTTAATAGAGTGCCCCAAAAGAGGAAAATAATCTCACCACTTGCCTCACGGTTTTGTAAACATTACAGGTGGCCCACAAATGGTTACTTCCGTGAAATCTAAGCGATCCAGGACGATGTTCACTTCCTATTTGTACCGAGGACATGCTTTTAGCAGGAGACTGGCTGTGATGTCATTCGAAGCAGCATGTAAGCCAGCGTTTAACTGGTGCGGACAGAGTGATAGCTCAGTGTGAAGTCCAGTCCAACATAGCTGTGGTGCGAAGTATGTCTGTCACTGCATCTCTGGCCGTATTTGTATATGACTGCAGTGGATGGCTGAATGGAACATCTACAATCAGCTGCTCTGTGGCCAGGTAACAACATCTAAATGGCTACTTCCTCGGACACATATATTTTAAAGCACTGTTGTGTATTAATTTACAATCTTCGTAATTTTTTTATGAATGGAATTAATCTGGCTTTAATTGCCGAAAAACTTTTAGCTCGACTGCATTTAAACTTTTCAGCCTAGGATTTTTATAACGAAACTGACAGTAGAACATGACCTCTGAACTACTTCCTTAAGAGTCCTTGAATTGATTGTTAATTACATCAAAGTCCTTGAAATTTGTTATATTTTTATAATTTAATGAATGTAATCATGTACAGTAATTAGAACTTTCTATCATTTATACAAATGATACTTAATCTATTACAAATAAGGATGTTTTTCTTCCAAATTCAGTTTTTAGTAAATAACTTTAAAACTATTAGAGGTAGCTTTGTGGACTCACATAGGTAATGTTTTTATAACAAACTGAAGCTTCAAACCAATTTTCATCTTTCTGACTGTAATATTTCAATTTTTCGTAAAATGGCGATTTTGACTGAAATATTGTTCTGATCAAGTTGAGATACGTAACAGTTCATTGCAGCATACATGTGTACATTCTGGACAGTTCTAGCTTTATTCTTTAGCGCCACTTGCTATTTTAGTTAAAACAATTTAGTGAAACATATTCATCAATTTATCCTGAGATTTAACAATTTTAACGTTAATATAATGAAGCAAATGTTGACAAAGGTTGGAGAAGTAACTTTAATGTCATTCTTAGTTTATGGCGCAATGCTTTGTACACTATGCATAGGCTCATTCTCATGATGTGGCACTAGTAGCAGTGAATTTGGGTAAGTCCCAAACACTCGATCATCTTTGTATCTCTCAAATGATACAGTGCTTGTTGTGCCACGGAATCTGTATGGGCTGCTAATGTTTTGCAATGTAAAGTCACAAATATGTTCCTACTAAAGAATAAGAATCGCGTTTTTAGCTAAATCTGATGTTTTTCGAATGGGAAAACACTGATTTGTAATTCTATTTTAATTTACATGTTGTGGCTGCATGTTAGTTATTTGGGTGTGTGGTATGTGTGATTTTATAGTGTCTTTAGCTTTTGTTCATGTTATGCCATTTTCTTCATTGTAGTCACCTGTTAGGTAACTTACAAGGGATCATTCCCAGGTGTAAGTACACATTCTTAATGAGATTTGACTGGCATGCAGAGGGGCAAAATAATAGAATAAGTATTTTTTGTTTGTGACCTATTTCGATTATAAGTGGTAAAACTCATCCCATATGCTAGTTTGGCGTATTAGTTTTAGTGGGAATGTCTTCAGACGGATGATATTTAAAAAGGTATTTCATATTAAATTTGATATGTTAATTACATATCAAATTTAATATGAAATACCTTTTTATGTATCATCAGTTTGAAGATATTCCCACTAAACCTAATGTGCCAAATTAACATTGTTGAAAACTGTTTAGTAAAGTTTTGTAATAATATGAAATATTGCAAAATAACCTACCACCATTAATCAATTATGAAAAATTAAAACTTTGTTACAACATAAATTAAACAAGATTTCAAGCCACATTCATGCATGTGTAATGAAGCTGGTTTCTGAAATACCATATTTGAAAATAAACTGTTCATAATGTGCTGTCAGAGTATTTTCAATATACCTGATTAAAATACCTAAACATTCATTATTATTATAATTATTTTCTTTGTGTATATTTATTTATAATTGTTATTTTACATTTTACAGTCACTTTTTTGGCTTTTTAGTTTACTGTTTGACAAAACGTGTATTTTGTGAACTGACAATGATAAATAACTCATGGTTACTATACAAAATCTATAAAATAATGGTAATCTGTAAAGAAATGCTTACAACATGACACTTTTATAATCAAGTACCTAAAATGAACGAAATTTCTTCGCATAATATACATGACAGAGAACACAATATAAAACAAAATTCAGCATGATTTCAAATTCTCATAGTTGAACCTCCAAATATTCTGTTTATATCATGCATATTTCAGTACAATTGTAACTCTTTGCTAAGAGAACTGATTATGCACTAGTGACTGCATCTTGATTATGCTGTTTCTCAATTGGAGACTGGCATCATAATCGTTCAACAGAAATAGTTATGAAAGTCATTTCACAAAGTTCTTCCTACATTGAAAGCCATATACAATCCAAGATTATACCTGTGCAGTTGAACCCTTTGGGATCAACATCTAAGTAGTTCCTTGTCCTTAGGTATGATGCTCTTAATGGTTCTTTCATATTGACCACCTAAAGAATCTAACAATAATAATGGTTTTTCTCTCTCACTGGGAAAGAAAAATCTTTCAGATATTTTTTTATGGGCAGACGTTTGTTTACCAAATACTCATGCTTTCTCAAGGACACTTTGGAGTTCAGAAATAAATTCTAGAAGTCTCGGTCGAAACTCGGCATTGGTTTCTTTTAAACCACGTAATGGTTGGTGGTCAGTGTGAAAAAACCATTATGAGCATCGTACCTGAGGATAAGAAGGTTGTTCCTTCCAGGACTTAATGGCGTGGATACAGCTATGGGACATATATGGCTTTTGATGGTGAAAGAACTTTGTGAGATTTTCAGATCTAGTTCTGTTGAATGATTATGATGTCAATCTGCACTTGAGAAACGATATAATCAAGCTGCAGTCACTAGTACATAGTCAATTCTCTTCACCAAGGCCTACAAATGTACTGAAATATGCCTGATAGATATCAGGATATTTAGCGTATAATCTATGACAATTTGAAACCCTACTGATACGTGTTTTATGTTATGTTCTCCAGTATTATGCTATGGAAGACATTCGCCTGCACTAGTATGGCGACTGTGGTAGTAATCTAAGACACGCTGACAGCTGCCAACCACCTGAATCCCATCATGCTTCATATCTTTCCCAATAACTACGTCATCTTTCAGCAGTATAACTGTCCATACCTTGGAGCCATAACTGTATCACAGTTTTTTGAGAAGCATTATAGCGAACTCATGTTGATGTCTCGGCGAACAAATTCACATTACGTAAATCCTATGGAACCAATCTGGGTGGTCATCGGGCGCCATCATCGCTTACACAAATCAGCGGTCCGTTATTTACACGAATTACATGACCTGTGTGTAGACATCTGATGCCACATATCTCCACAAACCTACCAACGAACTATCAGATTCCCGATAAAAAGAATCAGTTATGTATGTCATTTCAAAGACGGACAACCCATTTATTAAGCAACTGGTCATAATATTTTGGCTAAATGATGGTATTACTGATTTCGGCCACTAAGTCAGGGTGAAGGCACTGCATAACTTTAAAAAGGGCACATCCTTGCATGATTATACTGCCTGCCTTAATGAACAGAGTTCCTGCACACACAATAAAACATATTAGCTTTCTAGTAAGATCAGCATTAAAGATTCTTTATGCTACTGAGCTCTGATAAAACAATCAGTCTTTCTGTTATTTTTTTCTGAATGGAGCATCTTCTCCTTTCTGGTGTGTCTTCCCCCAACTTCCTGTGGTTTGCCAGGTCACCAGTAGATGCACAAATTGTATCAGATTTTTAGTTGTCAAGAGGCATGGTCAGCCTGTGAAACAAGCTGGTTCATGACTGGAATGTTTCCGACAATCAGGCTATAAACCAGTCCATGTAAGCAAACCCTCCAGAACGCAACTGAAAAGTATCTTGTGTTTTAAACAAAGCTTGTAATGTTTTACAATTTACACATTTGTGTTTGTGAGTGGTCGTGTTTGTGAATGTGTGTACTATTGCTAGAAAGAGCGCTGGTGCTCAAAAGCCAGTGTGAATGCTGGTTTCTGTTATATCTTTCTGTTCCCTTTGCATCGACTCCCGATAGGTCAGTGGTTCTCATTCTTTAATTTTATGTATTGCTCCATCCAGGAATTTCCATTATTGTTTTACAATTTATTTCCGTTCTTGAGACTCTTAATTCTTGGAATACTGTATCCTACAAAAGCTAGTTGAAAAATCTGGAAGTTAATATATGTAAAAAATTAATAATAATTTAATAAAGATGGTGCAAGTAAATGTTGTAAATGTTAAGGATCGTGAGAAAACTGAAGTAAATACTGGTGACAAGTGGAAAGTGTACATCAAAAGAGCTATAAATGGCATTTCATGCCTCACCTTCAGTTACTGGTTGCATGGGAAATGCGCAGAAGTGTCTGTAAAGTTCATAACATACGCTTTCATGTGGAAATGCAGAAATGCATCACAGAATCATTCCAACGTGTAATGTGAAAGGTTATAAGGGACAAAGACCAGGTAATGAAAGTACTTCAAAGCGATATGGATATTTTATACGAGAAGTACACCATCCTAAGTGAAAAATACGCAAAATTAGGGAAAAAAGTGCCTCCACAATATCGCAGCCGTTTCTGTGATTGGAATGTAAACAATGATGATAGCTGATGTCGACCTACAAACAGTGCCTCGTTAAATACCGCACGTAAAATATGTGCGAAATCCGTAAATGTGATACATACAATCGCTGCCCTAAAAGTTCAAGAATAGTGCTGTGAAATTAGCAGTAATGAAAGTTTTGTTTCTCCTACATTCTGGTCTGTGAACTGGTGAAAGAAAACACAGCAAATAAACAAGATCACCTCAAATTTCTTTCTGAAAAGTGATGCAGTTTGGCAAAACAAAAAAATAGTGAAGGAGCCAATAAAGAAAAACCAGTCTGTGTTACAAAGGAGAAAGAAAGAAAAATCGACGTTTTTGGAGACAGTCACGCAAAGGGATTTGTCAAGAATTGCAAATCAACAGTAAATCATCAATAGTTACAGGTATGATTAAACTGAGTGCTGGTTCAAAGAAGTGACGAAAAACATCGTAAAATATAACTATGACAAGCATGAAACTGTTGTAATTTGTGGAGAGAAAAAGATATTTACAAAAATAATACTATGAAAATGTATAAACTGCTTTTGAGTCTTTTGCTAGTACTATCAAATACAAATATTATACTTGTAAACTTTACGCATCGGCATGATTTACCTGAATGGTCATCTGTAAACAAGGAAATTCACAGAAGTAATGCTACACGTAAAAGTTGTGGTGGGCCATTCAGTAATGTGAAATTAATTTACTCAAGCACACTTGATAGAGAATGTTTTATTAATCATGAGTTTCACTTAAACAGTAATGGGAAGGCCAGGTTAGGAAACTTAATAAGAGAAGCAATTAGTGCAATTCCAAAATGGCAGTGAATGAACTGGGGTTGTATGAATCTCCAATAGCAGTGAACCATCGTCACCAGCAAAAATAGCAGTAGCACCATGGCCAGCCATCCAAATGACAGTAGCAACAGAGGAAGCTCTACAGAACCAACATTAACAGCAGCAGCAGAACAAACATCAGTAGCAGTAGTTAAAACATCAATGACAAACCTACCAAAATCGTGAGCATCGCAGCAACAGCACGCAGCAGCACTACTTCAAATGGTTCAAATGGCTCTGAGCACTATGGGACTCAACTGCTGTGGTCATAAGTCCCCTAGAACTTAGAACTACTTAAACCTAACTAACCTAAGAACATCACACACATCCATGCCCGAGGCAGGATTCGAAACTGCGACCGTAGCGGTCGTGCGGTTCCAGACTGTAGCGCCTTTAACCGCTCTGCCACTCCGGCCGGCAGCAGCACTACACTGGAAGCAGAGCCCTGCAAAGCAAGAATTTTGTTCTGAGGCCAAACAGTGAACAACACCACATAATGGGGAAACAGTTTGCAAGCAGGGGAATCTGCAACAAAGTGTGAAAACTTTAAACGGAGTAAGAGAGAGTGTATCAACAGAGTGTAAAGACATAGGACAATCACATCGTTCAAATCATCTAAGGATTATTAGTTTGAATATTAAGTGTCTTAAAAATAAGTTCCATGAACTTGATGTAGTAGCAAATAGTGACAGTACAGATTGTTTATGTGTTATGGAAGATTGGTGTAGGGAGAGTTAATTAAATAGCATAAACTTAAGCCAATACAAACTTGCCAGTCAGTACTGCAGGAAAAATGCCCAAGGTGGTGGTGTACGTATTTATATAAACCCCAATCTTACATTCAAGTTAAAATCTGAGGCTAAATGATTAAGCATTGAAAAGATTTATGAAGCACTAGCCATTCAGTTATATAGTTTACAGAAGAAAATAATTGCTGCAGCAGTTTGCAGATCACAATCTGGAGACACTGATGTTTTTCTTAAGAAATTGGAAGTATTCCTCAACACTTTCTCTAATGAGGACTCTATGATAATTCTTTGTGATGACTTTAACATCAATCTCTTGGTCCAAAGTTCACTGAAAAAAAGTTTCTAGACATATTAAAAAGCTTCAACACCTTTTCCTAGACATGAAATCTCACTAGAACAACACACTCCAGTGAAAATTACTAGGTAACATGTGTCCAATGTGTCACAAATGAAGTGACGGTAATAAATGCAAATGAGGTGTTATCAGACCATAACCACTTAACCCTTACTCTCATTGTAATTTCTAAGAAGGAAAAAGTAGTACACAATGAGTACAAACGACTTTGCTCTACCGAAAATTGTAACCAGTTTAAAAGTATCTTAAAAAATAGAGTTTGGTCAGAAGTCTTGGCGCAAACAAAACCAAATGACGCTTGCAATATATTTTCTTACATTTTGATGACAAACTTTGATATGCGTTTCGCAAAAAGCTGGTAAGTTACAGATCATCTGGATCCAAAGTGTCACATTCATGGATTAAACCGCAAATTAAAAAGTCAGGTAAAACCAAGAAAATGATAAGTTTAAAGCTAAAGACATGTCATGATCAGCAATTTGTTGAGTATGTGAGGACCTACAAAAGACTTACCAGATTAATAAGGCAGGCTAGTAACACATCCAAAATGTGAAAAATTATAAGAAAAGAACAGGAAACCTATCTTAAAAAAAGTGAAAATAAATCCATAGAAAAAGAAGTCTTCACAGGCTCTGTAAACAATTAATTTGTAAATATTCCCCATAATTTAAATAGCAACTTTAAGCAACAACAAATAGTGGTGGCTCCAAGGGTGAATATTAGCATGATGGTAATTCCAACAAATAAATATGAAGTACTAAAAGTTATTAAAAGCTTGAAATCCGAAATGTCATCTGGGATGGATGAAGTATCTGTATCAATAATTAAGAAAACTTCATCATGTATTGTTAAACCTATAGCCAACATAGCAAACTTATCCTTTAGTGAGGGGATTATTCCTGACAAACTTAAAATCTCAAAAGTTATGCTACTACACAAAAACGATGACAGGCACAAAATAGAAAATTACCGACTTTTATCACCCCTCCCAGCTTGGGGCATGAATGAAAATCAGGGTCGCAAAATATCTAGAAAAACATAAACTAATAAACAACAGTCAACACAGTTTCCGAGTAGGGTGCAGTACAAAGACAGCCATTTTGGACTACACAACAGAAATAGAAAGCAATTTGGAGGAAAATAAAGCTATAGAAATTAATTTAGGTTTTCCCAAAGCTTTCAATACTTTGAACCATGAAATACTACTAGGGAAACTTGGAGCAATAGGAGTTAGATGTACTGTCAAAAAATGGTGTGAATCATACCTGCAAAACAGGTCACAAATAGCTGAACTGAGATAGTCTTACAATTTTCATAATTTTAAACTCATATCAGAACCAAAACAAAATGAAATATGTGTTCCACAGGGCAGCGTCCTCGGCCCATAGTTGTCTCTAATTTATATCAATGACACACATTCCAGACAGCTCAGCCAAAATTATGTTATTTGCAAGTGACACAATTGTCATAATTAGAAGTATAAAAGAGTCAACAGCAGAAAAACACCAGAAAAAGTGCTTTCCTACTTACAGTCATGAGTTTATTCGAATTAGCTGACATTAAATACAAAAAATTAACTTTATGGAGTATAGAAGTAGGTGTGAAGAGGAAAATATGTCCATGATGCTGAAAAACAAACAATAGGAAAGGTGTGTACGACAAAGCTATTCAGAATGCAGATTGACCATCATTTAAACTGGTATGAACATGTTATGTATCTTACTCAGAAATTCGGTTCAGTATGTTTTGCCTTAACAATAATATCCAAAGTATGTAGCCTAGCATGTGCTAGAGCTGTGTTCTTTGAAAACTATTTTATATTCCAGGCAACTGAAGCTGTTGAAAGGTACGGTGTTAGGAAGAACTCCGCTTACAACTACAAGTGGAGTTCTTCCTAACATCATGTGTGTATTCTTGGGTTATTTCCAGTCAGTTGAAAGCAACAGCATAAGTGTTTTGGGGCAAAACTGAGTCAAGATTAAAGAAAATTTTTACTATACAAAAAAGAGCTATTTGTATCACGACTCACAGAAAATCACAAACACACTGTAGACCCTCATTTGAATGCTATCGCATAAGTTTTAGAGGCAAAACCACATCAAGATTGATAGAAATTTTTATTACACAAAAAGAGCTATTACACAAAAAGAGCTATTTAAACCATGACTCATAGCGCACCACAAACACACTGTAGATCCTTATTTAAAAAGCTAAAGATGCTAACAATACCATCTATATATTTTTCAGATTCCCAGAAAGGATCAGTAAAAATCACTGTAATCTTCAAACCAATTGTAGCTAGCATAATCACAATACAAGGCATTGTAAAGATTTTCACATTCCATATGTAGCAAAAACCAGAAGTCAGAATCATGTGAGGCAATTAGGAATAAAGCTTTTAAATGAACTTCCATCCCAAATTAAAGAGCTGGAAGACAAAAGTAAATTCAAGCATGGAGTAAAAAGTACCTGATGGATAAATCCTCCTACAGTGTCAACGAATATCTTTTTCAGACCATAAATTGAAACATTTACTTGGTTTCAATAATTTAAATTAATTTTCAAATTATGAAATACTTTCAAAAATTCTGTTAAAGTCCTCAAATACGTTTTGTACACTCCTGGAAATGGAAAAAAGAACACATTGACACCGGTGTGTCAGACCCACCATACTTGCTCCGGACACTGGGAGAGGGCTGTACAAGCAATGATCACACGCACGGCACAGCGGACACACCAGGAACCGCGGTGTTGGCCGTCGAATGGCGCTAGCTGCGCAGCATTTGTGCACCGCCGCCGTCAGTGTCAGTCAGTTTGCCGTGGCATACGGAGCTCCATCGCAGTCTTTAACACTGGTAGCATGCCGCGACAGCATGGACGTGAACCGTATGTGCAGTTGACGGACTTTGAGCGAGGGCGTATAGTGGGCATGCGGGAGGCCGGGTGGACGTACCGCCGAATTGCTCAACACGTGGGGCGTGAGGTCTCCACAGTACATCGATGTTGTCGCCAGTGGTCGGCGGAAGGTGCACGTGCCCGTCGACCTGGGACCGGACCGCAGCGACGCACGGATGCACGCCAAGACCGTAGGATCCTACGCAGTGCCGTAGGGGACCGCACCGCCACTTCCCAGCAAATTAGGGACACTGTTGCTCCTGGGGTATCGGCGAGGACCATTCGCAACCGTCTCCATGAAGCTGGGCTACGGTCCCGCACACCGTTAGGCCGTCTTCCGCTCACGCCCCAACATCGTGCAGCCCGCCTCCAGTGGTGTCGCGACAGGCGTGAATGGAGGGACGAATGGAGACGTGTCGTCTTCAGCGATGAGAGTCGCTTCTGCCTTGGTGCCAATGATGGTCGTATGCGTGTTTGGCGCCGTGCAGGTGAGCACCACAATCAGGACTGCATACGACCGAGGCACACAGGGCCAACACCCGGCATCATGGTGTGGGGAGCGATCTCCTACACTGGCCGTACACCACTGGTGATCGTCGAGGGGACACTGAATAGTGCACGGTACATCCAAACCGTCATCGAACCCATCGTTCTACCATTCCTAGACCGGCAAGGGAACTTGCTGTTCCAACAGGACAATGCACGTCCGCGTGTATCCCGTGCCACCCAACGTGCTCTATAAGGTGTAAGTCAACTACCCTGGCCAGCAAGATCTCTGGATCTGTCCCCCATTGAGCATGTTTGCGACTGGATGAAGCGTCGTCTCACGCGGTCTGCACGTCCAGCACGAACGCTGGTCCAACTGAGGCGCCAGGTGGAAATGGCATGGCAAGCCGTTCCACAGGACTACATCCAGCATCTCTACGATCGTCTCCATGGGAGAATAGCAGCCTGCATTGCTGCGAAAGGTGGATATACACTGTACTAGTGCCGACATTGTGCATGCTCTGTTGCCTGTGTCTATGTGCCTGTGGTTCTGTCAGTGTGATCATGTGATGTATCTGACCCCAGGAATGTGTCAATAAAGTTTCCCCTTCCTGGGACAATGAATTCACGGTGTTCTTATTTCAATTTCCAGGAGTGTATATCAGGCACAGTTAATGCCCTACATACGTTTGAATGAGTGTGTGTGCTTTGTGTACTAAGTGTTTGTTCTTTATTTATGTGCTACAGGTACATAATTTGCTTTGCTTAGTTAGTATGTTATGTGTTGTTATCATGTGTTACATATAAATATTCTAATGACAGATTCCATATCACAAGGGACCGATGACCCTCGCAGTCTGGTCCCTTTAAATCCCCCAAACCAACCAATCCATATCACATGTGTGATCTTTTGAATGAGGAATAAAACAAAAATGAAATACGTAAAATTTTTCTGTAGGGTGGTGATGACACACATGGCCCTCCATCTGGTATCTGTGCACCACATCAGCTATGAAGTCCCACTACAACAGTGCTTTGATGAATCTTAGTCATCAATAAATTTATTCTAACACAAGTCCATATGTACCACAGAAAGTTAAAATCCCATGTCACATGAAAAAACTTAAAGGATTGCGACAGAAGCATAGCAAAATATTATGAGTGCAATTGTAAATATGCAGTCGATATCTTACCCACATAATATCAATTTACACACCAGGCATGAGACAGTGATACAAAGGCTGCTTGGCTGAAACCTATGAGACAAAGCAGGTTTTTGTGGAACTTCGTTGTTTTCAGCCAGTAACAGCAAGTTGGCGGTAAGGCAAAAGCATTCCGATTTGGAACGCAGTTTATAGTTGCAAAATTTACTTGACAACCACTGGAAGTATTAAAAATATCGTAACCAGAACCATTTGAATGTATCTGTATTTAATTTGTTTCTGTGAGTGTTGTCCTTCATCCAGACAAAAATAAATAATATAAGTGGAGAGAGAGAAAGAGAGAGAGAGAGAGAGAGAGAGAGAGAGAAGTTTGTGTTTCAGTCATCAATGCAATTCATAAAAATTCTCACCATGTAAACTTAAACTGATTTACAAGTAGCTGAGAATAGTAACGATGTATGCCTCTTTACACAAGTCATTTGGACTGAGTATCACACAATTAATAGGAAGTTCCATATCACTTCTGGTAATCTGCTGAACTCTCTCTCCCCCACCCAGACTCTAACTGTATAAGGTTCACAGGAAAAGCATCAACAACTCTTATTACGATGTGTGTGATGGCAAACTGCTAATTCTGCATGAGGGAACTCTTTGCAAGTAATACACCGTCTGGGTCCTATCGGGCATTGCAGTTTTAGAACGTTGAAATCAAAGTATCGCCAGAAGCAGAAATTAGTTATACAACACATTAACACATGTCTGCATGGAATGTGCCAAATTGTCTTTCCCTGCATGTGCTGTACTCTACATAGTCCTTTGTTCTTCTAATAACTGGTTAATTGTGATGTGAATCAATGCAATAAGTCTCCATGAGTTTTTTGTGGTGTGTCAGTGCAATAAAATTTACGTGGGTTTCTCACACATATCATTATAGCCTGAGCACAACGTTTCAGAGAGGCTACTGTCTATTACCGTCTTCTGGCAAAGTGCCGAAGTATCTGAGACTGTATCCCTATATATCTGCAGTGGCGAAACGAAGCTCACAAACCTCATGCTTCAATGAAGTGTGGCTGTTGATGTGAAATATACAAATAAGTAAATATATTATAAAAATACTGTACATTTAAAAGTTTGAAAAGTAAAAAATGATACACGCTTATATAATACAAACGAAACTCCTTACTTTCATTGGCAAGAGGACAACATTGTTGATTTGGCAATGCTGCGCCATGTCGCGCTGGTCATGTGAAAGTGCAAATTGAGGTGCAGCAGTCAGTAGCAAGTCACATTCATAGCTAATCCATGTGGTAACATTGTTTAAGGAAACTTATGATTATTGCTAGTGTCCTAAAAGTTATGATGTTATCTAAGAAGTATAAATAAGAAGAAGGGAACAGAGTGTTTAATAAAGAGTGGAAGGAGCAATTCGTTTTTGTAGAGAGGAACGGTAGACCAATGTATCTTTTGTGTCAAATGACGCTGTAACAGTACAAGGCTAGTAAGCTCAAACGCCCTCTTGACACTGGTCATGGTGGTTTCACGAAAGGCTTTTCGGATGGATCTCGGTTAAAGAAAACTAAATTGTCATCATTAAAGGGAAAAATCGAGGGCAGATTAGGGTTATGACTATGTTTACCAGGGAAGCAGATTTTACAACTGAAGCCGCTCCCATCTTGGCTTTTAATACTGCAAAATTAAAGAATACTTACAAAAAAGGGGAAGTTTAGAAATAACAATACTGCACAAATTGTTTCTCTTTTAGATCTTGAAAATAAGAGACTTCAAAAACTGTATAATCAAATGACCGCCTGTAGATATTCAATAGAGAGGCGAGATTCTGTTATTAGTGGTGATGTAGTAAGTAATTTGCAGAAATATATAAATGACTGCCCAGCAATGAGTCTGACTTAGGATGGGTCTAAAGGTATCCAAGATAAATTCCTGCTGTGTCATATTTGTTAGATTTGTGTCAAATGACTTGGAATGGTGGAAGAACTATTAAATCTTGTTACATTGAAGGCTACATCTCTAGGCTGTGACATTGAGGAAGCCCTGGATGGTGCTTTAGTGAAATATTCAGTACCTACTGGAAGAATTGTCTGTATTGATGGTGTAAGGTCTATGACTGGTAGAAAGCAAGGTCTTTGGGGGCTTTTAAATGCTCACACTTCATGTCCTGATTTCCGACCTGTCCACTGTATTATTCATAGAGAAAAAAATTAACATCTAAATATTTTCAGTGTCTACATTTGATGCAGATGCTACTAAAGCTTGTGAGCGACATTCGCTCAAATGTCGAAACTCACCGACAGCTCAAATCCTTCATAGAAGAAATCAGCAATGACGAATTTCCTGATGATGTGTTTTGGTATTATTTAGTCCTTCAACTAGAGGAGCCACAGTAGCTGTTAGACATGGCCTTTTTTACTGATGTTGTTCAGCAATTGCAGACACTAAATACATTTTTCCAGAGAAGAGATAATCTTATTTCCGTTTTAGCACAGTCTGTGTTCAGCTCTCATAACTTCCTTTCAGAAACATCTTCAGACAAACATTTGCTCATTTCATATGCCTGAATTTAACTATTAAAAGCCTGCCTTTAGTTCAGTTGTAAATACAACAATGTTCATGTCGAATATCTGCCCTTTCAGAAGAAATAAATGTCAGATTCAGTGATCTGAGGACATTTAAAACTTCATTTTCAATCCTGGAAAATCATTTCCTTGGTGGTGTTATGGACGATGGGTGCTTAATTTCACCAGCAGTTATTAAGGATTCATCAGCTGTATAGTTGGATGTACTAGAACTTTTAGTGGACAAAGGGCGAAGTGGTCTGAAATGTAACAATTTTTCAGTTCTTGAATTTTTGAAGAAGGATCCAAAAGAAAAATATCCACTAATAAGAAATGGATTTCCACTTTCGAAGCAACTTATATGTGTGAATCATTGTACTCAAGACTCAAGTTTATGAAATCTAAATATCGACCTGTACTATGTGATGAACATTTAAGTGAATTTGTGTAAAGTGCATTTACCATTTATCAGCCGGATTTCAAAAAGCTCATAGCAAAAGTAAACAGCCGAAAAGGCACATTACAAAGTAACTTCCAGTTTCTTGGTGTGTAATAAAATAGTTCAGTAATGTCATTTCTCAAATAGTGTTTCTTCATTAATGTTAACTGTTAGTCTCTAAATGCGGCTCGCGCCGAAACACCTCCATACGTCTCCGGCTCCCAAAGGGAAGTTAAGTGGCTATCCCTGTTATGTACGGCAGGTCTCAGAAGTGCCAATTTAAACCTCACAATTGCTTCTCCACAACAATATGAATGCTGGTATTTTGTTTACTTAGCTGGCAACTACTTCCGTCATACATCGCTGGATAAGCTATGCAGAAATCTCCCTCTGCCATTTTATTGGTTAAAGACTGGTTGGAGTTGTGTGAAGATTCCTCATCATTCATTTCTCAGTTGCCTCCTTAAAAATGCTGTCCCAGAAACTGTAAAGTGAACAATGGACGGATGTATTTTCTGTATCGAATGTGTGTTCTTCTGTTGAGCTATGCTCTGCCAGTACACATTTATTTTCCTGCTCAAGCCTTACATTTTGTATATGTGCCATGCAACGTACAGGGACACATCGCTGCACCAATTCATCCAAAGTAAGTTTTTTCCCCATTCATAGGCAAAGTACAGAGCCAACATGTACGACGTCCATGGTTGTCATTCATGCCACACAGAAGATTCCTAATTTTTGCAGGTGGTTGAAATATGGGCTCAATAACTCCCTGAGACAGAGCTCGGTCGATTCTTGTGGGAGATGCACCCACATATGTCACGAACGGAACTTTATGTTCTCTTTCACTGTTTTCTTCTTGTTTTCTCTTGTCATTGGGTTTGTGTGCAATCAGTGCCTATAAAAATGAAGAAATTAAGAAGACACTGCTTAGAAAGTGCAAGCCTTGATAACATATAATGTGCCGAGTCGTTCTCCAAACTATAGCTACATCCAAATCATCTAATGAAGGTCAGGCAATAATAGCGGAAAAACTGTTCATAATGCACCGCAAAATACTATTTCCACTGCTGCGCAGCCCAACCACAATTCTCAACTTTGTTGCTGTTCGCTGATCACTGGACGTCCACTCCAAATATCAGTGTGAACTCGCATGACACTCAAGTAGTAAGTGGGTATGTTGAGTGCACTAGGCATGATTATAATGCACAACCATTTTTTACGAATTTTATGAAATTTTATAAAATTCGTAAAAAAGGGTTGTGTATTAAAAACAGGCCTAGTGTGCTCAGTGTACTCTCTTACTACTATATATAAAAATCCAAGTTAATTTTGGGTTCAATAGAAGGAAATAAAATTTAGTTGAAAATAATGGGGATTTTGAAACAATAGAATTAATTTAAAAAATAGCTATGTTTTTTCATTCTTAATTGAAATCTGTATAGAATGAAATAAAATTTTAGTTGAAACAATCTCATTTTTAGCGCACTAGAATTAATTAAAAATAATTTGAGACACAAATTATTTATTCTAGTCAACAACATGTCTGCAAAACATTTTGGCGCTTTTTGAGAGGAAACCCAGTGGGTTTTTTCTTATGTTACTCTCGTTTTTTTGCTGATTGTTGCTGTTGGACTGCTCCTTGGATGCTAACTGCCATCCACCCATCTTCTTTCTGTGTCTAGGTTAGTACACATGGCATGTACAGAGAAGAACTGCTGACAGCAGATATTCTTGTCTTCCTCCAGATGAACTCAAGCAGTGGGCGACGACAGTAAATAACAATAGTATTTGGCAGCTGAACCAATCCTACAGCTACTGAGCTGCACCCCACAAATGTTCAAATGTGTGTGAATTTCTAAGGCACCAAACTACTGAGTTCATCGAAACGAAGTTGATTTGAGAACAAAGATGAGACATCTGTTAGAGTTTTCCTGAATCAGATCAGGTAGCTAAAGCCATCAGGAAACTGGTTTGACAGTATGGAATGACTTTCAGACCACTTTGGATAGTTGTAGAAAACTTCGGTGAGCCATGAGGCACGTTAGAGGCAGGAACTACACAAAATTTCACGCCAGCCACCCTCTGAATAGATGGATTTGCGTTAATTCCTCAGCCAAATGAAGTCTAGTTCGAAATTTTTCTTGTTGCCTAAATCATCAACTTCGACAGTTTGTAGTTCATAGAAAGGAATTCGAATTTTAGAATTTTTCAATTTTTTTTTCTTTGTTCAAGCCCATAATTCAGTACATATTTAATAATGGGTACAAAAAATTTCCATAAATTCTACTACATTTTTGCCTTCTGTTGGATATATATCCTTTTTTTCAACTGCAGCATAATTGTAGTAAGCCCATCTAAGAAGAACATCCCAAGTGCTGGTACTCTAAATAGAAATCTTCTTCCCATAAAATCTCTTTATAGTCCCTGAAGAAACCACCAACTATATCCAGTGGATAAAGCACTTCATTTTTCTTACTGTTTACCTTACTGTTATTCCATACTTATTTTATCATTAAGATATGAAGTCAAATACAAAAAACTTTTTATGAAATAAAAGCATGCACTATTCTAAACACAACTATATTTCCTTGTTTATGATTGTAAAATCAAATAGCTTCACCAAATAATTGTTAGTTAATTTTTTATTAGATTTTCCATCATAAGTTGAATAATCTGTACCATTAGCACCAATAATACTGAAGCTCATGTACAACTGAGCATGATTAGGACAAAGGTATCCGTCACCCTTATTTATGTTAATTTCTGTATGCTTATTAGGAATATTTAGATTGTTTTTTGATCCCTCATTCACAGGGAATAAGTAGAGCTCCTAACTCTCTATTTTGTTCATTACTTATTAAGGGTAAAAATTTATTGAGCCATTTATAAAATTACTGTTACAGTAGCACCATTGAAGTCGATCAATTACTTCTAAATCCTGTATATTATCGTTTTCATCAGTCATAGTTTCTTCTAATTCCTGTATAGCACCAAAAATTCAAATACGTACAGGATTATGTGCTTCACAAATTATTTGTCCACCTAATTCAGTGTTAGTCTTGAATGAGGCAATAATATAAGATTCTCAATGAAAATGACCAATATGTTTCACAAAAATTCCATCAGCTTGATTAAAATTTTCATTGATTAATTCTACTGGAATAAATTTAGGTATATCATCAGCAAATGCTTTTTTATTAGCTTCAATACTTCGACCACTAAATCGAAGCATGATTCAAATACCATCCTTTATATCTATATATAATTTAACAACCCTCTCAGTAGAATTTTTTTTTAATTTTATCGGCTTTAGTGTGTATATTAGGCTTTTTGAACGAAGCTTTTCGAACTGCATTGGTCGTTGGGAATTTATGTTGTTTCTCCATTACAACATAATTTGTTATTTTTTGGAGTAATATCTGGAGTTGGAACTGTTGTATAAAACCCAACCAGTGCAACATTGCTAGAACTTTCTCATACAGGTACAGTCAATCATTTTTTAAGAACAGATGACTTACCAATCAATTAAAATAGGTGACTCATTTAATATTAGAAAAAATTATTAAATTAAATGAAAACAAATTAGGAACCAAAAATAATAATCCCAAAGAGGAGATAAAGAAATAATCATGGTAAGCTTTTACCTAACTCAATTCGATATGCTATAATACATCCAAATGGTTGTGGAAAAATAAAATCAATGACTGACACTTATGTGCTAACTCCAGGATGGTTAAACTGGAATAAGATAAATCACTTGTATGTTTATTCAAAAATTTATTCAACTAAAATATCAAGAATTTATAAAAATGTGTACAAAAGTGGTAGATAAAATAATGAGAAAATTTGGTGCAAACAGTGATGGAATTCAAAATATCCACGGGTGTACTGCCAGTCTACAGTGTCCAACGGGGTCAATATTTCGGCGATCATACATGTCACCATCATCAGGCGTACCGTCGAGGATCGATGCCATGAACACCAGAGGCACACTCGAGTAATGTACCCGAGCATGTTGGTGGTGGCTGAACATAGTTTGTCAGAAAATCACGCTATGGAGTATGAATGCACGAGGATTCTGGTACAGACGTCGAAATACTGGGGCAATGTTGTTAGAGAGGCTATCGAAATTCGCAACAATGACGACCTCATAAACCGGGACTGTGGCTATAATCTTAGCAAGGCTTGGGAACCAGCGGTTGGGTTAATCAAGAGTAAATCGAGCAAACTTATAGTTGTGGTGACCACGGCGGACAGAGCCATCACTCCGACGTCATCTCAGACGCCGTCGCAATCTGTTCCACCGCGCGACCGTGGCGCGGGGCGCGGACAGTGGAAGGAGCTCGCCGCGGCGGAGGGTATTTAAATCGGCCGCCGCTGCAACCTAACCCAGTTCCCTCTGAGCAGCCATAGCGTACGGATCTCCATGACGGCACGTTCACAGGAGCTCAGTCCGTCAGTTCACCGGATGATGGCGACATGTATGATTGCTGAAAAATCGTGCCCGTTGGACACTGTAGACAGGCATTACACCCATGGATATTTTGATTATCAAATACGCCGGGAGAAACTCAAGAATCACAGTGATGGAATTATATGACTAGATCAATACCAAGATGATTTCATTCTTCAAAATAAAGATGTAGTTAGACAATATCTTACCAGAGGAAGAGACAAATTACTATGTGGTTTTAATTTAGCTCAGACATATTTAAAAATACCAAACCAATTAATGAGGGATAGTCCAATTTTTTAAATTTTTTAGGACAACATTTGAAATTTGATGATTTTTAAAGAAATCAGTTGTAAATGTTAGAATGATCACTTTCGATTTTTTGCAATAGATATGTCTAGGAAACCAATTGAAAGAAAATACAGATAGTATATAAGAGATTTCCTAACTTAATGTTCTTTATCCTTATTAAATGAGCACTTTAAAATATGATATCGCATAACTATTAGACCATGGTGATGGTATTGTACTTGAACATATAAATGAATTTAAAGAAGGTTTTGACTATACAACTGAATATGAAAAATTAGAAAAAAACTGGTGAATGTTATATTAATTGTTTGTAGGCTAGTAAAGAACGTAGTTGTGGGCCAGGTACATGTGGCTGCATTTTTTTGATAAGGGGAAAAGCAGAATGAATTACCTTGCTAATTTTTATGAATTCATACATAAAAATATATTTAATTTCTGTTTTATATCCTTAGTATATGCTTCAGAAACATGACCCAGGGGTTATAAATAAAGCTTAACGAAATGAACCAAAAAAATAAGAAATAAAAGAAGGATTCAGGTTTTGGAAAATATAACAAGTACATAAAAAGAAAATATAAAAAAGCTCAACCTGTCATTGATGCAATCAAAAAGTTAAAAAAGAAGTTGAAGGTTTAGGTGATAATATACTGAAAGCTATTGAAGAAAATAGAGGCTGAAAAAGAAATGGCTCATAGATATTTAGAGGAATTTGGAGATACAGCAGGATATTACATCCAAAGTACGAATGGTCTGATGATCTTCCTAATAAATATGACTATACCTTATGTAAATCATATATGCAAGATTTCCTGACATAATATGGAGAATAGCTCAAGGTGAATGTGAAAGTAGAAAAATAAATACGTTTAAATATATTGGTGATAAAACACTAAAATTTGATGGAGATAATTTAACTAGCTATGGAAAGGTTTGTGAAGTTACAGATGGACTAATGAGTCTGTTAACCCAAAAACACATAGATGATATTGGTGAAAAATTTGATGGTGTTCATTTATCAAATTATGCAGATATATTATGTCATTGAGATGCATTATATTCTGAAAAGGAACCAAATACAGTAAACTCAAGTATAGGTATAAAATACAATTAAAGTGATAAAACAAATAGATAATCATTACTACCCAAAATTAAGATGATTACAACAATCACAGATTATTCAGATGCATATGATTTCGCAAAAATAGAACTAGATAATAAAAATATACAGAAAAACTAATTTAAAGTATTTGGATGAATGATGTTAGGTATTTAATCGATAGATTACCAGCTATTCATGGAGAAGAATTAGCTGGAAATAAACACGATCATAATGAAAAAGTGGGGATATCACAAACATTAACAAATAAGTTTAGTGACTTAATTACCAACAATCTGCAAGAAATTCCATATTCGATCGGAGTTTTGAATAACTTATCACACACATTTTGGAAAAATGCAAAATATGGAAAAGTGTTAGTTAACACATTAAATTTAAATCGCCTTTTGAAATGCATCTACCAGTACTGATTTTGTTGTCCAGCGATCAAAACAGATGAAAGTTTAGGTAGAGGAAATGAAGGAAGAAATCCACTAGATGAAGCTAGCAAAAAATATGATATTACATTTAGAGATAATAAAGATTTAGAAAAAAGACACCAAGCAGATAATGAACTTCAACTAGCTACAAAAGAAAGAATGAATGGTTCTCATGCATCAATTTCAGAAAAATTAGCTGCTACAGCAGAGGAATAAGTTTGGAAAGAGAAAATTAGGTACCGCCCTGGAACTTGATGATAACAGTTGGGTACTGTAAAAATATTAAACTTTATAAACAATTTTTATCTTTTTAAATGAAACACTTCAGTACTGATTATACTTTGCTACCTAGTTGGAAAACTAAACTAAATCAATTAAAATTGAATTCAATAATAAACAATTAAATAAAATTGCTAATTTTTAACTGAGGCACAAAAAATAAAGAGAGATAAAAAACTGATGGTAATCTACTCATAACATTAAGGATACCAGTAATGAAAAAAGTTATCGAATTCCTAACAAAAAGGAAAGAAAATTCAAAAGTAACAAAACATGACAGAACATCTCTTCCTTTCTTATTGACAGCATTACCATTGTTATCAATAATTGGTTCACTGGCAGGTGGGGCAGTTGGTATTGCAAAAGCAGTAAAGGACAAGATAAAGGTAATGCAGAAGCAGAAAACAAAAAAGATGTAAATAAGTAAGGGAGAAGAAATCTGGCGCTGGAACAAAAAAGTGCAAAAAAATTATCCATTCATATGCTAATATGTTAAGTAATTTTGATACAGGAAACCTGGCTAAACAATTACAAATCAAATACATTCTTGATGTTTTTATGATCGATGAATTACCTAATCATCCTAGAGAATATAAGTCTGGATTAAGTAATTTAGATACATGTGATGATGCTGCCTCTCATTGGATCTGTTATTACAAGAATAAAGATAAAAAATGTTGATTTATTCATTTGGATTAAATTTGTGGCCACTGTGTATATTTGTTTTAAAACTGATGTCAGATAATTATTCACTATGTGTTCAAAAGTACCTGGACACCCCTAAAACACACTTTTTTCATGTTAGGTACATTGTGCTGCCACCTACTAACAGATAGTCCATATAAGCGTTCTCAGTAGTCATTAGACATAGTGAGAGGGCAGAATAGGATGCTCCGCTAAACTCATGCACTTCGAACGTGGTCAGGTGATTAGGTGTCACTTGTGTCATACATCTGTACACGAGATTTCCACACTCCTAAACATCTCTAGGCCCACTGTTTCCTATGTAATACTGAAGTGGAAACGCGATGGGAGACATGCAGCACAATAGCATACAGACCAACCTCGTTTGTAGACTGACAGAGACTGCCGACAGTTGAAGAGGGTGGTAATGTGTAATAGACAGACATCTATCCAGACCTTCACACAGAAATTCCGAACTGCATCAGGATCCATTGCACATATTATGACAGTTAGGCAGGAGGTGAGAAATATTGGATTTCATGGTTGAACGGCTGCTCATAAGCCACACATCATGCCAGTAAATGCCAAACGACGCCTTGCTGGTTGTAAGGAGCGTAAACATTGGGACTGAACAGAGAAAAAACGTTGTGTGGAGTGACGAATCATGGTACACGATGTTGCGATCTGATGGCAGGGTGTGGGTATGGTGAAAGTCCGGTGAACATCATATGCTAGCGTGTGTAGTTCCAACAGTAGAATTTGGAGGCGATGGTATTATGGTATTATGGTGTGGTCGTGTTTTTCATGGAGGGGGCTTGCACCTCTTGTTTTTTTGCGTGGCACTATAACAGCACTGGTCTGCGTTGATATTTTAAACACCTTCTTGCTTCCCACTGTTGAAAAGCAATTTGGGGATGGCGATTGCATCTTTCAACACGATCGAGAACCTTGTTCATAATGCGCAGCTTGTGGCGGTGTAGCTTCACGATGATAACATGGCTGTAATGGACTGGTCTGCACAGAGTCCTAACCTGAATAATATAGACTACTTTTGGGATGTTTTGGAAAGCCGATTTCGTGCCAGGCCTCATCGGCTGACATCAGTACCTCTCCTCAGTGCAGCACTCTGTGAAGAATGGGCTGCCATTCCCTAAGAAACCTTCTAGCAGTTTATTGAACGAATGCCTGTGAGAGTGGAAGCTTTGATCAAGGCTAAAGGTGGGCCAACACCAAATTGAGTTCCAGCAGTACCGATGGAGGGCGCCATGAACTTGTAAGTTATTTTCAGTCAGGTGTCCGGATATTTTTGATCACATAGTGTATGTTTAATTAAATTTTGAAAATAGTGCAGTGATATTTTTTCCAATAAGCTAAACTACAGACTACTGAAGAAATAAAGTCAAAAATAAAAATAAAATCAGAGGAAATAGAATCTTAAGAATCAAAAGCAGGAAAAATAGTTAACGAATTGGTTAATGAACCAGAAACAGACACCTTAATGAGTCAGTTTCAGCAAGAATTAAGTAAGATTTTTAAAGCAATTGAAGGTTATTTTTAAAGGTAGAAGGTTAGTAAATATAACAGATCCTGCAAATAGTTATGATGCAGTTACTAAACAATATTTAGAAAATGAATCAACCAGTATTGTTAGTAAACCTGAGAACACAAGTGTTTTATCACAATTCAGTAATTATGCCACTACAAATCAACTTAATGAAAACGTGATACACATTTATACCACTTTAATTCATCTAGATGAGAAGGTGAAAAGTTTGCATACAGCTCTTACATTTGCTTTAGATAGGAGCAATAGCCTAGAAAATATAGTACATAATGAACAAGTATTTGAATTTACTTTTATGACTGTAGACAAAAAAATGTGCAATTTTGAATATGACTTATGGCCTAAAATAATTATTGTTGTTGGTAATAATATAAAGAAAGATTCGAAATTTGTTAGTCTGATAGTACAGTAAATGTATCTTACAAGTTGTATGAAGCAAATTATAGTAATGAATCAATAAAGGTACAAAAATCTAATTTTGTGACTGTAAGATTAAAAGTTACAGTTACAGCTGCACCACTAGATATAAAGAAAACTATATTTAGTGAAATAATTTAATATTTAATAAATTTTTAATCTATATAAGTGAATAACCATATCTGATGCTTAAATGCAGAAAATTTACCTAAACATGTAATCCTCACAGAGTAGCAAAAAAGAAAAATGCACAGTTTGTAAAACTAAATAGTGTAAGTTTGTTAAGCAAATTTTGTACGTGAGAGATGGGTTATTCATCCAGACCTGATATCATTAATGAATTACGTAAAACCATGAGAATAATATTTAGAAAAAGACATTTGATTTCTTTTGGTGTAGTTGAAGCTGATCTAGTAGAAATGGATTCCAGTAAATTGAAAGGAAGTTAAAAAATAAGTAAAGGATATAATATTTATTAACTGTAATAGATTTTTCAAAATATGCTTTGTCTATTCTAGTTAAAGAGGAAACAACTAAAAATGTAGTTGATGCATCTGAAAAAAACATTTAGAGAGGAAACTCTAAGGAATTTACAGACAGACACAATTCGATAATAAAGAATTTATAAAACTTACGGAAAATATGATATTAATCAATATTCAGTTTTTACTGAATTAAAGACATCTGTTGTAGATGGATTTAATAGAATGCAAAAGAAGTGCTGTGGAAAAAAATTGACTTACAAGATATAATAAATGGACTAAACTAGTTGAAAGATTCTTTGATGAATACAGTAATACAAAGCATTAATTTTATTAACAATAACAACAATAATAATATTAAGAATAATAATATTAACAATAACAATAAGGTGAATGAACTAAAAGCTAAATAACGATAACTTATTCAAATGATTCATCTTATGTGTAAAATTTTAAATTTAGAACATTTGCATGAGTTGTACTTGAAAAATTAAACACATGGAACTACAATGGTTGGTTATATCAAAAAGGAAAATCTATTTACTGAATTTGGTTGAACATATGTATCAAAAAAAGAAAAATTGTCTAAAGATTTTATGAGAGAAATTAAAGATAAATTAGAATGGAATAATATATCTGTGTATCAGACATTGTCAGAAGATTTTATTCAATAATATCAAGATAATGTTGACTGGATAGAAATTACATTGTAACAAAACTTCTCAGAATTTTTCATGACAGAATTTAAGGTGTAAGTAAACTGGGATAGTATATCATACCAACAAAATATATCTGAAAACGTCATAAGACAAGTTAAAGACAAATTAGATTGGTCATATGTGTCATATCATCCAAAATTGTCTGAAGATTTAGTTAGAGAATTTAAAGATACAGTCGATTTCATTAATGTATGAAGTAATCCAAATTTATCTGAAGATTTTTGTCAGAGAATTTCAAGACAAAATCGATTGGATTAGTGTATCAGTTGAACAAACACTATCTGAAAATTGTACGAGAGAACTTCAAAATAAAATAAAATGGTAAAGTATATCAATGTTTCAAAATTTATCTGAAAATTTTATGAGAGCATTTAAAGATAAATTAGATTTGAATGGTATATCAAGTGACCAAATATTGTCTGAAGATTTTTAATGGAAATTAAAAGCAAAGTAAATGGGAAAAAATTTTAAGTTGTCAAAATTTATCTGCATCATTCATACAAAAAATAACAGCACCGCATGAAATAACTGATCAGTCTGAAGGTAATGATTGTACCACATGTTTAATTGATCAAATCATTAATTTGTAAAACCAAAATGCAATCATATTTTTTTGTAGAGATTGTATTGATCAGTGGTTAGCAGATCATACTTCTTGTCCAGTGCGTTGAAGAGTTGTTAAAAATTTGTGAGATGGCTCAGTTTTGAAGAAAGGTAATTATATTATTAATCAATTGCTCTTGTGTGTAATCATTTAAAATATTGAAATCATTGTGCGAACAAGAATTCTTAATGTTTCTTTCATTCTTTGGCATAAACTTACTGAATTCGGATTGTAATAAAGTCTTAACATTTCTTCAAAAATTGGATATCTGTCTTCAGTTCAAAAATTGCCTTTTGAAAATATTTTCGATGTGTTCTAATGACATAATAATTATATTCAAAGTATTAATCAGATATTCTGATGGAATGTTTGAGGAGCAATATAAGGTAATAAATTGTCAATTTCTCTGCTTCTGTCTTGTATTATTCCCATACCATTATCAACTACTCCATTTAAATTTTCTATGCATTCATCCTTAATTTGTTTACGTTTTCCAAGTCAGTTATTTGACCTCAGTTCATCTCTTTAATTTGATGTTCTCCATGTTTGCGAATTGATTGTAATACCTCATGTCTAATCCACTTCTTGGATCGTTTGGTTTCTTCCAGTTGTGATTGTAAAGTTAAAGAATAGAGGCCACCCTTATTGAGGGAAATAGCTGATTTCTCATTTCCTTTCAATACTCCAAATTAATGGGTTTGACTTTTCTAATGCAATAATATCACCATCAGCAAAATGTTTGAATGATTGTCCATTTTTAAATTCTAAAATTTTAGCCTCATCTTTTCCTTTAAAACATTTTTTTCATCAATAATCACTAATACTTGTTTCCCTTGAATGTAAGCTTGTTGTTGATGAGGTCTGTGACTATCTTCATTTAATAAAAATAATTTTTAATAAATTTTTTGTTAATAAAAATTTATAATATTTTCAGTCTATGTAAATGAACGTACTTCTACTGTTGTTGATTGTGGAAACAGTAGTTGGAGATGACAGAAGTAAAGCAATAAAATATTTGAATGATTATGGTTACCTAGATATTCAGGATGACACAGAACTTCCTCAACTGAATGATGTTGTATTCAGAAAAGCACTAATGATATTTCAGGACACATATGGTCTTGAAATAAATGACGAGTTGCGAGGAAACTTTAAATTTTGGGTATAAACCTAAATGTGGTGTACAAGATATAAATAGTGGCTATAGAACTAGTATGTATAAATGCAATAAAAATATATAAAATGGTATTATAAAGGTGCTACTAAAAAGATATTTCAAGCGACAAAGGCTGCATTCCATTACATCATAAGTATATTGACATTCAGTCTCATCAAGATAACAATCATCCTGACGATTTAATCAAATATAAAATGTGTGTATGCAGTTATGAAATTTATGGTCACCATTGTCCATATGATGTAGATGGAAATGCTAATGTGGTAGGTCACACATTTTTCCAAATATGAATTATGACGTTTTGGTTCATGAAAGTAGTCTTGGATAAGGTTTAGAAAACATGGATGATGATGGAGCAATAATGTATCCATACAGTAATGGTTCACATTTAGAATTATGTGAAGATCATATCGATGCTATTCAAAATTGTATGGTAAAATATATTGACAACAACACAGCCATCTATACTGAAAAGAATTCCAGTCGTTTCATATGAAGGAACTGACTCTTTGTGTCAGATTAAGAAGTTGGATCACTTATTATCTGTGAATGGAATTTTATACATCTTTTATCAGAAGTGCGTGTGGATAGGTAGTGATTTCAAATCACAGCTAATAACATTTTTACCACGTGATTTACAAGGAATAGATTAAATATATCAAAGATGAGGCTGTGAAATTGTTTTCTTTGTTGGCAATATGATAAATATGTGTATATTACAATTAATACCAGGATATGCTAAGGCAATATCTAATAGGGGATTGCGTTAGGATTTGAAACTAAATGGTTTAGTAAACAGATATACAAAAACACCGTTGAATTCCATAATGAACTTTTCCCTGTAGTGACATATGAATGCGATTTTAAAAATAAAAGATGAGGTATTATAAGCAGCGAATTTCCAGGATTGTGTACTAGAATAAATTCGGTGTTTAGGTACATTAATGGATTGTTGTAAACAATAGTATACAATAGAAAACGAATTCCTCGTGTGTGCAGAAAAAATGTTTCTATATATTATTATAAAAATCACTAGCAATGAATTCCAAGTGAAGAAGATTTGAAGATATTGTTGTCGATGAAAAATAGTGGACAATAGACTGAGACAGTTAACACACAAATATGTGTTGAATGTCATGAGATTAAAGAAATAGACTGTTTTTACTCTAATCCCATCTAACATACAAGTTGATGTAAGGAATGTACTCTAGAATGTATAAGGAGCGTTCAAAAAGAAAAAATCTGGAGGCATAGTTACAGAAACCAGTATCTGTATGTTGGAAGTATTGACACTGGGTATTGCGACACTTGTCCCACTGTGACACAAGGTGGTGAATGGCTGTCTTATAAAATTCCTGGGGCTGCAATGTTAACCACTTCTGCACGTACAGTTGGACGTCGTCGCCCGAGATGAATCGTTTGATCCTCAGAGCCTTTTTAAGGGGACCAAAAATGGTGTAAACACAGGGAGAGAGGTCCAGACTGTTTGGAAGGTGGCTGTGAACCTCCCATTCTAATTTCTGCAGGAGTGCCACGACTTTTTTGGCAGTATGAGGCTTTACATTGTCGTGGAGCAGAATGACCCCACGGGTGAGACATGGTTATTTTGATTTGATTGCTTATTGAAGGTCAAGGTTTGCGAGTAACGCTGGACATTCACTGTTGTCCAGTGCTGCAGGAAGTGAATCAGAAGAGGGCCATCTTGGTCAAAGAAGAACTTCAGCATAACCTTTCTTGCACTCATGCATATGACGAAGTCCAGCTGTACTTGCAGAACTGGTTAACATTGCAGCCCCGGGAATTTTATGAGACAGTCATTCACCACCTTGTGTCACAGTGGGACAAGTGTTTCAGCACCCAGGGTTAATACTTCTAACATACACTTACTGGTTTCCGTACTTATGCCTGTGGCTTGTTTCTTTTCGAATGCCCCTTATATCAAAAATAAGAAATTACTTAATAAAATTTTTTGTATTAAATAAGAGACTAAAATGGAGCAATCTGTGATTGCCCAACTTCATGATTATTGAAGAAGTAATATAACTAATTATAATAATTAATTAATTAAATTATATCTAATAATTTACCTTTTCCTATGGAGGATCTCATTAATATGAGAGTATCTGAACTCAAACCTAAAGCTAAAATCTTGGTAATAGAGGCTATAGTAAATTAAAGAGAGCAGAATAAATTAATTTAATTATTTTACAAGATCTTCGATTTCATCAAGAATTATTTCTAAAGACTAATAAAGGACCACCGCATATAGTTAATACAAAATATTTTTACAGATTTGATGTTGATGGTTTTGAAAAAACTACCCCACCAAGTAAGGAAAAATAGTCAAAGCTAGATCACATTTATCCATTCAGCAGTAAATTATTTGAGAAATAAAAGAGATCAAACTGTTGAAAAATTATTTATTCGTGAATAAAAAATTAAATAAAGTTTAATGAAAAATTTAAAGCTTTGTCTCTTGACTATAACATTGTCTTTAACGATGCCAACATTAGTAAACTAGATACTGTTAGTTAGAAACCACTTAATTCTATGTTCAAAGTGGCTAAAAATAGAAATAATTTTAAAGAAGGAGGTAAGCTGAATATAACAACAGCAAATCGAAAAATGTTTTACCCAATTTCTACAGGATTAAATCATCAAAAAGTACTTAATAGTTTGTTCACGTTTTATGCATTAAAAGCAGAGATATTTTAACATCTGATGAGTCTATTGATACAGCAAATACTGCAATTAATATTCAAATGTTAGCAATTCCAAGAGGTAGCAAAGGTAATAAAATAATAAATTTAGTTGATGATAAAAGGGCTAAAACATGCATTACTAGAATTAATAGTGGTGAAAGTTTGTGTTGCCCTAGAGGAATAATGGTTGCATTAACACATCACACAGATTTTATCTTACAGATAGAGCTAACTACTGGCGATATTAAGAAAATTAGAGGAGATAAATACTAATTACATAAAGATTTAACCAAAATATCATGTAACCAATTAGGTGAATATAAGGATGAAGCATTTACTCTAGATGATATTAAAAATGTTGAGCAGCTGTTGGATATTGAAATAAATGTTGTATGCACTGAAAATTTCTGTTCAACTGCCTGTTATGGTGCTGACAATGGAATAAAAATATATCTGTATAGAAATCGCAACCACTTTGATGTAATTAACAGTATGTCAGCTTTGTAAGGGTCATCGTATTTCTTTAATAAGTGTAACAAAACAAGAATGAACACAAATGCAAGATAGAAAGAATGTTATATACAGGTTGATAGTTAAGGGACTATATCTAAAAACACATAAAATAGTCACGAACTACGGCTTGCATACACTGTATTCAACATGTAAACGTCACTACAGATATTTGTATTAAAATTATGATATGTTTGATATGCCTGTCATCCTTGATGAGTATAGGCCGCAGACGAATAGCCAGATTCTTCATGATCCGCCGAAGTCTTGCAACATCAATGCTGTCGATGACCTACTAAATGGCTGTTTTCAGCTCAGCAGTGGTTTTGGGGTTATTGCTGTACACCTTGCCTTTTATATAACCCCACAAAAAGGAGTCTCGTGTGTTCAAATCTGCAGAATACAGCAGCCAATCGAGGCCCATGTCAGTGGCTTGTGGGTACCCTAGAGCAACAATGCGGCCCCCAAAGTGTTCCTCCAGGACATCAAACACTCTGCTGCTTCGATGGGGTCGAGCTCCAACTTGCAGGAACCACATCTTATCGAAATCAGTTTCATTTTGGATATTCGGGATTAAATCATCTCACAAAACCTTCAAATACCATTCGGTAGTACAGTGCCATCAAGGAATATGCCACCAATTAATCTATGACTGGACACTGAACACCACACAGTCACCCGCTGAGAGTGAAGAGACTTCTCGAGCGCCAAATGCTGATTCCTCAGTCCCTCAAATGCGCCAATTTAACTTATCGATGAACCCATCTAAATGAAGGTGGTCTGCGTTTCCAAACCAAACTATATTAACATCAAAGTCCTGTTCGTCAATTCTGTGCACTATAGTGTTGGGGAAACACATCCACTGTTCCATGGCCCTGTAGTTTAATGGTTGATGGATTTTAATTTTGTATGGGAAGAGATGCAGGTCTTCAAAAACAATTTGTCGGTGTCTCTCCTGGGTGATTACTACCTATTGTGCAGCTCGTCTGATCGATTTCCAGTGGCTGGTTCGAAACACAGCGCTTGTCTTCTAGATTTTTTCAGGCATTTACAGCCGTTTTGGACGACCAACATTGCGAACACTTCATCACGAACACTACCTGTTCTTTTAGACTTGCGAATCAAATTCTTGATTGTTAGCACGCCTGGACCTGTTGTCTCCAGCCTTAACTCGCCGCAAACTACCTTTGCGCCGCAGTTGGACTGTTACTGCTAGCATGGTAGGCCTTCACAAGAGTTATGCGCTCAGTCACGCTGTACTGTGACATTTTCACATGCAAATGGCCGACAACAAAAGGTGTGTGCACATGGGCGTACAAATTCTCATCATGGCCTGTGCCACCCGTGCAATTTGAACATCCTAACACAAACCATTCAGGAGGAGGAGATTACTGTTTAACGTCCCGTCGACAACGAGGTCATTACAGAAGAAGCACAAGCTCGGATTAGGGAAGGATGGGGAAGGAAATCGGCCGTCGCTTTCTATGAACCATCCCGGCATTTGCCTGAAGCGATTTAGGGAAATCACGGAAAACCTAAATCAGGATGGCCAGACGCGGGGTTGAACCGTCGCCCTCCCGAATGCGAGTCCAGTGTGCTAAACACTGTGCCACCTCGCTCAGTCATAAACCATTCGGAAGTTATGACGATTTTATTTCATATACTTCAATAACTGTTGGCCTGTATGTTGTGGAAGGGTGAAGAACACAATACTGCAGAAAATAAGATATATTGTGAAGAATGTCATAGATACTGCTATAATGAAGAATGCTTAAACAACCACAAAGAAGTTTGTAATATAGCTTGTAAATATGAAAAACATAAAAGGATTTGTTTGAGATCTGGAGTATATAACTGAGGCTTTGAAAGATGTAGAAACTGTGATCTTGAAGCAGAAATTAAAGATCATAAATGTAACATGCAATAAAAAATACAATACAGAAAATTTAGGGAAGACATATAGTCAAAGATTGTCAAAAATGTATTGAAAATGGCTGTTATTTTATTGTAGAGTTAAAAAAATATTATATTTTTGAATATTCAAAGTGCAATAATGTACAGGAAAACAGTTTTAGTGTTGTAAAAAAGGATCCCTAAAGAGAATTCCTTACACCTATACTGAAAAATACATGTGCTTTTATTATGAAGCTCAAAAAGAGATAGGAATACATGTTCCAAATCTCATACTAGTTCACTATTTCAATGGTTGCACAGCTTACAGATTTAAAACAAATGATGAATTCTGAAGGTGGATGATACTTAATTAACATAATAATTATATATTTATAGTTAAATATGCTAAAGAATATAATTTAGAAATTATTCACAAATTATAGTATTGTGTTGAAAATACTATCAAGCCATACACTACCTACACAGGAACTAAATTAATGTTACTAATGATAAAACAGTTAGGTTTAAAAATTACAGATAGCAGCAGTTTTGTACAAGGATCACTTTGTAGTTTTCCTAAGACATTTGATTAGAAAGAACTAAAGAAAGGCTATCGCCCACATTTCTTCAACACAGAGGAAAATGAAAATTACATAGAACTAGTTCCTGATATTGTATATTGTTGTGCTAATACAATGAAGAAAGAAATTAATGGATTCTGTAATTCTGATGTAGATTTAGTAAGAAAAGGTTGTTTAGAACTAAGAAAACAATTCTTAGGAACAGCTAATATAAATCTATACTGTTACTTAAGAACTGCTGGAGTTTATATGGCTATATACAGATCTAAATACTTGCCTAACAGAAGTGTTGCTGTATTGGCGTAGGAACAGAGGGAAATTTATAGAGAAGAGGCTATATCTTGGTTAAATAATTAAAACAAAGATAATATTCAACATGGTCTTAAAGGTGGAGAAGTAAATATAGCTGGAGCAAGAGTGGATGGCTTTGATAAAGAAACGAATACTGTTTATCAGTACCATGGCGGTTTTTGGCATCATTGTAAGAAATGTTTCAAATCTGAATCTATTAACAAGAAAAACTGAGAATAAATGGATGATTTATATCGAAAGACATTAACAAGAAGTACAGAAATATGAAATTGAGGATATAATTTAGTAGAGATGGAGGAATGTAAATGGATTAACTCAACAGTGTGTAAAAAACTTAAGAAATTAAAACAGTTACCTGAAGTTGTCGAACCAAAGTATCCAAGAGATGCTTTTTATAGAGGTCATACAAACGTAATAAAATTGAGAGCTTAAGCAGACAGTGGTAACGCAAAAATAAGAAATATTGATGTGTGTAGTCTCTATCCAATTGTACAATAATTGTGATTATTACCCTATATGTCATCCAACAAAAATATGTAATCCAAGATTGCAAGCCATCACTTGCTTTAATCATAAATATATGTCTGAATGATGCTAAATGTTATTATTTTTACATGAAGAAAAACGTTACCTTATCAGTAACCTTTAAACTGTGACCTACACCCTTAATTTTAAATATATGACTCAGTGAATTTACCCATGTTACTTTTGTTGCCCGTGCCTGTATTCACTTTCAGAATTCAAATTAATAATCAGATTAATTAATTTAAATAGATTGGGCCTAAAATTGTGGGAGTACCCATGTACCACCACTGCAAAATAAAAACAGTGAATAGTTGAGGGAGTATGAATGAGAACAAATAATGAAAGGTTTTATTAAACCTTTTGTAACTACAACTAGCTGATAAATCATACACAAAAATGACAAACAGAGCGAGGTGGAACAGTGGTTAGTCCCAAAAAATCACAACCACTCTCCAACAAGCTCCGATATGGGATCCGAATTAGCAAAAACGAAAGAGCCCCATATTGCACAAACCAACTGAACTATCCTCTAGTCACTGAATCTCCCGTCTGGACTGTTCTGTTGGCCCAGTAGCCAATCCACACACAGGACCGGGATTTACAAGATGGAGGAGCAAGCCTCCACCTTGCATATCCTTGTAGGACCCAATCAGCACGTCCAAATCTCTCTTGTCTACGAAAGAAGTTTTTAGACTAGGAAGGAGTCGTTCTCATGGTAAGCATGAGCATTTTTGGCAAAAAACATCTACCTTCATGGGACTACACTCCCTCATTTACGGAAAGATCTAATCTTTGTGAGCCGACCATTTCCAGTTTCTGAAAGACAGCTGTTAAGCTTCCCACACAGTTATGCCCATGAAATATACGTTTTTACCACTTGCTAAAAGATTCTGGCGACTTCCTGGTGTCAAAAGGGGTTTACAGTCTTGCCTCCACTAAACACATCCACCATCTGCTCTGTTTGTATTGTCCCAGGTTCCAACATCAGATAGCATGGAGTTTTTAATCCAATTGAAAATTTATGATCCACTGGTTTTCATCAATTTTTATATACAATTACAATTTATGGTTTTTTTGACTTTTTTATTTATTTTATAGTCGGTTAAAATTTATATTTTTCTGATGTTTTTATTTAGTTTTGTTTATGAATTCGGTTTTTTATTTTATTTTTGTCGAAATAAAAATGGTGTGCTTTAAATCGATTTGGAATTCAGTTAATTGTAAGTAGGAATTGGGACTGCTAAAAAACAAAAAATTAAAATTAATAAAATAAAAAATAAAAATGGAAAAATATAAATGAAAAATGAAAAATAAGTACTATTATAGTATTTGAAGCGACAGCCTAAAACTTGCAAATTTCTTTCTGGACTATAGTAAGCAAGTTCTCTGTTTTCAAAGAAAGATATAGCGTAGATCAGATCTGCGTTGTAATTTTTTTGTTTCTGTTAGTGGTTATTGAGATACCTCCATTTGCAAGATCTTTTAAGTATGATATGTGTGATGACACAACCTTTCTTCGTTTTAGTAGTAGGCTTCATCATCACCATCATCAGGGTTTCCTTCCAGCAAACTGGGTAGGAACTTTGTGAACGATATGCCTCCATTGTTTTCTGACCTGGTATACCTTTTCCCTCTCCACTACATCCCATGTTACTCCTCTCCTCTTGAGATCTTCCTGAACTGGTCTGCCCATCTCTTTCTAGGACGCCCAATTGGTCTTCTTCCTGGTACCTCCATCTCCAAATACTGCCACGGAGTTTGAATCAGGTGCATTCGCTTCATATGACTGAACCACTTCAATCTCAAAGCACTCATCGTCTCCTCTGTAGTCAACATCACCTGCAGGTCTCTCCTTAAATAATCATCCCTGGCTCTGTCTCTCCTAGTTTATTCTAAAGCTGACCTAAGGCCTCTAGACTATACACCATGGTTGGCTGGAGATAAATTTTATACATGGTCTGTTTGGCTCTTCCAGGTACTTCCCTATCCCAGATTAGATTTTGTACTTGCTGGAAGAAGCTAGATCCTTTTGTTATTCTGTTTAAGACTTCTAGTTTGGAACTTCCATCATGTGATATGATGCTTCCCAGATAATTGAAGCTTTTCACACGTTCAACCTTCTTCCCCTCCATTATAATGCGACAAGGTGTGGGTGTCCTGCTCACCTTCGTTGTCACTGTGTTGTTCCTACTCACAGTTAACTTGATTTTTTTAAAATTTTGTGTTCCAGTAATCTAGTCTCCTCTGAACCTCCATTTCCGTCTGTCCCCAAATGGCAATGTCATCAGCAAAAACAAAAGCGTTGAGACCTTCATTTTCTTCTTCCTTGATTTCTTTGATGATTGCGTCCATAAGTGTAATGAAGAGTAAAGGGGAGAGTGTACTGCTTTGTCGAACACCTCTCTTTGCCTTAAACCATTTTGATCTTCCACCTCTACTTGTTCACTGCTCTTACAGCCGTTGTACAGCATCTGGACCTTTTTGATTAATGAATCAGGAACATTATGTTTTCTCAAGCATTCCCATATTTTATCCCTTGGTACACTGTCATATGCTTTTCCCAGATCCATGAATACGACTGTCATGTCCTTTCCTTTTACCCAATACTTCTCCATTAAATGACGGAGGGCGAAAATGAGATCTATTGTTCCCCTATTACTTCTGAACCCATGCTGTTTTTCCTCTAATTGGTGTTCTAGAATTTTCCGCAATCTTTTTTATAAGATCTTTTCCATTATCTTAAGGCAGTGTGATAACAGTGTGATTCCTCGGTAGTTGGTGCATTTCTTTCTACTACCTTTCTTGAACAATGGTATTATAATTCCTTTTTTCCATTCATTTGGCACTTTGTTTTCTTTCCATATCACCCCCAGCACCCAATTTTACTTTTGTATTCCATGGATTCCTGCGGCTTTAATCAGATTCGTTGACAGCTCATCTACTCCAGCCACCTTCCCACTTTTCAAATTTCAGGGAATTCTCAATTTATAACCAAGATACTGGATCCTGCTCCTCCTCTAATTCAATGACTTCGGTGTCACATGCTTGTGCACCTTCCCCATTCAGTAAGATTTCAAAATAATTCTGCATCTCTTCTCTGAAAGCTTCCATGTCCCTGAGAATATCCCCATCCTCTGTTTCGATCGCTTTTACGTCTTCTCTATCAGATCTTTTACTTTTCAATAACCCACATAGCAGTTTTTGGTTCCCTTTGCTATCCTGCTTTAGTTCCTGGCTGAATATTTTCCAATTCTTCTCCTTTTTTTCTTTCACAATTCTCTTTGCTTGGAGTTACTTTTGCCGGTATTCCTTCTCCAATGTTATTACCTTGTGTTCATCTATTGGTACCAGCCCCTGGTTCTGATTTTTTTTTCAAACTCCATGTTTTCTTTGCCATATTACGTTTTTTAATTGCATCTTTTACTCTATCATATCACCAACTGGTATCTTTGTCTTTCACTTTACCCTTTGTTTTGCCACATATCTGCACAGCACTGTTGATGTTTTAAATAGGTTCCACTCTTCCTCTACACTAACCCTTTCAGTTTCTGGCAATTTTTGTGCTACTAGATTTTGGAGACTTTTCTTATTTTCTTCTTCTTTCAACTTCCGCACCTTAATTTTAGCATTCTTTCTACAGCATTCAAACTTTTCTTATTATAATTTAGATCAACTACTAGTAATCTGTGGTCACTATCCGAGTGCACACTTGGTCGGACCTTAGTGTCCCTTCTTTTCCTCCAGTTAATTTGTCTGTTTATATATAGTCTATAACTGTCTTAGATTTGCCATCTTAGCGATATCTAGTAATCTTATGGCTATCTTGTTTCTTGAAGAATGTATTCTTCACTAAAAGATGATTTCTTGTGCAGAGATTTAGAATTTCTTCACACTCAACATTTCGTCTTCTGTACCCAGAAGGGCCAACCACGTTCTCATATCCATTTCTATCCATGCTGACCTGAGCGTTCAGATCCCTAATTATCATAATGTTATCTTATCTTACATGATCTTCCAGTTCTTCAAGGATTTTCGATTTTTCTTCCTCACTGTGCCCTTGCTGAGGGGCGTACACTTGGAGTACAGTAAAACTATTCTTTCCCAAGTTCACTCGCGCTCTAATTATCCTATCACTTACAAAGCTCACATACGTAACTGGGTCAATGTCTTTGTGAAACACATCCCCACTCCACTTTTTGAGTCTTTATTGCGACCCTGCCAGTATAATTTGTACCCACCTCTCAGCAATTTAGAGCTTTTTCCCTTCCACTTGGTCTCACTCCATCTAAGGATATGAATTTTTCTCCTCTCCATCATGTGTACAATCTCTTCAGTCTTTCCTGTCAAGACTGTTACACCTAATGTTCCCACTCTCAACTTGATTTGTCTTTTTGTTGGTGTCTAGTTTTCTGTTCTTGTTTAGTGTATCTCCTTGCGTTCCTTGGTTTTTCTTCAGGCTGTGAAGAGCTGTCATTCGTTCCAGGGGAACGTATTGTCTGCTAGTGCTGAAGAAGCTAAACATTGTTATAAGTTTATTTATGGTTCAAACAGAAAGGAGATGTAAGTTTATGGATAAAATATTGAATAATTATTCCTCATGACGAAAGGAAATAGTAACAATCAGTCTTGTAACACATTCTGGAATACTGTCCATTAGCGTCATGTACAAAGGACAACTAAAACCAGTAGAAAGATATATACATTCAACAAACTAGATAAATGAGCAATAGTGTCACATCTCAATGAGGAACTTGAAACTCTTAGCACAGAACAGGAGCATACAGACAAACTATAACTCAATTTTAGAAGAGTAGTTAACTATATGCTGGATAGATCTGTACCCTTTAGAGCAGTTCATAACAGGAGGGACCCTCCATGGTATACAATCATTGTAGAGAAACTGCTAAAGAAACTGTGATTACTCCCTGATAGGTGTGAAACACAACATAAGGCTACAGATAGGGAGCAATGCATGAAGCCTTCAATGACTACCATAGCAGAATATTTGTTGAATGCTCTTTCAAAAAACCCAAAGGAATTCTAGTCATACATGAAAGCTGTTAGTAGCATCAAAGCAAGCCTCCAGTTACTCGTGGATGAGACAGGAACTGAAATTAAAAATAACAAAGCAAAAGCTAAAATACTTAACTCCATTTTCAAAAATTCCTCCATAAAGGAATACCCAGGAGAAATGTCCCATTTTAATCGCCATAGCACTGGAAAGATAAGTTGAGCAAGTGTTAGTGTTAGTAGCATTAAGAAACAACTGAAATCACTAAAACTGAACAAAGCTCAAAGATGCGATTAAATTCCTGTAAGATTCTACACTGAAATTGTGGCTGAGTTAGCGCCTCTGTTCACTATAACCTGTTATAGTTCCCTCACACAAAAAACCATGCCCAGCAGTTGGAGGAAAGTAAAGATCACATCCATCTGCAAGAAGGGTAACAGAAGTGATCCACAAAACTGCCATCCAATATCCTTGGCGTCGATTTGTTGTGGAATCTTTAGAACATATTCTGAGCTCAAACAAAATGAGATCTCTCGAACAGAGTGACCTCCTTCATGCCAACTGCATGGATTACAAGTACGTCTATCACGTGAAACGCAACTTGTACTTTTCTCATATGATGTAGTGAACGTTTTGGATCAAGGCAGTCAAATAGACGCTATATGACATGATTCCTTAAAAGCATTTGACTCTGTACCACATCTACACTTGTTATCAAAAGTACGATCATATAGGGTACAGTATCAAGCGAATTTAATGATTGGATTGAGGATCTTTTGGTAGGGAGGACACAGCACATTATCTTGGATGAAGAGTCACTGCCAGACATGGGAGTAACTTCAGGTGTGCTCCAAGCAATTGTGTTTGGACCCTTAATGTCCTTGTTGTATATTAATGACCTTGCAGATGATATTATTAGTAATCCAAGACTTTTGTGGATGATGAGTTATCTATAATAAAGTAATGTCTGAAAGTAGCTGTATATTCAGTCAGATCTTGATAAGATTTCAAAGTGGTGTAACGACTTTTTACTTACTTTAAATGTTCAGAAATATAAAACTATGCACTTCATAAAACGAAAAACGTAGTATCCTATGACAACAATATAAGTGAGTCACTGTCGAAATTGACCAACATATGCAAATACCTAGGTGTAACATTTTGTAAGCATATGAAAGAGAATAATCACATAATCTCACACATCGACAAAGTAGGTGTTAGACTTCTGTTTATTGGTAGAATACTGAGGAAATGCCATCAGTTTACAAAGGAGATTGCCTACAAATCACTTGTGCAACCAAGTCCAGAATATTACTCAAGTATGTGGGACCCATACCAAATAGGGCTACCAAGGCCATTGACTGTAAACCGAGAAGGGCAGCACAAACAGTCACAAGTTTGTTTGACCTGTGCGACAAAGTCACAAAGATGCTGAACAGACTGAAATGGCAGACTCTTGAAGATAGATGTAAACTGTCCCTGAGAAAGTATACATACAAAGTTTCAAGAACCAGCTTTAAATTATGACTCTAGGGATATACTACAACCCCCCCCCCCCCCACATATGTCTTCCATAGGGATCATAAAGATAAGATTAGATTAATTACAGCACACATGGAGACAAATAAACAACCATTTTTGCCTAGCTCCATACATGAATGTGATTGAAAAAACCGTAATAACTGCTCATTGGGACATACCCTTCGCCATGTACTTTGCAGTGGTTTGCAGAGTATAGACATAGATGAACATGTAGATGTAGTGTGCTGTGTGGATTAAAACGTTATGATTACGACACTTTATGTGGAGTTAAATGCTTTACTTTTAAAAGGAACAGGAAATCTGTAGTGTGAGAACATTTAAAAAGTAGTCTTGAACTCTTTATAGGAGAAACACTTTTCTGTCAGAATTCGAAAAGTGTTACTTTAATTGCATTCCTTATTACTTATATATACAAGTAATATACTTACAATTATTCTGTGTTCATTTTCCTTGGAAATGAGAGAAAAATATAGTTAGTAGAATTACAGACCACTATCCATTTGGGTGGGGCTTGCATTGCTGTGGATAGTGGCTATTTAAAAGACCATCTTCTTATACCTGGAGTAGATATATAAAAACATGACAATTTGAATGCAAAGATGATACAATATACTAATTAATCTGCTGAATTACAAAACTGGAACATATTACAATAATCAGACAAGAAAACTAAACTGAACCCAATGATATATTACAAATTCTAAAGCTAAACATTTTATTTGGAATGAAACATATGAAAAAAAGGAAGACAAAGAGGAACTTTGTATTTCTTGTATATAATACTACTCCATATGTGTTGCTTTTTTGTAGTACAATGAGCACACCTTCTGTTCATATCCTTCTGTGGAACATCTGCCCGTACAATCATCACTCTCTGTGGATACATGTTGCAAACATTTTTCTCCATAAATTTTGCATCTGTGTTCAAAACTTTTGGGGAAGTCTGTTGTCCGTGTTACTTCTAACTATTAAAATTTCGATTTAATTCATTGGCAAAGATACTTCGGAAATTTAGGTGTGGCAATGGCTTTCCATCATAAGATTGTGCCATTTTTGTAGCCTTATTATAAAGAATAAGGAATTGACAACTGCAGCATCCAGAAAGTGAAAGAATAATTTGATCCACAACTTCCTTGATTTCCAGGAAACACTGCAGATTGACATCAGTCAATCAAATTTATCAATCCCTCCCATGTACCCATTATAGTCAGCAATATCCTTGGGACACTCAGTACCCTCCTTCTTACCCTTCTTGTTTTTCCTAGACTCTTGACACCCCACACTGGGGCTATGGATGTTACTCTACATTGCAACTGATTTTGTAGCTATGGATTTCCATTTTGTTATGGAAATATCATGTTCCATAGCAGAGTGATGCTCTCCTACTTTCATCTGCTTGTCACTCTTTAGTAACATATTATTAAAATGTTTTCTATTCTGGAGCATTGTTCCACAATAAAATGTTCCTCTAATCAGTAATTTTGAAAGCAATGGTAAATTCGTACAAATTCTGTCAAAAAGGGGTGGTACCCTAAAACTTGGAATCATTTTCAAACTGACAAAAGAACTTTCTCTCCCAGAGACTCTTCTGCCTTGAATTCAAATTTGCCTTATATATCCGAAACGTTAACATGTACCCCATAATGCTACAGGCTGTAACCCAAATTTTGAATCCTTGTTTCATTGGCTTCATTGGCATATACTACTTTAGGAAAGTTCTGCCTCTGAAAGCCACCACGTGTTCATCAATACTGAGAAATCTTGTATGTCTAAATTTTAAAAAAGGATGATTTAGGTGGGAAAGAAGGGGGCGAATATTATGTAATTTGTCATACCCACATTCTCCTTTTTTTGTCATTTTTTGGAAATCATTTACATGCATAACTCTTATTATCTTCAAAAATCTTCTGACAGACATAGCTGAAGCTACTCTGTTTACAAATAAATTGGAATCAGATGACCATAATGTCTCATGCTCGGAAGTAGATGGAATCCCATCATAAGAAGTGCACCAAAGACTGCTTTCAATTCAGCTGAGGTCAAATTGAGGTCAGTACCTTGCTGACTAGCATAGAGATAAGATTCTCTAATAATATGTTCTAAGACGAAGTTAGAAAAAACAATGACAGCACAGACGGGAGATTCTAAATTCACATCAATCTTTGTTCCAAACCTGGTAAATAATTTACTGAATTATATAGTGAAGGATCAGTAAAGTTTTTTGCAAAATTGTACTGCAAGGTAAGTCCTAAAATGAGCATTATCACTTTCATCCTCTTCTTCATTTTCGTCTTCATCCTTGTAACTTACAGGGATTACAATTCTTTGTTTGTGTGATGTAGGAATGATATCACTACAAGAGTCATTTCTGCTGCTAGTATTGGAATGAGTAATTGGCACTATGTCTTTGGCTTCCAGATAACCTACACACTTAGAATCAACAACTTGATCATCATCTGTTTCGTCAATCAAACGTTGAAAATCTTGTGGTGACATCTCTTCAAATTCTCGAAATGAAAACCTCTTCATCATTTTGTGCAGCTGTAAAAATGAAATGTGAGGATGTGAGGTTATGTTATTCTACATTATGTAAGTGTTCATTTGCTAATAATTCCTCAGCAAGACACTAAATCCGGTTCATATATATTATAAATTACTCACATGTTATCTAGCTATAACGTAAATATTGCATAGTCCCTCGTACATATGTGATAGAAGAGCACTTTTACAAAAACGTGATAAACGACTCTCCAATTTTGCTACTATGCTCACGGATTTCTTTGCATTATTACTTGCATTCTCTATTTAGGGTAAATAAAATGTGTATATAATGTAAAGTGTACATAACTATTAATTCACTAAATGTCATGCATATTATTTTTAACGAATTCTCACATTAATAACGCCTTCAGTTGAATGATTTTATCTCATATACACAAAACAGTAGCAAAAGATACATCTCACGTGGACAGTGGACAGCTAGCCGACCACCATTTCAATAAGAACGTTCTAACAACATCATAGAACGAAAAGTGGCTTCTCAAGGGCCCAACATCTATTTAGGAACACCTAATCTGTTGTTAAGGGTCAGTTTTCAGTGTAAAAAGTACACTGTTTCACACTTATGGTAGTGATCAATATATCGACCACTATAGTATAAAGGGTTAAGGACCATTCCTATGCAACGATCTGTCTGTGCAAATGTCTGTGTACATCGCATCTGCATCGACATATCTTCGTAAGTGCATGGGAGTTTTGTGTAGATATGAGATCCCCAAACTTGGAAGTTGGAGTAAGAGGTTTGAGCGAAATTTATCAAATTTGTTGGCTCAAATCGTATTTGCACAGACAAGTTGAAGGATGTAGACAGGAGATCGCTACAAATCTGTCACTCTAAACGTGTTTGAGTCAGCCATTTGTGCATTGTAGTGGTTTTCGTCCGTATGTGCATAATGAATTTTAATATGGCAGATACATGTAAAGGATGAGCCAGACAGTAGGGGATTTTGCTTTATTATACGAGCTTTCAAATTGTATCTTCATTTTCCTTGTTACGGCCAAGCCTCCGCCGGCAGTGTTGGCTGCCTGTAAATTCTTTTGTTCCACGATCTAGCAGCAGGAAGTCAGCACCAAGGAAGGGCACCTTGATCACGTGCCTCCCTCATGTGCTGACGAGGTAACGCCACCCCAGGCGTCGCTTAGCAAGTATCGCGATTGTTTGTAAATCTCTTCAGCAGGCAACACTGGAAACAGTAAGTAATTCTTTCATTCAACGAGTGCACCAGTGTATCGGTGTCCAGGCTCACCACTTTGAGCACCTTTGAATGTTCTACTCCTGGGCAATGGTACAGGAGAGTCAGAGTCAACTTTTTGTTACGTTTTTACTTGGTTTTAATTTGTTTTCTAACAACTCTAGCAAGTGGACGAGTTTGTGATCCCAGGATCAAAGTCAGTGTTGTGTTATGTAATTAATAACGTTGTGTTTCAGTGAATGGTACAGTGTGACACATTTTTGAATAGGTATTTAGGCGAGGATACGAATTACTAAATAAAATATACAGAGTGCCATTTAAAATGTCATGTCCCTGTTCATATCTTTGTAAGAAACAAAGATACAACGAAGGAAATTATGCTGATTGGCGTCCCCCTGACGGCTACAGAACATTTGCTTGAAACATTTTGTAATTTGCATCTGGACAAACAGTTATTTAGGGTCGTCAAGATAAATGGGACACCCTGTATAAATAATTCCAATAACAAAATGCAAGCTGTATGGAGTATAGTGAAATAGTAAATTCATAATAATTCTCCTCAAAATTCCAATATGAAATTGAAAGAAGGAAGGAAGGGAGAAAGACTGTGTTTAACACCCCATCGACATAGAGTTCATTAGATATGAAGCACAAGCTCGGATGGTGTCAAGGATGGGAAAGGAAATCGGCTTTGCTCTTTCGAAGAAACCATCCTGGCATTTTCCTGGAGCAATTTAGAGAAATCACGGAAATATAAATCTGGATGGCTAGACGTGGTTTTGGACTGCTATCCTCTCAGATGCGAGTCCTGTGTGCTAACCACTGAGCCACCTTGATCGGTTACTAAACTGAACTATGATAACAAAGATGTTACTAATGCTGAAGTAATAGCAAATGTGTTTGATACTTATTTTAGTAATGTAAGTGGGCAATTAGTCACTGAAATCAGACTTTGCACTAAAAAACTGTCTAGTATCATCTGAAAATACCGACATAAATTCTGTTTCAGCCTTTCTGTTTCCAACACAAAGAAAGAAATCCTGTCAGCTATCAGAACTTTAAAAATGAGGCATCTCACCTTTGTGACAGTTCCTTTCAAATTAGAATTTTCCCACCGTGCCTAAAAAGCGCCAAGCTAAACCACTATTCAAAAATACAAAAAGGATGAAGTGGCTAACTACAAGCCCATTGCTCTACTGTCTGTATTTTCAAAAGTCATAGAAATTATTTTTTAAAAAAAAAACAAAATACTATCTACAACAAAACATGATTTCAGGAGGGGATGATCAACTGATAGAACAGTTTTTGAGCTTTTAAGTGAAGTACTACTAAAATTAGATAAGGGTGAAAATGTCACTGGAATTTGCCTATATCTATCTAAGGCTTTTGACATCATAGATCACACTAAACTGTTGTCTAAGTGCAACAACATGGGTATCCAAGGAACATCCAACAACTGGATAAAATCTTAGCTAAGCAGATGACAGCAAGTGGTTCAAATGCAACACTAAAGTTTCAATAAATTAACTCAACATTATTCAGAGTATGTAGTTTTAAGACACAGAGTGCGATAAGGCTCTGAGCTGGGACCTCTCCTACTTCTGTTATATGTGAATGACCCGAACAAATTCTTCAAGAACACCATTCAGTTTGCTGACAATACTAGTACGATAGTTAGTGGGAAACAAATGGAAATGCTTCAGAAGTCAGCAACACAGACACTTAACAATATTGAAAACTGATTCAGTCACAAGTTCATAATAAATTAAATTACGACAGTGGCACTAAATTTCTATAACTCGAAAAAAGATAAGCAAACTGTTGAGACTGAGATATCTGATAAGGAGATTCAAAGTGCAGACAACATAAAGTTAGGTTTCTGGGTCCAAAATAATCTTAAATGTGGGACACACATCGAAAGTGTATGAGAAATTATGCACTGTACGCTATTCAATAAGAATATTAGAAGGATGCTGCAAAGAAGATTGTCTGAAAACTGTAAATTTCACCCATACATACTCATAACTGAAATACGGAATAATTTCCTGGGCTTACTTTTCTCGCAGCCAAACTTCTTTAAGCTACAAAAAAGGATTATAAAAATAATGGAAGGTGTAAAATGGAATAAAACCTGATAACCACTCTTTAAAAAGCTGGAAATTCTTCCACTTTCATGTGTCTATGTGTATGAGACTGTTATTTTTGTAAAAATGTGTACAATGCAAAATCCTGCTCTCTTCCAAAAGAAAAAAGAAAACATTCTTTCTCATAACAAAAGGCAAAAAGAAACTTTCAAATAGAGACAGTGAACACCAGCCTAAATAAAAAAGGAACCTGTATTAAGCAAAAGTTATTTATAATAAGTTATCCCCAGAAATTAAATCAATAAATGACCTGAGAAAGTTCAGGTCAGTTGCTAAGGCATATTTGACTCACCACTGCTCCTCTAGCTTGCATGAGTGCCCTTAGGAAGTAGACTAAATATTTGTGTCTGTACCTTAGCGATGTATTATATATATGTTATTTACCCTTAAGTACCTTATTGATCCACCATTTATTTGTTACTATATTACAAATAGCAAACTACTTGTACAATACATGTTTTTTCTGCTTTTACAGTATATGCTCTTCCCACTTGTACAATATATACTCTGTACATGAAAACGCAATGCACATTTAACGTAAAAATACCGTAAATAATATAAATTTAAATCATGCAGTATTGTATTTTGTTATACACTGACTTGTCCTATATCAGAATGTATCATTTATGCCCTACAGGGTTAGAGGGTTAGTTGAACCAGTAAAGATCTAATGAAATCTAATTTACTCTAATGAAAGATCTTCCAACAGTACCTTCAGGAATACAGAAGTCACTATTACCAAATGCACTGAAACTCCAGAGAAACTGGTATAGGCATGCATATTAAACACAGAGGCAGAATACAATGCTGCAGTCGGCAACACCTGTATAAGACAAGTGTCTGGCGCAGTTGTTAGATCAGTTACATACATACATACATACATTAACACTCATTCCATAGAACAGGAATACGACATTTCTTAATGATGTGGAACATGTCCATGGCTGCTGCTACAATGGCACATTATCAAGATTTAAGTGAGTTTGAATGTGGCGTTATAGTCGGCGCATGAACGATGGGACACAGCATCTCCAAGCCAGTGATGGAGCGGGGATTTTCCTGTATGACAATTTCACGAGTGTACCGTGAATATCAGGAATCTGGTAAAACATCGCTGTGGCCAGAAAAGATGCTGCATGAATGGGATCAACGACGACTGAAGAGAATCGTTCAGTGTGACAGAAGTGCAGCCCATCCGCAAATTGCTGCAGATTTCAGTGCTGGGCCATCAACAAGTGTCAGCTTGCAAAGCATTCAACGAAACATCATCAATAGGGGCTTTCAGAGCTGAAGGCCCACTCATGTACCCTTGATAACTACACAACATAAAGCTTTACACCTCGCCTGGGCCCATCAACACCAGCATTGGACTGTTGATGACTGGAAACATGTTGCATGGTCGGACGAGTCTCGTTTCAAATTTTACCAAGCGGATGGACGTGTACAGATATGGAGACAACCTCATGAATTCATGGACCCTGCACGTCAGCACGGGATTGTTCAAGTTGGTGGAGGCTCTGTAATGGTGTGGGGCATGTGCAGTTGGAGTGATACGCGACGCCTGATGCATCCAGATACGACTCTGACAGGTGATACGTACGTAAGCATCCTGTCTGATCACCTACATCCATTCACGTCCACTGTGCATTCCGATGGACTTGGGCAATTCCAGCAGGGCAATGCGACACCCACAGGACCAGAATTGCTACAGAGTGGCTCCAGGAACACTCTTCTGAGTTTAAACATTTTCGTTGGCCACCAATCTCCCCAGACATGAACATTATTTAGCATATCTGGGATGCCTTGCAACATGCTGTTCAGAACAGATATCCACTTCCTCGTACTCTTACGCATTTATGGACAGCCCTACGGGATTCATGGTGTCAGTTACCTCCAGCACTACTTCAGACGCTAGTCGAGTCCATGCCACATCGTGCTGTGGCACTTCTGTGTGCTCGCAGGGACCTTACATGATATTAGGCAGGTGTACCAGTTTCTTAGGCTCTTCAGTGTGTAATATGTGCTTCAAAACAAGGGTAATTTGAAGGTAAAGCATAGAATTCACTACCACACTATGAATCCCCATCTTTAGTTCAGAATGGCGTTTTATGTTCTGATGCAAGAGTCTTTATGTTGCTGATAGACCTCAGCCAGGGAACTGAAAATCCCCACTCAGAAACTAAACTACATATCTTTGGTCATGTTTAAAAAACGTCTAAAACTATAAAACGATGCTCTTTAAAACGTCAGAAATAAGGTGCAGTGGCTTTCTTGCCTTCCTGAAATCATCTTTCAGGTCAGTGCAAATAGTTCCATGCGTGTTGGGTATAATTTTACTCAGTTTTTCATCTGATCTCAAAATAGGCAAAAAATAAAATGGATATCAGATGCTAAGAGAGTGGAAACAGGTGTTCGGCGGGGCAGTGTCCTTGACCCCCATTTATTCTTGATCTATATAAGAGACATTAAAAGCCCCAATAGTTCGTCCAAAATTATGTTATTTACAGATGATACAGCCACAATTATAGGTGATGACAGAAAATCCTTATCCACTATAGCTGAAAAAGTCCTGAAGTGCATACAACAGTGGTTTCATGCCAATAAGTTACCAGTGAATTTAAATAAAACAAGTTATATACAGTACAGTAAAGCAAATGATAGGGATGACCTCCTACGATTATTGAGTGACTATGATACAGAGAAAGTACAGTCTAAAAAAATTTTGGGCAAGTGTATTGATCATGACTTGAGCTGGAAAGACCATGTCATATACATATCCAAAAAAACTGAATTCTGCATGTTTTGCACTGAGAATAATTTGTAGAATTTGTAGCACAGAATGTGCAAGATTAGTGGACTTTGTTAATTTCCATTCTGTTGTATCTTATGGTATAACGTTCTGGGGTGTAAGAAAGTCTCACTTGACAGACATTTTTAAATTACAGAAAAGAGCCATTGGAATTATTACACACAACTCTCCACAAACACACTAGAAGCCCTCATTCATTCAGTTAAAAATACTCACACAAGCTCACATGGTCGCGAATTGAACATTGACCCGAAAATAGAATAAATTTCCTTTACGTCACTTCTATATTCACAACTTTTCATGTCATCAGACTACCAGTTTTGGTCTATAATGATCATCTTCAGATATGCAGCAAAATATGGGAAAAGCACAAATACAACTAGCAGATTGTCTACAGCTTAAAACAAAAAAATAGACTGTGATGAAAAGTATTACTGACATACATGAACATTTGTGCGATTTACAGGGTTATTACAAATGATTGAAGCGATTTCACAGCTCTACAATAACTTTATTATTTGAGATATTTTCACAATGCTTTGCACACACATACAAAAACTCAAAAATTTTTTTAGGCATTCACAAATGTTCGATATGTGCCCCTTTAGTGATTCGGCAGACATCAAGCCGATAATAAAGTTCCTCCCACACTCGGCGCAGCATGTCCCCACCAATGAGTTCGAAAGCATCGTTGATGCGAACTCGCAGTTCTGGCACGTTTCTTGGTAGGGGAGGTTTAAACACACATAACCCCACAGAAAGAAATTGCATGGGGTTAAGTCGGGAGAGCGTGGAGGACATGACATGAATTGCTGATCATGATCTCCACCACGACCGATCCATCGGTTTTCCAATCTCCTGCTTAAGAAATGCCAAACGGTAATGCTTCTGCTTTAGCCTTTTCCGTAAGATTTTCCAAACTGTCGGCTGTGGTACGTTTAGCTCCCTGCTTGCTTTATTCGTCGACTTCCGCGGGCTACGCGTGAAACTTGCCCGCACGCGTTCAACCGTTTCTTCGCTCACTGCAGGCCGACCCGTTGATTTCCCCTTACAGAGGCATCCAAAGCTTTAAACTGCGCATACCATCGCCGAATGGAGTTAGCAGTTGGTGGATCTTTGTTGAACTTCGTTCTGAAGTGTCGTTGCACTGTTATGACTGACTGATGTGAGTGCATTTCAAGCACGACATACGCTTTCTCGGCTACTGTCGCCATTTTGTCTCACTGCGCTCTCGAGCGCTCTGGCAGCAGAAACCTGAAGTGCGGCTTCAGCCGAACAAAACTTTATGAGTTTTTCTACGTATCTCTAGTGTGTCGTGACCATATGTCAATGAATGGAGCTACAGTGAATTTATGAAATCGCTTCAATCATTTGTAATAGCCCTGTAAATATGATGAGGCATACCTGTTTTATAAAAACATGTTCTAATGTTGTACTGGAGCCATAGTGGCATCGTGAAATGCTAAACACAGCATCAGCGCCAGCATCGTCAAAGATATGTAAATAGTAGTAAATACAAGAGTCATCTTGTCAACAGCACTCCTGTCCAAAAAAAAAACTGCCGTACAATAGGCACAGAATGTTTGTGTTTGCAAGTTCGCCAGATGTCACTACTGTAGGTGTACACATATTCTTCAATGATAATTGGACAATATAAAGTAAAGGAGGCTATAATCAGTAAAGTCTGTAAGCGGCTTGTAAGGTGTAAGAGGCATTACAGTAATAAAAAACAATGAAATAAATCACAACAAAAGTTAGATCGTTAAAAACGAAAAAGTTAAGAGACAGTGATTGACATATATTCAAGTTGCGATATTGTACATAATGACATAAACAATAAACAGCTTTCTGAGTACACAGAATAATATAAAAATTACAAAACAAATAGTTAAAGAAGCCCTATGAATGAAAACAAACTGCTGCATATAATGAGTGCCCTCTGTTACCGCTAATGCTAGAACTCCGCATAGACAAGAAGTGGTTAGAGGGACATGATGGTCAAAGGGCCCCTCATGCCCTGTCACGTGCTGTTCTAAGAAAAGCTTGATAAAACCCCGTACCAGTGCATGAGCAAGATCATCAAGTTAATGAAGTATATTATGTAAACAGAAAAGGGACAAGAAAACACTAAAGTTATGCGCACAATATAAGGAAAAAAAAGTAAATATGTAAGGTACTGTATACTGGGTGAAACTATCAGCAAGACATATAAAACAGGGACCTTCAGAGATTAAAGTGCCCTTCACCGTTGTGTACCCCCTACCCTCCATCTCTACCCCCTTCATCTCCTTTCCTGATGTGACTTCCATCAACGCCCCCTCCTGGATGATGCCCTCTTTCCCTCCATTTATCCCTCCTATCAACTATGATCCTCACCTCCCCCTCCCTCCCTCTATCCTTTTCTTGGGCTCCCTTCCCCCCCCCTTTCCATCCTGTTTTTTCTCCACCTACCCACTCCTTGCCTCCATTCTCTCTTCCTGAGTCCTTTTTCTTTCCCCTTCACTGTCTTCCCCACTCCTTTCTCGCGTCCACCATGCTCCCCCCTTTTTCTGTGCGCTCTCCCTCCATTGGCTACCATCCTTCCCCCCCCCCCCCTCCCCATCTGTCCAGGTTCTCCCCCTTCCACACCCATATGCCTTCGTTTTCTATAGTGCAGTGTTTTCCGTGAGTGTATAGTGCTGTGTGGCCCCTTTTTAAAGTACTGCCAACATAAACCAGACTCTCGTTGTATTTTTTAATTGTGCCTGGCTATTTCCTAAGTGATTTTAACCAGCATAGCTGACCTCTTTGTTTTTTATGTTTTCTTCACAACTTTTTCGCCATATACCAATTTTAAACAGTCACCATTTTATCACCTCTTTTTATTGTTATGTCTCCTCATTATGTTTTTTAACTTTATCTATAGGCCGCACAGCAGCTGCTGCCAGCCTGTCCCTCCTCTAGGGGTGGGGATCGAAATACTACAATAAAGAAAGAAAAAAAGATAAAAGCACCTTGCTTTTCGTATCCGTCTCTCATCCCCCATGAGGATCCTCTGTGACCTTATGGCCCTTCCCATATCTCCTTCTGTTCCTTGAACACATCCATGTCCTCCACAGCAACCGCCGCCTCAATCCCACTCACCCCCTGGTGTCACCCTTGCTCTCAACTCCCCACCTGCTGCCACGACTTTACCGATGTGTCCCATCCTCTCTCCATCTCCATACCCTCCCTCCTCTCCCAGTGGGACTTCCAATGGCGCCTTGTCCTGGATAATATGCTTTTCCTGATATTTATCCTTCCTTCCAACTCTCCCTCCCCTCATCCAGGTGGCTCCCTCTCCTTCCCCCCACCCCCCTCTGCTGTTTTCTCCATCCTCTCCCCTTGTCCTTCTCACTTCTCTTTCCCAGTCCTTACACTACCTCCCTATCTCTTGCCTCTTGGTGTGCTACAAACTCCACCCCTTCCTGCGCCCCCCCCTCCTCTGTCAATCCTCCATCTCTCATTCCTCTCTCCCTCCTCTCTGACCTCCCTTCCCTTGACAGGCCTTTCAAATTTTAATGCAATTGCTTTGTCGTGTTTTGGTGCTCGCCATGTATGTGACGTATGTGCAGTGTGTGTTCAGTGTCATTGTCCCATACTGTGGACGCTATTTCTAATTGTGCTATTCATGCCGCCAGTGTTTATGTGTTACATCTACACCGAGTGCCATTTTAACTGAATGTGGATTTTATGTAAATGTACCTCATCAGACTTCCCATTTTTAGTATGTTTTAACTCCAATTGTTTTCCTTGCTCCTGTGTAAATTTCATCTTTTATCCAGAATGAAATTTTCACTCTGCAACGGGGTGTGCACTGATATGAAACTTCCTGGCAGATTAAAATGGTGTGCCGGACCGAGACTCGAACTCGGGACCTTTGCCTTTCGCAGGCAAGTGCTCGCCCATCTGAGCTACCAAAGCACGACTCACGACCCGTCCTCATAGCTTCAATACTGCCAGAACCTCGTCTCATACCTTCCAAACTTCACAGAAGCTCTACAGCGAAACTTTCAGAACTAGCACTCCTGGAAGAAAGGATATTGTGGAGACATGACTTAGCCACAGCCTGGGGGAAGTTTCCAGAACGAAAGCTGTGAGGAGAGGTCGTGAGTCGTGCTTGGATAGCTCAGATGGTGGAGCACATGCCCGCAAAAGGCAAAGGTCCCAAGTTCGAGTCTCGGTCCAGCATACAGTTTTAATCTGCCAGGAAATTTTCACCTTTTATTCCTGTATTTTATGTATACCCCATGGGGAAGGGGAATGAAATGACAATAAAGGGAAAAACTCAGTGATTAAAGTAGAACATTGTCAAACAAAGCAAAGTAGGCATTGGGCACGAATTCACTCTGCCAATTAAGCACTTTTATTGCCTCTTGTTTTTTTGCTTTACAAATTTCAATCTCTTCTAAGAAATTAAGGGCGTGGCCATTTTCCACACTGTTGAGAATATGCATGCTATTCTCAATGTTCCCTACAGAATGACTAGTTTCAGATAAATGCTGTCATGAAGCAGGTTTGTTCCATGGCTTACGTTGAAAGGGTGGCCCATTTGACTGATTTAATATTCATCACAGTTACTACAATCATTGCTGTATACTCCAGAGTAATCACATTTGTCATACAGTGTGCCTACCTTGCTTTGTTTGACGACGTTCTACGGCAGCAGCACAATCTGCCACTCTTCAGCCGATTGATACATTTAATAAAAAGAAGAATACATTACATATAAAAGGCGATAAAAAGGGGGACATAAGAACATAATAAGTGGAGACAGCGGGGGTTAAAATATACACTTACATTGAGATGTTCATGTGGGACAGTTACAAAAAGTTCATATAAAGATAAAAAACACAGTTGGCTATTTGTGGAGCACATAAAATACACTGAGGTCACACACACATGTTAAAAGTTGGTTACAATATTAAAACACTCCAAACCGAAGACACTTTAAAACCATTGCACCAAACAGAGCACACACAATGAAGAATAAAAACTGCAGGGAGGGACCTGCTCAGTGAGGGGAGCCTTCGAGGAGGAAAAAAGAGGGGAGAGGAAGGGGCACTGGGGGGAGGGGAGCTGGAGGGGGTGGGATGAAATGAAGGAGGGCAGGAGACGGGCGGGGTGGGAGATGGAGAGGTAAGGCAAGTCAGGGGGGAGTGCAGAGACGCAGAAGGGGTGCACTGGCAAGGGAGGGGGCAGAGGAGGGAGGAAACAACCACTCAGGGGAAGGGATGAGCAGGAGAGAGGGATTCCTGAGGAGGGAGAGGGGGAAGGTGGGGTTAGAGTTGGTAGGAAGGCTAAATATCAGGGCAAAGCTCATCATTCAGGAGCGGTAGGTGCTGGTAGTTGCGTTGGGAAAGAAGGTGGAGGGTGTGGAGATGTAGAGAGGGAGGGACACCATGGAAAAAGGTGTGGCAATGGGCTGGGGTACAAATAGTAGACGACACCAGGGCTTGGAGGTGATCGACTCTGTGGACAATGTACAGGGTATGGATGTGTTTGAGAAAAAAGAAAAGATGTGGGAAGTGGATTAGGCTGTAGAGGATCCGTGTGGGGGACGGGAGGCGCATACGGAAGGAGAGGCGGAGAGCATGGCGTTCAAGGACTCGGCTAAGGTTGCGGCGGATCAAGGATTTGTAGGTGTGAAGTATGGTGGAAGGATGTAGTCCTCATGTTCGGCCAGACAGGAGTTTCAGGAGGCAGAGTCTATGGAGGGCTGTGTGTTGCATCATAAGGAGATGGGGAGTCTGAGTGAGGTGACAGTCGAGGGTGAGGGCAAGGTATTTCAGGATAGGAGTGAGGTGGATAGGACGACCACAAATCGTGAGGTAAAAATCGTGGAGCTGGAAGGAGTGGGTGGTACGACCTATGATGTTTGCCTAACTAACAAGACATTGACAAATATTTTGAACTCTTGAATCACTAACTAACAATTGTGTTTTTTCCTTGTCATTCAACCATGCTGTTCTCATTGTAAATTTTATATTTTAATTGTGTACTCTTTTAACTGTAAATGGTTTGATAAATGAGTCTCTCAAAGTGTACTGCATATATGTCAAACCAACAGAGAGCTTGAATAAGACCAATGCATTAATTCATGGTGAATTTTTTAAATATATTGTAAAATGTTAATTTCATATTTATTGTATTAATATGCAGAATTGTGCTGTGCATATACTGTACTTTATTACGACAATTCGTGTATCACACAAGTGATGCAAAGGATGCTAATAAACTAAACTGAACTGCTTAATGTTATTGTCAGCAACTCATGCGGAGAAATTGCTTTCCTCATACAAGTTTTTTTCTATCTTATGTGAGGGATTATGATAGTCAAAAGATAATTACACGTTTCCAAATCTCCACCTAAATAATTACTTCAGTTGTTGGGTTCGCCCTGCAACTCGTTAAGTAAATCTGTGTGCGACAATTACCTTCGGTTAAGCAAATACTGTGTAAGCAATGTTGGTCGATCATTTTGTTTCCTGCATTTTGTCTTTTTTTCAACACAAGTGGAGGACGCAGATCTTAGCAGAATACCTTCCATTTCTCAGTAAATGAAATAATCTTCGAGGTTAGAAGAGCGTAGTCTCGCTTGTCACTGAAATTTCGTTTCTACAACGACAGATGACGGGCGAATGGTAGACTGACGCAGACAGATCGCTGTACAAGGATAAACCTTCACTACAGTCTATGTTAGTGCCTTTACCATGTCCTCGCGGTGGAGCAATGGTAAGTAGAATAGGATGTCTTTGACTTGCAAAGACGTTTGACAAATCATAACCACATCACTGAATATAACACATGAACAAATGTCATCTGTGCCAGCTCACCTGTAGACGCGTTTTTGAGGCTTGTGTCATCGAAAATGAAGTTGTACTACGTGCGTTTGCTGTCGAAATGAAAACCTGTGTCTGTGTGTTATTAGTGTTAAGTGTGCGACAGACAGTGTGTAGTGAAATGTCATGCTCCAAAGGTTTCTGACGCGTCAGCTGTTCATAACATGGCTTGTGGAAGTTTGTCAACTGGGAACGAGGAAGCTTTACGGTTCTTGGATAGTCTGCAAAATGACCTGAAGAACTTGTCAATAGAGACGAGGAAAAAATTTCCGCAGATTAAGGAGGTAAGGACAGTTTTTTTCTGTATTTTCTCAGTTGTGTGCATGACGCTTAGGTGCGTTGCAAGTTGTATTTATACTCTAATAATCCGGTCGGAGAAAAGCGTCGCCAGTTTGTGCGTTAATTAGATATTTGTTTTGCGTTCAACAACAGGAATGCTTTCAGATCATTATTGTATCCAACAATATCCGGTCGGTTTACGATCGTCGCTTGATTGCCGTTCTGTTGCAACGCTTTGTAAACTGTTTTCCTCCACGTAACACGCCAACCGCGCAACAGTTTTTCTTTTCTTATTTTGTCTTCTTTTCTTTCTTTCTTTTTTTTTTAAATCGTATACGAACTTTTGCTCAGAAGTTAAGACATTTGTATGATATTTTAATTTTTTATGCTAGTGGTGTCTTTTGGCACAGAAAATCAGAAAAGTAGCCCAACTTGCCAGATCACTGAGGAAACTGAACCTTTCGAAACATCATCTTGCTTTATATAAGTTAAATAAATTAATAATAGTAATATTTTGTAATTTTGGCTATTATATTTGAAAAAACTGCAGACTCCGCTACTGGATGTTTAAAAGCAGAACAGGCGTAAAAGAATACCTCGTTACCAACTCGTATGATTTACCTGGATATTTTAACTCTTGTCCTATAAATTCCACGTATCTTGTGTTAAACAGATCTTGTCCTCGACTGTATACAGACAACTGTTGTTATTCTGTGTCAAGTTACCTAAAGACTTTGAAGTGTTTGAAACCAGTATCTAAAAAGTGTAATTGGAGGAGCTGTGGTTTTTTTTTTTTTTTTTCTCAAAGCTGATACTTTTGCTCCTAATATACATATACTATCCAATCTGTAGTCTGGAATTAACATTCAGTGGATTAGCAAAGGCTATTATTTGTTGTTAGTATAATTTACAGAAGTAGCCTGCAGTGTTTGAGAAGCATCAATCAGTATGCAGACATCTGAATATACACGTATGTTTAGTGAGTAGAGAATAGGTCATTTGCTGTGCCTTTGATGAAGGTGCTGTCCTGGCATTTGGCTGGAGTGAGATACAGAAGTACAGAAAATCTAAATTATGATGGTTGGACAGAGCACGAGTCTCCTTCCTCCAGAACGTGAGGCCAGTATCATAACAAATGCACTTCTTTATTTGGTATTCCCATATGTACTATTCTCTCATTTTTGTACATACTTGGAACAATTGAGCATACAAAGTTAGATAGTTTTACACTCCTCATTTGCTCTCTCAACGATATACCTGCCCGCCCACTCTCTCTCTCTCTCTCCCTCTCCCTCTCCCTCTCCCCCCCTCCCTTTCTTTCTGTTAATGACAACAGTAATACTCATACATTATTGGTTTTTTTATATGCACAAAGTAATTTACATTTAACTAAGTTCATTGCAGTTTTCAAATTCTTGTTGAAGGTTTACAAAATCCATAAGGGAATAAATGTCCTGTCAGCCTGTTATCAGTGTGCCCAAATGTTTAAAAGAGCTGGCTACAAGATTTTCTGGGGTATATAAAACTTCTTATACACACTTCTGTGGAACAAAAGCTTTTTTCTTCGGTATTTAATACATCAGAATTGCCATAGACACTAGTGAATGAAAATAAGAAAAATAAGTTAACTTATTTTGATCTCCAAACTCCCTTAGAATCCATAACACAAAAGATGCAAAGCTGAAATGTTTAAAATGATATATAAGCTGTGGCTTCCAATTAAGGTTCTTGTCAAAATCAACACACAAACATTATCACTGTTATGTTTCACTTACTGATTTACCCTCGTGCATTATTTGTTACAATTTGATCAGTGCTTGGGCTGCAATGAACTGTATGTCTTGTTTTTTTATCCAAGTTCAGTGCCCGGTTATCTGCAGATAGCTACTGATATGTTTCCAGAAAATGTTGTTTATGTTTTGAAATTTTGAAATTACTGCACTAGATTTGATTGTAACACTTGCACTGACTGTAAAGGTAACTATTTCTGCTACTTGGATATATGATGGACGGTCATTTGTATATAACGAGGACAAGAATACACCCAATATCAGTCTCTTGTAGTCCTTATTTCCAGTTCTGAAGATCCAGTTAGAAGGGGATTTGAAGTTATTGCTGTTGTAGCCAACTTCTAAATCATAGTTTGCTGTGTCTTTGATAAATTTGCTCCTCAGTTAGCTTGCGAAGATTGTATGATTTTTGCTCTGGCCCATTGTGTTCCATTAAATCAATAAATAGTCATCAGAAATTGAATCTTGATTCTCGAAACGCTGAGGAAAGAATATTAGGTACCGCTGCATACATTGTTCGCAACTAGTGTTGCATTCCACAACTTAAATTGAGATACTTCCCTTCCTCACTTTTGGGGAAAGAAAGTTAATACTATATACCATTAGTTCTTTGAAACATTGGTTTGATTAATGTACAGTTTATAAGTGTAAATTTGCAGTTAAAGAACAGTGGTAATATGCTGTAATTTGAACCTGAAGCAATTATATTTATGTACAGTATATTTTTTTAATCCACAGAGTAGTAGTTAGTTCAATACATATCAGAGTAGAGCACCAAAATGTGCTTAATGTATTGTATATTTCATCCAGAAGCACATTTAATGCACAGAATCAATTGGATTCTCTTGAAGATGAGTCAAAACTTGACAAAATTTTCGTTTTTGTATCCACTTTTCATTTGCATTCATTAAATGTGCGACACATCTAACTTAAAGCATTCTCATAGCAAATTTTTCATTTAAAATGTACTGTACTCTTTCTTCTGATATGGCTACGACACCAACTATATGTTAGCTTGCTTGGTAGTTAATACGGTGCATGATCAATATTTTCACGCTTCAGTTTGATGTGGAATGTTTGTTTTGATTCATAAAAATAACATATTTTCTCAGGAAATATATTACTGCCATTACTGTTTAAATGAGCTGTTTGTATTTATGAATATTTTGTGACAAAAGGAAATATGTCATCGACTCTATTCAGTTGATTTCTGTGAATTTAATTCAGTTTATGTATATCCCTTGTGGTAGTATAAGCCACAATCCTGAGCAAACTGTCTCTCCCAGTGCTGCCATAATCACACACCAACAGGAGAATCTCTTGCTCTTGTATTTGGAAGTAATGGAAATAAACTTCAGTGACAGTGAAAGTTCCAGTCATGCTCAGAAATGTACACGGACCAGACTGCTTGCAATAAACAGGAAATCTGTGTTTGCTTTCAGGTCTGGTACAAATTTTTGTTAGGTCCTACAACATATTCATTACATCACAGCTTCAACATATCTGAATGGTTTTACTGATACCACTTCATATCTTGATGCCTTCATTGATTTCATCTCCATTGGTTCTGTTCACCTCATTTCAGTAAATTTGATGTAACTGATATTTGTAATTAAATCTGAATTCAATATTTTGTAAGTGAACAATGACATAGTATAATGTTTTCAGTACCTAAGCTGTTACAAACCAAAGACAATGTCAAGACATACCTGGCATGCTTTCACTGTAGTTAGTGATGATTACCTTCAAGTAACATGTATCACTACCCAAATGATGAAAATTTACAGCTCTGGAACAGACAAGTGAGGTCCTGGGCTAGCTACTGCATGTCTCTTAGATGACCTACAGTTATATTCAGTGTGATTAGAATCCAAGTAACACATTAAAAGTAGCATTCAAGTGATTCCATAATGTTGGAACTTCCTGCCTACCAACAGAGTTCTGTGAGGATGTAAACCTTCATTCTTACTAAACAAAAGAATTGTTAGTGGTGCCAGCATGTCACAAATCAAATGATCAGAGGCTACTGTCTTTTGAACTTTGAACCACCTAAGAAACATACCTTATAACTATGAAGGCCCAGTGTCCACAAATGGTGATTCCTGCCCACACCATAATTCTACTGACATTTTATTGGACTTTTTTGCACAGAAGTGTAGGATTGTTTAGCATTTCCAAGCTCTCTCCAAATCTAAAAGCACCGTTTATCAGTCTCAACACAAATAGATACATATCAGGGAATGAAACATACACCATTTTTGGTATTCCTGACCTGTGATATTCCTCCATTCACTGCCTTTGGGGAACTACGGTGCTGCGTTGTTAATGGAACTCATACAGTGGGTTCATGTGCTTCGATGCAACTTTGTGGATTGTTTGATTGTATATTTTGATGTTTGCAAGGCACAACAGAAATTTCTATGACCTATTTCAATAGTCAAATAAGGATGTTTTTATGGATGTGCAGTTTCAGCCTTTCATGGCATTATGAATAATCCCTTAAATTTTACCCTTGCAGCCATGTAAATTTTAATGCTTCCACTGATATTGTGGCTGTGTATCTTCTAGTCATCATTACAGTGAGCCAAGAGACTCACTGAGGAAACCTGGAAGATACAGTGCTGAAATGTTGGTGGAAGAGCTGGAATTTCCACAGCTGCAGACCCAAAATTCAGTGGATTGTTGCTTATGTATGACCTTGTGTTGACATTTCTTTGAATAATATCTTTTGATGAAAAGTGTATTGTAGATTATCAGTTCACTTCAAGTCTCTCATGACATTTGTTACCTCCACAATATGGTTTACAATGCCACAGATTTTGTTAAATCACATTGTTGCCACAGTCTACTAAAGTCACATTGGTGACACATTCTACCAACTGTAAATTACAGAATTTTGTCCTGTAGCATTAGTATTTAAAAGTAAAAAGTTTGTAAGAAGGGAAACTACTCTCTCAGATTTAAATTTGAAACTCCCTGGCTGATTAAAACTTTTTACTGGACTGGTACTTGGACCCTGAGTCTGTCTTTCGCAGGCAGATCCACTACTGTCCAGGTGTGCTTAGCTCAATTTGTAGAATACCTGCCTGAAAAGTCGAAGGTTCTAGATTTGAGTCATGGTTTGGCACACAGTTTTAATACCTCAAGATACTTCATATCAGTGCACAGATCATTGAAGAGTGAAAATTAAGTCAGGTTTTAATTTTTTTTTACAATAAACACATGACAAACTATTTCTTGATTCATTTGTTTAAGTTTCTATTTCATGTGAAAGGCTGTGTATCAGAGTTTGAGTTTTTGTTGCTTATATACAGGTATTATTGCAGGTTTGAGTATGATAAAGTTTGTATAAGGCGATTCAGAGTTAGAATCGGGATGCGAATTGCGATTTCACCAAGGTAAAAGTAGTGGCACAGAAAAAGGGGCTCCCAGTGAGGATCTCCTGTTGATATGTAGATTGTATGTAAAAGTTAGGAGAATTGCAGTACAAGAGGATAAGATTTCTGACCATCAGGCAGATATTGAGGCAGCAAAAACTTAATTGAGCCAGTTGAAAGGGGAAAAGAAAGTGAGATGTAGTAGAAGGTAACCAGAAAAGGACAACAAGGGAATAGTGTGGGTAGTTGAGTTTTCATTGAGCTAAAGCATAGGTATAACCTGTTACCTGTTGGCTGGGAGGACTCTTCTCCAACTGTAGAAGAAATTAGGGCTCAACCAACCATTAATAAGAATTTAATAGACAAATTGAGTAGGAAAAAGATCTTTCTGCTAGTAGAAGTCATGGTAGGGGTAACAGCTGCAGGAAAAACTAAGCTTAGAGTACCAGGTCATAAGATCTGTAAATCCTAGGGCAAGCCTTGGCTAGGTTGTTGTTGTTGTGGTCTTCTGTCCTGAGACTGGTTTGATGCAGCTCTCCATGCTACTCTATCTTGTGTAAGCTTCTTCATCTCCCAGTATCTACTACAACCTACATCCTTCTGTATTTGCTTAGTGTATTCATCTCATGGTCTCCCTCTACGATTTTTACCATCCACGCAGCCCTCCAATATTAAATTGTGATTCCTTGATGCCTCAACACATGTCCTACCAACCGGTCCCTTCTTCTAGTCAAGTTGTGCCACAAACTTCTCTTCTCCCCAATCCTATTCAATACTTCCTCATTAGTTATGTGATCTACCCATCTAATCTTCAGCATTCTTCTGTAGCACCACATTTCAAAAGCTTCTGTTCTCTTCTTGTCCAAACTATTTATCGTCCATGTTTCACTTCCATACATGGCTACACTCCATACAAATACTTTCAGAAATGACTTCCTGACACTTAAATCTATACTCGATGTTAACAAATTTCTCTTCTTCAGAAACGCTTTCCTTGCCATTGCCAGTCTGCATTGGCTAGGTAGAATGGGATATTGAGGCACTGAGTGGGGATTTGAGTGAAGAGGACCAGCCAATGATACTTGGGGAACAGGCAACAACAAGGCCAAGAAAAAAGAATACAGTATCAGTAGAAACCTGGAAAAGCTAGGTGCAGCAACCTCAGTGGCACACTCAATCCAGGATGAACTGATTGGGTTGTTACTGACTCTGTATGGGTTTCGCATTGGTGCTGTGGCAGGTACTGTTAGTGGGAGATGGAGATACATAAGGCACAGCCTTCACCTTAACAGGAGGATGAAAGGTCTGCTGAAAATAAGAGGGCCACCTTCAACAATGGTAAAATCTCTGTTATTGCAAGTGTGAGGGGTAAGCTTGGGTGTTTTTTTTTTATATTATTGAGAGCAACTTCCTTACAAGAGGTCCACATAAATGAAGTGTCACACAGAAAAGATCGGTTTACTGACTTGGAAATTGAGAAGGCGGGGTGGCAAGTATATGGGCTCAGCATGTAATGCACTATTATACGGCCCAGTGGGGAGCAGTGCAATCTGAAGACAACCTGGGGACAGGAATTGGGAAGGGGCGACAGGAGAGAAGAAGGTGACACTGTTGGATGGGTGATGCGGGGACACTCGGTTACCAGAGATTGAGGCCAGGATGGTTAGTGGAGTGGAGGATGTATTATAACTCCTGTCTATATAGTTCAGAGGAGCTGGTGGTGGTGGTGGTGGTGGTGGTGGGAAGGATGTAAATGGCTCAGGTTGTGAAACAGCCATTGAATTTGAGCATATTGTGCCATCAGGTGGTCAACTTTGTTCATGGCAGTAGTTTTATGGTGGCTGTTCATGCTGGCAGACAGCTGGTTGGTAGTCATATCAACATCCAAAGCTGTGTAGTGTTTGCAGAAGAGTGGGTATATGCCATGGGTGCTTTCACAGGTGGCCCCATCAGGGACCCACAAGAGATCAGACTGAAAATGTCCAAAAGAAGACACACTACACAGATAATAGTAGTATCTAAGCCTTGACAGCATTTTATGATATCTTCAGTGCAGGTGCACCTTAGGTCGACCTCTTGCAGAAATCGTCCGAGTTGCTGTGAGCAGTGAGGAAACTGGACAGCGCGGACGCTACAGATGTAGTGTGCAACTGGTATGGAATTTGGGTTGGACAGGAATTACGCTCAGGTAGCTGAAGCGATTAAGGTGACTACTTGTGTTAGGGGGAAGTCTGGGTTAGAGTCATAGCGTGGCGCAATTTTTTTTTCTTGTAACCATTGAATTCTTTCAGTGCCCTCGTGCGGCTGATGGTATTTCTCTTTCATCACTATTGTTGTTAACCAAATTTCTTACTATTTTGTTGGTGTAATGCTGTATGACTGTTTCTGTACTTCTACCAGTTTGAAAGTCATGCTGATTATTATTCAATAGGCTGTGGCCATCTAAGTACTGTGGCAATTTGTTGTTTCATTACTCTCTCAATTACTTTAGAGAGTGCCGAGAGGAGGGAAATGGGTCAGTAATTTTCAACTTTATACCTATTACTACTCTTGAATAAAGGTATCACATTCAATATTTTTAGTCTTTGGGGGAACACTCGCTCAGTAGATGATAAATTAACAATGCAAGCCAAGGACTTTGCAGTCTGTGAAGTGATGTGGATTATAAGTGACACTAATACTCACCTACACCAGATGACATTTTGCATTTAGGGCTTTTGATCACCTGTAATAATTCATGCTCACTAGTCGGAAGTAACCTAAGTTGATCCTGATTTGTGAAACCTAAGTTAAGTGTTTGGGAAGCATTGATAAAATAATTATCTATATAATTTGGCAGGTACTTTTTGCCAATATTGATATCATCATGTTTTGTATGTGTAATTTCCTGCACTTCATTTATCTTCAGTGTTTCACTTTTTACAGTGTCCTATACAGATTTTGATTTGTTGACTGACGTTTTTATTACATTATCATTTCTAAGAAGTATTGCCTTTGCAGTTTCCTGTCAACATATTTTCTTATAGGTATGTTAAATACATATTCTGTACACTGTGTATCTGTTGATCTTTTCATATATAAGTAGGGTAGTAGCCATGCATGTAATAATCGCTTCCTTGAAGCAGCTCTGATGATGGGCACTGATAGTTCATGAATTAAAGAAATAGAATAAATGCAAGGATCAATGCTACATACATACATACATACAGGCAGGCAAGTCACAGATACTCTATGCTCCACCAAAGAAATTAAGAATAAAATTAATTCCCTCAAAACCAAAATCTCAGTGTGGAGTTGACAATATATCGAGCTCAGTACTAAAATCTAGTGCTTCAAATATATGCAAATCGTCAATCGTTACTTTCTGCTACTTATCAAAAACATTAGATGGTGCAGTTCACGGTATTCTCATAGAGTAGCTTAAATATTATGGCATCAGAGATTTTGCTGATAACTGGTTTTTGCCCTAATCGGCTAACTAAGAGGGTTACTGAGTCATGCAGTAAGAAACTCGGCGAGTTTACACAATGAAACTGCATCTTCAGAATGGGAAATAAGCAAAACAGGTGCACCACGGGGATTGATATTGGGTCCACTTTTGTTCTATTATATATCCAAGAAGCAGAAATAGTTATTTTTACTGGCAAGACAAATGTTATAATCAAACCTAATGGAGTAATTTCAACATCTGAAGTTATAAATAATATTTTCCTGAATTTAATAACTGATTTTCTGCAGGTGGACTGTCACTGAATTTAGATAATACACAGCACATGCAGTTCAGCACTGCACAAGCCCTAACCACAGTACTAGAAATAACACACAAGGGTAAATCAAGAAATGAAACAGAAGTTCGAAATGTTTGGGTGTTATATTGAGAAGAACCTGAATTGGAAATCACACGTCACATATCATATGAGTAAGCTCTGCCAGTTTTCCGTTAGTGATAACAGATTTTGGAGATGAAACTGTCAAAAAGTCCACTTATTTTTCTTATTTTCATTCACAAATGTTTTATGAAATCATATTTTGTGGTAACTCCGCATAGGAAGTAGTAGTTGCACAGAATCATGTAAGAAGGATGGAATGTTGTGTACACTCCAAAATCACTTCAGTCTGCCCTTTAAACAAGTGGCCATACTAACAACAGGCTCACATTACATTTATTCTCTTATAGAGTTTGGTAAAACTCATAAATTTGATACTAGAAGAAGAAATTACTTATAGTAGATCCGTTACTCAGCCGTAGAGTGGCACAGACATGAGTGAGGTATAAAGCCATATAAGTCTTTGATCGTCATGTGTGTGTGTGTGTGTGTGTGTGTGTGTGTGTGTGTGTGTGGCACAGACATGAGTGAGGTATAAAGCCATATAAATCTTTGATCGTCGTGTGTGTGTGTGTGTGTGTGTGTGTGTGTGTGTGTGTGTGTAGAGAGAGAGAGAGAGAGAGAGAGAGAGAGAGAGAGAGAGAGAGAGAGAGAGATTGAACATAGTTGAGTATACATCACTGTATGTGCATTACAAAAATTAAATCGTGTAAATGGTCAACTTGTTCCTATGCTTTTTTAGTGCTAAAGCGTACTGCAACGGGAAAACTGACTTGTTCTGCATCATAGTGAGAGGTCACATTTGTCGTCTATGGAAATGTAGGTAACTAACCAATCAACCTGTACTTGTTTTGAAGTTAAAACTAGCATCAAACACACATTCTTGGATCTCGCATACCAGCAGTGCATGCACATATTACTCATATATGCTATATGTGGAGCCTGGATTTTATGTAATTGCATATTCTGTTTCATTATATGTAGTTATCAGAAAAACTGAAAGTCAACAAATTACACCAAAAGGAATCTTCTTACAGAGTTTGAATTTACATATTTTGAGCTATAATATATCTTTTACATTATATTACATAGTTTTACGTGTTTTAATATTGTAGAAGAATTATTATGCATTTTCATTACAGAACAATAAAGGAAAATAAACTAAGTTTTATTGTTGTGTTTCTCGTACTGTTGTCAATCTCATTACACCCAAAGCTAAATTGCACAAATTTGATGCAAACAACAGTGACTTGTTTTTAACACTTTTCTTTATTGTTCTCAAATGTTTCACAGAGTGTAACAATCAGTTGCATTTAAGTTAACCATGGCTCCGGTTGTGTCTTCGTTGTCACCAAAACTAAAAACGTGGGTTTCTTTTGACACAGCTTTAACCACTGATGGTAAAATAGTCCTTTGCCAAATTTATGATAAATGTAAAGGATGTACAATGAAATCTCAAACTGAACAACAATTACAAAGCAGTCTGCATATTAGGAATAAACAATGGATTCCTTCAAAGAAACGGGTTCTTCTTACTTAGTTGCAGCAACAGCGTATATCGTGTAATAACGAATTTTACAAAGAACTGTGTTTTGAAAATGAAATTTTCGCTCTGCAGCAGTGTGTGTGTGCTGATATGATACTTCCTGTCAGATTGAAACTGTGTGCCAGACCGAGACTTGAACTTGGCACCTTTGTCTTTTGCATACCTTCCAAACTTCACAGAAGCTCTCCTGCAAACCTTGTAGAACTAGCACTCCTGTAAGAAAGGATATTGCTAGTGCTAGTTCTGCAAGGTTCCCAGGAGAGCTTCAGTGAAGTTTGGGAGGTAGGAGACGAGGTACTGGCAGAAGTAAGGATGGGTCATGAGTTGTGCTTGGGTAGCACAGTTGGTAGAGTACACATGCCTGCAAAAGGTACGGGTCTCAAGTTCGAATCTTGCTTCGGCGCACAGTTTTAATCTGCCAGGAAGTTTCATCTGTGTTTTACATTGGTTGCAGGGAACATATCCTGGAACAAACTTCAGGTATCTTAATTTAACATTTCTTACAGAATTACTGCAACTGCAATATTCTTGATCAGTTCACTCTCAGGAAGAATTACCTGGACATTGGCAAATTACATATATGGATTTCTGCTGGTGAGATGACATATGTTGTAGGTTGCTTCACTGCTAATCTGTGGGCAAGTTGAACTCTGAGGCTGCATCTAAACCCTGTTTAATATACTGTAAACCTTTTAAGGCAACAAATAGTTCAACAATTGCTAGCTTCATTAATCATGGACTTAGGTACTTTGGCCAGATGGTGTGAAAGAAGAGATGGCCCTGTTGATGTACAGATACAGCTCCACGCATGTTGAAAGTGGGGAAATTGCTTAATGTATTTTATCTCAGCTTAATGCATTTTACATGTGCAGCTCATGTATTGCAATGAGTGGCAGGGACAGAGACGCACAAATTTCCAGAAGTAAATACCCTGATACGAGCAACAAGGGAGGTTTTCTTGAAATGTCCTCCTCATGTACCATGCTACAATCAGCAGCTCCATGATGTACCTCTGCCTCCAGAGCCAGTGATCACAGGGTGGACAACATGGATTCAGCTGTGTTTTTCTGTAGTAACCCCATTGCCCATATGAAGTCAATGATTCAGAACGTTTCTTGTGATCCTGCAGTGTCTCTGAGTGAATCCTTGTCAGCATTCAACAATTCTGATGTCCTCAGTTCAGTTTCGTAGATCGCAAGCCACTTTAACTGGATTCCCAACAGTATCAAGAAACCAGACACTTCAATTTGCCTCTCCAAGAGGCTGTGGGAATAATGGAAGCTGCAGTTCAGAAGGTCAGTGTTGTATCAGGTGAAGTGGGTGTTGCAGTTTCCAGTAAACTGCAGTGTGCGCTGAATAAGAACCCTGGGTACTCAAATCTTGTGGGTTTTATCTCAGTTATTTAATGATAAAATTGTAGAACCCTCTGAGAATATTATTCCTAGTACAATCTCTCCATATAAATACACACCATAGACATCTTGCAAAGTGGAGTGATCTTTCTCTCATCATAAAACATACTGTCAGACAGAACATTTGGAAAAGTATATTATAATTAATTGTGCATCCTGTTCCATTGTGACTTAAATCCTTGAATAGGAGGCACTTGTTCTTCAATACTTTGTAGCAGAACTACCGATTAAGAATTCACATAGATATTTGACTAGCCTTCGTGTGAACTTATATTTTCCAGACAAAAATTGGGATTGTACATATAATTGTCTCATTACATATTTATTTAGAAATTTCACCAGTTTTGGTTGCTTATTTGTGTACATGTTTTTTAATTCGATATTACTTAAAATCCAGGCTCTAGTCAGGTGTTTAGCTGAGTGGAATGAACTTTTTCATCTCCTATAGTAATGGTTAATGGTTTACTTAAGTTATGACACAGGTAACATTTTCTGTGGGATACATTAAGCAATCATGAGTGATACTCCAGCTTGTTTTGAGAATACATAGAAAGTCTCATAACTTTAGTGGTGTTACACATGCCAAGAGATGAAAGTCTTAATAAAGTTATTGATTCAGTTTTCTACTCATTTCAGTGTGCATATTGATAGGCAGTTTGAGTGTATCTCATATAAAGAGCAGTCAAATGGAAAATTATCAAGATGGAAAAAAGTAAGTAAACTGTTTATTATTTCAAAAGTAATTGCCATAATTGTTGATACATTTATCACACTATAATACAATTCTGTCAGTGCCTTCATAGAAGAATTTTTGTGATTGCCTACAGAATCTTGATTGTTCCCCGGCTGAAGCAAATCGACGGCAACAAATTCCATTCTTTAGCGCTCCAAAACTATGGAAATCTCATGGGGAGAAATCGGGACTGTATGGAGGATGTGTAAGGGCCCACATGTTGCCGAGGTTGTTTCGACTATGCTGCTCAGAAGTTTCACTTGGAAGTCCTTACGTATCCTCCCTACAATCTCAATCTCTCCTAGTGAAATTTCCATATTTTTTGGGCATTCATGGCTGTCGATTTGCTTCAGATGAACAGGTGCAAACCTGGATACACTCATGGTTTAATAGGCAACTTCAGACATTTTTCCACATAGGCATTGCAAGCTTGTGTTATAGTGGGATAAATGTATCAACAGTTATGGTGATTACTTTTAAAATAATACACAGTTTATTTACTTTTTTCCGTCTGTCTCATCTTCATTTGACTGCCCCTTATAGATTTTCTACAAGGTGTTTTTTATTTTTCCTGTGAAATTTTTGTCTGCACACTTCCATATTTTGTTGGTGAAAGTGTCAAATTGATGCGTTCTAGGCATTGTGTAACCAAGTGGGGGGGGGGGGGGGAGGGGGGGTTACATTATATTGACATAAAAGTATTTGCACATTTATCTCATGAATTAGAGTAGAGGCTTAACTTAAGTACTTGAATTGAGTGAATGAGACATACCTCTGCATCAATGAAACAACAAATTCATCTCAGGTCACCAAGTTTTGGAAATCAAGGAGAAAGAAAAAGAACCAGCAGTTGGAGGAGGAGGAGGAGGAGAAGAAGAAGAAGAAGAAGAAGAAGAAAGCTGTGTGTCTCATTGTGATTGAGTTACACACCAAAGTTATCTGTGATAAAAATACAGCATTATTCCAAAGGTTTATAACACTGTGTATGGAACAGACATCTTGTGGAAGTTTTGGAATTACTTATGAAGCTCAAATGAAGTTTTCTCACTGCAGGTCTGCAAAAACTGCTAAGATCACATCTTGTGTGTACATAGTGCACTATATTAACCGAATAAATGCAAACTCAAGATTTTTTTTTTTCCTTTTTTACCGCATCAGATGTTAAGAAAGGTATCCAAGTCATGATGATGGTCCGTGTTAATGAAAATGCAGGCAAGTGCCATGAGCACAAAGATTCAAAGCTGCTGTGTGACATTCACACAGAAGAATCTAGGAAAACTATGAATCACATCAAATTAAATAGATAGACATTATATGATATGATCCTTATTTGTATCACTTCCCCCTCCACCACAAAATAAAAATTAGTATCAAGAGCTTAGTTACAGTTCTGAAAACTGTCTTCAGCTTCCATCAACTAAGAGAGCTGAAGTCTGTGTATCCACCTATGCACGATTAATTAATACATGTCGGGCAAAATAATGGCTTAGCATCTCCACAAAAACAATAATCAGAGTGAGTCATATATGACATTCTTGATGCAAAAACTGTGTTAAATGAAAGTTAAAATGGAAGTTATCAGGGAAAATTATCACAGCACTCATAATCAGGTAATCAAAATCTGTCTTACTTATGACATGAAATTTCATGCACAGTGCCAAATCAGTGCACAAAACCAGTTGAATCTTTTTTCAAAACAGCTCAAACTTGGCTATTATGCATTTGCTTTTGGGTACGATTCAGCATATATGGCACCCATTCTGACAAAGGTTTGTGATAGCAGTTCTTCATGTAAATGTAGTATACTCTGTTTTCTGATATGCGTACATTGCCAACTATTTTGTACACCTTTCATCACATATTGTCCAGTACTGTATTGCACATTTTCATTGTTTTAATCTGTGCTTGCAGTCTTGACATATTCTTCATGTGGATTGTCTGCTAAAGAAATTTGAACTTCAAGTTTGTGTCAGAAGGAATTTAGCAGATTTCAGATACAGCTTCACAAACTCTGGATGTATTTCTGTTGGCAGCCAGCTGTCAAAGATATAGAATTGTAAGATGACATGGTATTCCAGTTTATTGATTTAGAAGTGTGTGTATACAAAGTTATTCCACAGATTAATTTTATACTAGTCTTATATTCTTAAGTGCCAGCATAACAAAGATAATGTCATTGATGTCAACATCATCTCTGTACTAGACTGAGAAATGTTCTTTTTCCCCTGGTGAGGGAGTTTAGCAGTAGTGACTGTGTGAGAACTGATGTAGGTGTAAAGTGAACAGTGAAAAAAATTTTGCGACTATTACAGCTACTTTCATCCATGAAGCTATAAATGAGCGGGTTAGTTAAAAGTCAATTTTACCATCACCATAGTTTACAGTTGCCACTGATAAAAGTGAAAGAACTTTGGATTTAATGTTGTCCTAAGCTTGCAATTTTTGTTCAGTTATTGTTACTATCCAATTCAATAATGAATGATAAGGCACTTAAAAGGAATTGAAAAAAAGTCACTGTAAACTTTTAAAATGGAATTAGATTGATAGTTTTAGGAGGAGGAATTCTTGATCCCTAATTTGCAACTGGGCTAAAACTATACACACTACAGGAGTTATAAAATTGTTCATTCCATATACTGTTCATGGAAGGTCTTAGAGGAGACAGTAGACTGCCACCTACTCTAGACATTTGATTTCTGTAAACTTCGTAGTCTTTTCAGTGTGTGTTCAGGAGACTGGATTCCAACTTTGCAAATTTCACCAAGCTCTTGGTGATTATGTTGTAAGTTTTCTTACACTTAATATCCTGTGATAGTCAGATTTTGTTTGAAGAATGTGTGTATTTATTCGTTATGTACTGATAGTTATCAGCACCTCAGATGTTGATTAAATGTTTTTCTTCCTTGTGATGTGCAAAGTCAGAACTGAAGAGGAGGAGAAATAATCTCAAAAAAGTAATTAAAATGAGAATATTTATTGAATCAGTGACAGCTGCTGGGTTTTAGAGGGATGTAGAATTAAGGGACTACTGCCCACTTCTAAGAAGAATGTGGCGTGACAAGAATGCACCAGTGAGTCAGGCAGGCATTGCGATGTGGTCTAGAGTAGAATAGTACACATCATTTTGGAAACATTTTCGTGAAGACAATTGGTGAGGTTTGAGCAACATAGATATATTAAATTCTTACTCCTTCTTTGTTCTAATACTTATGGAATGGAATAAGTTATATTATTAATGTGCCTGTGCATGGATTCAGTAGATTCTGTACAAATAGTTTGATACTGGTTGTGTTTATGCAATTGCGTAATATGATTTTTTTTACTTGATAAACATTTCATTAAGTTCAAAAACTACCAACAGTGTAGTGTTCTCATCTGTTTCCTGATTACAGTGGAAGTGTGATGTCTGCATACACATTTTACTAGAATATTTCTCTTTGGCACTGGTGCTGCAAATAAAGAATAAGGGGAAATCGTAGACCACAAATGGTGCACTATGAAACCTAACATTGAAAATGGATACAGTAGTAAGGCAGTATTTTTTGTTTCACAGCCAGTGATACATTCCTTCACCAATTGCAGAATGGAATGGAGATAGGGAAAGTACTATGGCATTGCTCCCAAACTCATCCCTCACAGGTATTCTTGTGAGCTGCCTTCTGTATGTTAATTGTTATAAATAACTGTGGATGTGAAGGGAAAGTAACCAGAAATGTAAATTACAAAGAGAGAAATACCAGGACCAGATCAATTAGGGCTAGAATGTCCATGACCTGTAGGTTCAGACTACATTCTGTTTTTATAATTGGGGATTATGTGCAAGAAATGTCACATTTTCTGCCCCGTTTTTTTAAAATTTGGAATGATGAGAATTTTAATCTTTTATGTAATTGAAATTAATTGTAATATTTATTTGTATTATGTATTGGTATTAAATACTGTTTGTATGGAAAACACGTAATAAGAACAACATGTCTGTTACAGTCATGTGAAGAAGGCATTGCAAAGCTCCGTAATGCTGCAGCACATCCTCAGACACCAGTTTACTATGTCGTGAACCAAATACTCTATCCACTGGTTCAGGGATGTGAGACCAAGGACCCAAAGATTGTGAAGGTAGGTGTTTTTAGTGTTGTTTTTTCTCTCATTCTCTCTGTTTAAATTTATGTATTTTATAAATATATATGTCAGCCATTTCAGGCAACACACTTGATAATGTGGAGTGTATTAGTCTCAAGTTTACTAGTCAATTGTTACTAGCAATGTGATATCAGCTTAGGTATGCACCACTGCTCTTCAGTAATATCAGGGTACAAGCGAAGTACCTCTGGTAATCATTGTTCTGACACCACTTGTGTGAACTTTGAAATTGGTAATTTCACTGCCACTAGAATAACAGCTGTCTGTGTACACACGTGCTTCAGTGACACAGAGTTTGTCATGCACTATATAAATATTTACTGAAAAAAAGTCTAATGATGAAGTAATGATTCTTAGATGTAAAAATACAAAACTGATTGTGTATGAACTCGTCAGATTATGCTGGTAGATATGCAAAATCTTTCACTAAGTAGAAGCTGTCTGCTGCCAGTGAGAGTACATGTGATACTTGTGGAAAAATGTGATTTTCAGAAGGAAGTTGCAGTTGTCATTCTAGAGATGTAGGGGAAGGGCACCAGATAAAAGTTTAGTATGAGGGCAGAGCCTCCTCTCATAGCGACACAAATAATTCTCCTTCATGAAGATTCCACGAGATGTCCTGAGGCTCATTTAACCTTTCTTTACTGCAGCAACATTCCTGTATCGTGCAGTACCTGGTGGTGGTTAATGCTAGAGTAGGTTTCTTCCTAGCACATTCCAAATGTCGTGATGACAATTCTGGGCTCTTGCAGACTAAGGAACGGTATCTATATCTCATAAAGCTTCCTAGCTATGGTAAACATACATACCGTCACATTCTACAGTGCCATTGGATATGTAGTATCCACCATTCTGTGATTGCTATACATGAAGCTAGAGATCTTCCTCAGCATTCAGCTATAATGTCTGCACTATCAATAAACATGAGGTAGTCAGTTGTTGTTTACAGAAGTCACAGAATCACCTGCACTGTTTACTTTGGAACCATTTGCAGAGGGCAATTCTGACCACACCCACAAATGCTCCGCATGTTGAGCGAAACAATGAATACCTTGGGGAATGTGGTCAGGTCAGGCTGAGTACCGGGGTTGGTGGGGTGGTGAGGTTTAGCTTCCAGCAGGTGAACTCCGGGGGAGCCTTCATCTGCATTCCAGCACAACCTATATACTTTTACCTCTCTTTAAATTATTTCTCATCTCTTGCATCAATAATGCTTTCAGTGCATTCATTTTACCACTCCTGTATACTGTCACAATTCAATCAAATTTCTAGCTGATGTCACTAACTACAGGTGAACACTCTCTCAAGTAAGTGCCTCTCTGTTTAGTCCATTAACACCAGTCAACCCAGTTTGTGGTGCATAGATAATTTTAATATATACAGAGCACATTTTTTGGGATGTTAGGACTTCTATGTTTACTGCTGTATCATTTAAATGCTGTATGTTAAACAATGGGAAATCAGGATGGAATAACAACACTAGGGAAGGGATAGGTTGCTACTCATCACATACTAGACCTGTTACCTTGCAGACAGGAACAATGAAAGACTGCTAAAATAATTAATCTCTTGGACAAAGTCCTTTTTCCAAAATAGAAAACACGTATACATTTACACAAGTACAACTCACATACACGTGGCCACAGCCTCCAGGCACTGGAGCTCCAATGCTCGGGAATAGTGTGTGTGTGAGTGTGTGTGTGTGTGTGTGTGTGTGTGTGTGTGTTTTAGCTCTAAATTTTTACTGTTTTCTTGTGATGGCATTTGTTTCACAGTTTTGTTAAAAGTTAGTGATCCTGAAAATGATTTTGTTAAGTGATTTGTGATAGTTCTTTTGTTCTCTTTCTTTTTGTGTTCACCTTAAAAGCCAACAGATTTTATTGTAAACCTATTATTATAACTACTGATGTGCAACAATAATTTTTTCATGGTGTCAGTGTAACATTATTCAAAGGCAGTCACTTTTCAACATAGTCACTGTTGTAAACAATGCAAACTTGTCGTCATTTAATTAATTCGGAGTTTAATGTCTGAAGGAAAAAAACTTCAGATTTACTGGATAATTATTCAGACACCCTTTTGAGATAATTATGAGGTTTTCAAACATTGCGGTCTCTTGGGTTAGGTCAGACAGATATGCAGGGTGTGGTAGACATTCAAAACAAAAATCCCTAATGTTTTATGCTATTAATTTAGCTTATTGCAGCCTGTTATTATACAAGGGCAAATCAGAAATTCTTTACCCATATTTCTTAGTAGCCAAACTAAGGTACATACAGATAATGACATATATACATCCTGTTCTGCGTACCTTACACTATTTTTCCCCTCAGCCACACACCGGGTCACACATTTGTCCCATTGCAGCACTAAATTTGAGCTGCTCCTGTGGTAGAATTCGTCTGGCTGACTGTGGAACCACCAACGGATTGCTGTCGTGGCTTCATCATTACTTATGAATTGCTATCCTGCCAGGAGCTTCTTCAGCATTCCAAAAACATGGAAATCACCAGGGCTGAGGTCTGGACTGTGTGGTGGGTGGTCTAGAATCTCCCAGTGAAATTACTGGAGCTTTTCGGCAGTTCCTACTGCCACATGTGGTCTCACATTGTTGTGGAGCAGTGTCACATTGTCCACATCAAGAATCCTTCGGTGCCTTCAGCAGATGGCAGCCCTCAGACATGACAGTGTGAAACAATAACTTTCAGCATACATGGCTGCATCTTGTGGCATGAAATCCAGCAGGAGCGGTCCATGGCTATCCCAGAAGGCCTGTAACATCACTTTCCCAACAGATGGCGTTGAATGGAACTTTTTCACACCCAGATGTTTCCACACTATACTCTGTCGAAGCTACGTTGGTAAAGTACCGGAACTTCAAGCTCTGATAGAAAGCACCGAAGCTGAAATCGTTATAGGTACAGAAAGCTGGCTGAAGCCAGAGATAAATTCTGCCAAAATTTTTACAAAGGTACAGACGGTGTTTAGAAAGGATAGATTGCTTGCAACTGGTGGTGGAGTGTTCATCGCTGTTAGTAGTAGTTTATCCTGTAGTGAAGTAGAAGTGGATAGTTCCTGTGAATTATTATGGGTGGAGGTTACAGTCAACAACCGAGCTAGGTTAATAGTGGCTCCTTTTACCGACCTCCCGACTCAGCAGCGTTAGTGGCAGAACAACTGAGAGGAAATTTGGAATACATTTCACATAAATTTTCTCAGCATGTTATAGTCTTAGGTGGAGATTTCAATTTACCAGATATAGACTGGGACACTCAGATGTTTAGGATGGGTGGTAGGGACAGAGCATCGAGTGACATTATACTGAGTGCACTATCCGAAAATTACCTCGAGCAATTAAACAGAGAACCGACTCGTGGAGATAACATCTTGGACCTACTGATAACAAACAGACCCGAACTTTTCGACTCTTTAAGTGCAGAACAGGGAATCAGTGATCATAATGCCGTTGCAGCATCCCTGAATATGGAAGTTGATAGGAATATAAAAAAATGGAGGAAGGTTTATCTGTTTAGCAAGAGTAATAGAAGGCAGATTTCAGACTACCTAACAGATCAAAACGAAAATTTCTGTTCCGACACTGACAATGTTGAGTGTTTATGGAAAAAGTTCAAGGCAATCGTAAAATGCATTTTAGACAGGTACGTGCTGAGTAAAACTGTGAGGGACGGGAAAAACCCACCATGGTACAACAACAAAGTTAGGAAACTACTGCGAAAGCAAAGAGAGCTTCACTCCAAGTTTAAACGCAGCCAAAACCTCTCAGACAAACAGAAGCTAAACGATGTCAAAGTTAGCGTAAGGAGGACTATGCGTGAAGCGTTCAGTGAATTCGAAAGTAAAATTCTATGTACCGACTTGACAGAAAATCCTAGGAAGTTCTGGTCTTATGTTAAATCAGTAAGTGGCTCGAAACAGCATACCCAAACACTCCGGGATGATGATGGGATTGAAACAGAGGATGACACGCGTAAAGCTGAAATACTAAACACCTTTTTCCAAAGCTGTTTCACAGAGGAAGACCGCACTGCAGTTCCTTCTCTAAGTCCTCGCACAAACGAAAAAATGGCTGACATCGAAATAAGTGTCCAAGGAATAGAAAAGCAACTGGAATCGCTCAATAGAGGAAAGTCCACTGGACCTGACGGGATACCAATTAGATTCTACACAGAGTACGCGAAAGAACTTGCCCCCCTTCTAACAGCCGTGTACCGCAAGTCTCTAGAGGAACGGAAGGTTCCAAATGATTGGAAAAGAGCACAGGTAGTCCCAGTCTTCAAGAAGGGTCGTCGAGCTGATGCGCAAAACTATAGACCTATATCTCTGACGTCGATCTGTTGTAGAATTTTAGAACGTGTTTTTTGCTCGAGTATCATGTCGTTTTTGGAAACCCAGAATCTACTATGTAGGAATCAACATGGATTCCGGAAACAGCGATCGTGTGAGACCCAACTCGCTTTATTTGTTCATGGGACCCAGAAAATATTAGATACAGACTCCCAGGTAGATGCTATTTTTCTCGACTTCTGGAAGGCTTTCGATACAGTTCCGCACTGTCGCCTGATAAACAAAGTAAGAGCCTATGGAATATCAGACCAACTGTGTGGCTGGATTGAAGAGTTTTTAGCAAACAGAACACAGCATGTTGTTATCAATGGAGAGACATCTACAGACGTTAAAGTAACCTCTGGCGTGCCACAGGGGAGTGTTATGGGACCATTGCTTTTCACAATATATATAAATGACCTAGTAGATAGTGTCGGAAGTTCCATGCTGCTTTTCGCGGATGATGCTGTAGTATACAGAGAAGTTGCAGCATTAGAAAATTGTAGCGAAATGCAGGAAGATCTGCAGCGGATAGGCACTTTGTGCAGGGAGTGGCAACTGTCCCTTAACATAGACAAATGTAATGTATTGCGAATACATAGAAAGAAGGATCCTTTGTTGTATGATTATATGATAGCAGAACAAACACTGGTAGCAGTTACTTCTGTAAAATATCTGGGAGTATGCGCGCGGAACGATTTGAAGTGGAATGATCGTATAAAATTAATTGTTGGTAAGGCGGGTACCAGGTTGAGATTCATTGGGAGAGTGCTTAGAAAATGTAATCCATCAGCAAAGGAGGTGGCTTACAAAACACTCGTTCGACCTATACTTGAGTATTACTCATCATTGTGGGATCCATACCAGATCGGGTTGATGGAGGAGATAGAGAAGATCCAAAGAAGAGCGGCGCGTTTCGTCACAGGGTTATTTGGTAACCGTGATAGCGTTACGGAGATGTTTAATAAACTCAAGTGGCAGACTCTGCAAGAGCGGCGCTCTGCGTCGCGGTGTAGCTTGCTCGCCAGGTTTCGAGAGGGTGCGTTTCTGGATGAGGTATCGAATATATTGCTTCCCCCTACTTATACCTCCCGAGCAGATCACAAATGTAAAATTAGAGAGATTAGAGTGCGCACGGAGGCTTTCAGACAGTCGTTCTTCCCGCGAACCATACATGACTGGAACAGGAAAGGGAGGTAATGACAGTGGCACATAAAGTGCCCTCCGCCACACACCGTTGGGTGGCTTGCGGAGTATAAATGTAGATGTAGATGTAGATGCTGCTTGGATTCCAGCTTGAAATGCAGTATCCATGTTTCATCGTGAGTAACAATGTGATCCAGGAAACTTTCATTCTCCTTGGAATACCATTCCAGATGGTTCAGTGAAGACATCATTCACTTGCATTTCGTCATTACATCAAACTGCTTAGACACCCACTGACATGAAACCTTCCAGTACCCTAAGGACCCAAGAATGATGTAAGCACTGCCATACAATATGTCAAGCTCCTGGGAAATGGCCGTGATGTGCACACGCCAATATGCTTTCACCGTTGCATCCATGTGGGTAATGTTGTCGTCACTGATTGACCGTTCATTATCATGCAAGACTTCATGGCCTTTGTCAAACTAGCTCCACCATCCCCTCGCAGTTGTCAAAGCGAGACAGTTTTCTCCATATGTGGGCTCCATAAGCCTGTAGATCTCAGTGGACGTTCATCCCTTGCTCCATAGACAACGAATTGCACTTGGTTGCTCTAATGCTGTGAACGTGTGAAGCACTGCCACCAAAAAATGACAGCAGTGCCATGTGGCGGAGCTACCAGCAGATAAGGCCTGTCTGAACCAAGAAAGGTCTAACACCGGTAATGGATATGTTGACTGAACAATTACAACTGTAATTTGACTAAAAAAGTAGGGCAAAGACTTTCTGATTTGTCCTCATACTACCATATGCTGGTACTCTGAAAACTGTATTGGGTTTGATGTAACTCAAGGATTCAAACATTCATCAAGCAGTAACTAAATGATTTACTTTTTCCTGTTTGTGTGTCCTGTTTATGAAGTGTTCCACAGTTACACTTTGCAATCCCTAAAAGGCATCACTTTTTTCCAGTGGAAGAAGCTGTGCAGAATTTCTTGGACTTTTCCAAAGATGAAAATAACCATTCCTGTCTTTTTTCGTTTTGTTACTGGCTGAAAGTTATCTGTACATAATAGTCATTCACTTCAGCCACTGAAGGTTGTATCAATGTTTCACTGAGACCCACATACCATTCTTTCATTTCAGGTTTAAGTTAAACAGAAAGTTTTGGTCTTGCTGCATGTTCTGCATGTCATGATGTACAGAACCATTATTAACGTTAACTCCTATGGTAGAATTTCATTGAGATTGTGATGTCTTTCACAGAATGTGAGGTATCATGGAAAAGTTGGTACCTCATGACAGCATTACAAATAAAGATATTCGCTGCCAAACACAGCACTGAATTAGAGACATAGACATTGACATATCCCGAACTGTTCCCTTTTGCTGCTGTAGCTGGAAAGTTATTTATGTCCAAGTGCAGTGCATCTCTCTGTGTAATCACCCAGTCTCTGTACAATCAGTGACCACTTGTAATCATTTCTTATGATGACCAAAATCAAAGAAAAACCTGTCTGCATTCCATGTCACAACAGTACCAGAAAATGTGATGGACTTGGCAAAGATTGTGCAATGTATGAAACACTGATAGAATGTGAAATAGCTAGAATAAACTATGGACCGTTCTAAAATAACACCAAAGGGGGGTGACCAATGACTCTATGTGAGATCTGTGTAAGTCAAATAATGGAAGACACACTATAAGGATACGGGAGCATTTGTCCCTATCAACAGCAGCCAGGAACTGGCGTTGTGTCATAGCTTGGCATAAGCAACTTGTCTTACACTGTGAAGGAGAGCAGTGTCACATTTTGAGAGCATTCCAGCACCAATCAGTATGGGGTTTGTGAAGGAGCAGTGTGAATTTCATAGATGACAAGATACTACAGAGGAGCTTAGAGACAGCAATTGCAAAGGAACTTAGGTGATAGTTCTTTAAATGGATAATGATGCACGCTAATATGTGTTGTATGATAAACAAACTTGAGCTACAGCAGTTTTGTGTAAGTGAAGTTGAACATTCAGGAAGCTTAAACAGATGGTAGGACTCATTATGAGTTACCCACAAGACAAATAGGCAGGCTCACACAAGATGAGGTTCACGAACTTTATTCCAAGGAAAGACCATGTAGGAGAACATTGCATCCACTCCTCAGACTGCAAGGGCTACTGATGAGAGAAATGTTCCTGCTGCAGTAATGCCTGCAATGAGGGACTTCCTTACATTGTAGCTGTCCAACCTGGTGTTGCAGCTTCCTGAATCTCCTGCCAGAGTCTATGATAAAGACACTGATGAATATGATGGCATTGCTACCGCATTTCCTGTAGCAGTAGATGCCCATGCAGCATCGTCATCTGCATATTCCCCTCCCCCCTCTGCCGCATTCCCTGTGGTAGCACTGGAGGGCATAAAAATCTCAAAAAATTAAGTTTAGTGAAAATCAGAACTTCTTATTTAATATGAAAACTCTTTCTAATATTTTGAACCTTACCAAAAATCATGCTTGAAAGCATTCAAACAGACTTTACAAGAATTTATAACTTAAGGTGCAGTTAAGTTGATTAGAGTTTTTCAGTGTGCTGCAGTTTGCCCCTAGACATGTTATCTGAGTTGGGCGTCCTAAAGTGAAATCTATTTCATATTTCATAACTGGGACATAAGAAAGGTTTCTTTGGGAGGAATGCTTTACCAACAGAGGTTAAACAATTATGTGACCTCCTTTGGCAGCTGTTCACAAGAATAAATGTACCAATCGGCATCAAGCAACATATAGTGATTTTATTAAAACATATGGACGTGTACTCTCTGACCCAGCCTCTCCTCTCCAAAGTGATTTTTTCACACTCAGTACATGCAGAATGATAAAGATATTACTGTTTAATGCTGTGTGAAGTAAACTGGCTCTGACTGAATATGAAAACTAACCAAAGAGTTCAGTTTTCATACAGTCTGCAACAACTGTACTGTATAAGCAATAGGCTCCCACATTTTCCTGCAGATATGTTAACAATTACTGGCCACGATGAGACACTGTAAGCCAATGTCATTAAAAGTGGGGAAAGTTCAGAAGACCAAGGTGGCACAGCAGTGTGACAAGCATATGGTCACAGTAGAAGTGATGGATGTGCAGAAAGCGTGGATTTTAGTAAGCATATGTGATTGCAGTACTCGCATCCTATCAGACCTTATATATGACGGACATGTCGGAAATAAGTTTTGTCTCTGTTTTTGAAAGAGAAGCTGGTACACCGGGTGATACAAATAAATGCCTTATGAATCCACATGCATTGTTGGTTCAGGAATTGAAGAGACATCAGAGAAGGAGGAGGAATGATAAATGTACTGAGTGCCAAGGATGAGAGTGTAGCAGCAGACCTGTGTGCCAGATGCAAACCAGTGTTTGAGGTGGAGCAGGCTGTGTGACAATTCATTGCATCAAGGGGCACAGAGTTTTATCAGACTAGGTTCTTCAAACTGATTGTAAATTATGACAAATGTCTCAGTGTTGGGTGTCAGTTGTAAAAAAAAAAAAAAAAAATAAATAAATAAATAAAATAAATATGCGAGGTGTATAGTTCATGGTGCCATGGTGTATTTGTTTTTGGCAATAAAGTTTCCATGTCAAAAACAGTGACAAAACTTAGTTTCGAAATGTCCCTCATAGATAAGCTCAGGGCAGTAGCTATCTGTGGATGAGTTGCATGTCCCCTTGGGGCAACAGATATGGATGCAAAATCCACTCTGTGACAGAATAGATAAGCTCATGGATGAGATACTAAGAGGACATAATACAGGAGATGGACTTCATTGTTTCAAAGCTAGAGTGTTTGTCAAATACATTTGAGGGAGGAGCAGATGTTGCCACTAATATAGTTGTCAGTTTAGCAGACTGGATGACAGCAGCTAAGATTAATTGCTAGCAAGTGCTCTAGCACCTGTCATCCAGTGAGCATTATGCAGTTGTCACCAAAGAGGAAAATGGCAACAATAGATTGTGACAAACAGAAGAGCATGATTCTCTACATCAGGTATCAGAAAAGCAATTTGGAGTGGCTTAATTGCCTACATTACATCATTTCCAGTGGAATCACTTCTAATCCACGTATACTTGGGTGCACAGCTTCTAACTGAACCCTTGCAGAGAGCACAGGACATTCATGTTCCCAAGAAAAAGATAAATTGTCAGGCTGAAGTCCTGGGGAACTGGACCTTCCCGTATTGTGATGAAGGGTAAGGTCAAAAAGAAGAGCTTATCAACACACTTTCAACCAGAGTGCACTGTGAGTCTCCATGAGTACAGGGCAGTTAAGATGTGTTAAAAAACATTGTTGTAGGAAACTGAAAGAATATATCGGGGAGAAGTTTCTTGTAAGGCAACTAGAATTTGACATATGAAGAAGATCGCATATATTGTTGACTGAAAAGGTTAAGGGACCTACTGTCACGTCCATGATGTGTAGGGAGGCTGGATCAGTAATTGTTGGGTTACGGGAGTCAGCTGAACTTCCTGATAACATGAAAACGCGCTCAGAAAAACATGTACACATTTGAAATAAACTATATAATGAATGTGGCAATAAGGTGTTGGTGTTACCTTTTACTCAGGAAAATGTTGTTATTGCAATTTTCAAGCTGAAAACTGGAAAGGCACCAGATTTTGATGGCATTTACATTGTCGCGCAAATGATCAGTCCACTGGAGTGCCTTATTTGACACTTTTTGTAAATGAAACTTTGCGAAGATGTGGTATACCACTGATTTGGGAAGAACTGAGGCAGTAGTGGTTAAAAATAGATTGCGTAAAGATGCAGCAACACTGACAAACTACAAACCCATTTTCTTGTTAAATACCTTGGCCAAGGTTTAGGAGCATTTGCTTTGTGACCAGTTGTAGGTACATGGGAGCTCTTGGTGCTGAACCAATGCCAGTATGGGTTCAGAACATGGAAACACGTAGATTATGTGGTTAATAGAGCTCTTCAGATCTTCGGTGGCCTGCTATGTCTGCATGTTTTGGAGATCTCTGGGTCCTTAAATGTCTATACAAGAGTGTTGTTGATTATTTCAGTGGACAAACCATCCAATGACTTTTGGGGCAGAGCAAGGTAATAAAAAAGATTACCAAAGGCTGTGTCAAAAGCTCCATGAGTGACCCCTATGTTCTGGGAACTTAGCATTGAATTCCACTTCTGTCTTTTAGATAGGGAAGAAAATGTTGAAGGTGGTGCTGCATATACGGATCACATCCTAGTAGCTGTGTCTGCTGGCTCCAGAGCGAGACTTAAGGGAAACATAAATGATGTGCTTGTTCAGATGCAGTGGTGGTGCAAAGTTGACAAATTGGCTGTAGCCATTCATAAAACCACTGATATGCTTATAAAGGGAAGAATTTCTCTCACCAGGATCCTTCCCTGAGGCCCAATGGACCCGTATAAAATGCAGCACTGTTTGCAGGCATTCTTCTAGATGAGAAAAGGAACTTACTAGAACATGTAAAATCTGTTACTCAGAAAGTGGTCGGAATTGTGGATAAGATTACCCGTGATGGCACTGCCAACTGTCAATTACCACTGTATGTTGTGTGCTCATATCATGAAGCTACCTTCAGTGCTAACGTGGCCTTTGCTGCCAGTGTCTTGGTGCAGTGTCTTCAACTGGAGAGCTAGCGAACAATAATGCAACAAATATAGTGAAGCATACTACTGAGGCTCACCTTTTCCTTACATGCTACACCTGTTGAGGATTTACTGGTGATTCTCGAAATATGAAAGTAATGCCACTATATCCAAAGAGCAGTTAGTCCAGTCAACCAAGGAAAATCATGTAGTCTCAAATTTTTGTACAGTGGTAGGGGGAGGGCCATGAACAACATTCTAATAATCCCCACCAGCAGGGTGTGGGTGTGAGGGTGGGTGTATTTAAAGACCACTTTGTTGTTGTTGTTGTTGTTGTTGTTTTTTAAAAATAACTTGAGAAGCATGGATTCTATTGGAAATGTTTCCCAGCACAAAATTAAACTAAATCAGATTTCCGACAAGAAAGGTCCTATTCATTGTTTCACTAGGACTAAGAGTTTCCACATTGCAGGGAACGGAAAATTGCAGATTATTAAAAATAGTGTTTCAGTGGTTACTGTTAAACGAAATGGATTAAGAACAAATAGTAATTACTTGAGCATGTTTAAGTGCTGTAGAATCATATTAAGGCATAAATTATGTTCTGTGGGTGTAATACAGTCGAGGGCTGGGGATTGGAGGGGAGGGGCGGGGGTAGAAGTGTGAGGGATTGTTGGTTGCCAGATTGATGTCATGTAATTCCCCCCCTTCATAGGTCTGCAAATTGAAGAATGAGCAGCTGATTCCTTGCTCTGTCTATCCCACGGTATGACCAGAAGCAACTGCAGGGTGTTTCACAAAGTTGTACCAACCTACCGCAGCACAGCTTATAATATGCTGATGATGCAGTGCACACACATGCTCAGGGTTGTTTATTTTCCACAAAGCCTGTTAACACTATGTGGTATAAAGATATGAGTATATGAGTTACTAATAACACTAAAGAAAGAAATGCATATGGACAGACTCTGCACACTGTACTACACTGTTGCAGGGGAAATTGATTCTTAGTCATACTGTACAGCTGCTGGTGCATTCATCCAGGAAAGGCAACTTCCCACACCATAAGTGTTGCTCAATTTTTAGTTCACAGACAGACTATCCCTCCCCAGTATTTTTTGTTTACTTCTCTTGACAGAGCTCGTTTATATATAATAGTTACTTTCAATTGAGTCCATATCTGCAGTTACTAAGTGAGGTTTTATGTAAAATATTTTCCTATAAACAATGAATGAGAAGTATTTAATCTCAGTGTGTGGTGCCAGTGACGTATGTAGTGTTGGTGGGAAAGAGAGAGAATTGTTAAATGTGGCACCTTGCTGCTGTCATTGACAGCACATTGTAAAACCGTGTGTTTATGTTGTACTCGCTTTGTGGTGAATTAATGAATGACCAGAAAGTTACTGCACTTCTCCCATGATTCATTGTGTTACTGGTAGACTGCATAAATCTCATGCATTCAGGAACTCCTGGCACTACTAGAGTGAGCTGCACTGAATGGAGGCACTTTCCACACAGTGACAGTATATCTTACAAGCTGGTGGGAATTGGAATGCTCAAAACTAGGACAGTGATCTGCTGTAAGGCATTGCTTGTCTTACACTGAATTATCGGAAGTTCCATAACAGCTAGGTGATCTACTTGTGTTGCAGAGGGAGACAGTTTAAGCCTCTGGAACTCTTCAGATGTTGGGAGAGGTGAGGCTGGGGCGGTGAATTTGATATCCCTCAGGCTAGGAAATATATTCCAGCCACTGGGAGTGGAGACGATGAAATCAACATTGTTGAATACATATTGACAGCATGTCATGCATGGGGCAGGCTCTTCAGTGTTGTAGGCATTTGAGAGGTCCAGCTGTTGAGCTTTTTTTTCATAAAAACTCACTTCACAACTGCAAATATGTACTCAGTTAATAAGCTGACAATAACTCCACTGTATAAGCAGGAGCTAAGACAAGTTACTTTGTCTACCTACATAGGAGAATTGAACAGGAAATGCTGAGAAGGTAGCCTGTCTGTGAACTAAATGTCAGCATTGTCTGTGGGGGAGAAAGTTACCTTTCCCAGAAGAATGCTACAGTTGTACAGGATGACTGAGAATCAATTTCCCCTGTAGTAGTGTAGAACAGTGTGCAAAGTTTTACACACAGATGTCCATATGTGTTTCATGCATTAATATTATCGATTGATATGACAGTCAATTATGCTAACATTTAGACCCCCCCCCCCAAAAAAGACAAAATTCCCCACTACCCTCCTCTTCCACAGTAAAGGAGATCAGACACCAATCAATGCATGAAGGAGCCATGGCCTCTAGGTCCCTGGGCTGTCCGATCTTCATCTGTCACTTCACTCAATGCTGACAGCCCCTACCTTCAAAGGTTATGGAAGAAGAAGAAGAAGAAGAATAAGGACAAGGCTACTCCGGTGCCATGCAGGCACCAGATCCACCTACGCAGTTGAATTCTGAGCTGATGTTTGTGGATGGGGGTCGATTCTCAGTGGTGAAAGGCAATGATCATGTGGTGTCATGGCCCTCCTGTCCACTTCACATCTAACCTAGCTACCTTTTATATGATCATTCAGTGGAATTATAATGGGTACTGCTGTTACCTGCCAGAACTAGAATATCTTATTTCTTCCTCTTCTGCAGTTTGCATTGCTCTCTTAGCTGTGCACTTCACTGGCGACTGTTCTTCAAAACTCGGTGGTTATCGTGCATTCTGTCGGAACTGCGCCAGTCCTGAGAGGGCAGCTGGAGGGGTCTGTACTTTGGCCTGTACAGATGTCATTGGCCAATGGATTTCCTTTCGTACCTTGTTGGAGGCAATAGCGGTGTGGGTGCAAATGACCTTGGCAATTACTCTTTGCAACATTTACCTACTTCCAGGCAGGCCATTTATGTTAATTTGACCACATCAATCCAGCATCTTTTCCCCTCTTTTCTCTTGCTTGAGGATTTTCAGTGCACACCACCCCCTGTGGGGAAGCACCACTGTAGGGATATTCTAATTGACCAGCTTCTCACAGACCATGATCTGTGCCACCTCAGTGATGGTTCTCCTACCCAGTTCAGTGCTGACCTTGGCACCTTTTCACCTATCAATCTAACAGTCTCTTCCCCTAATCTTGTAGCTTAGCTACATTGGTTACTTCATGATGGAATTTGTGACAATTGCCACTTTCTGGCGATCCTTTCATTTCTGTGTCATCACCAAATGAAAAGACAACCACATTGGGCATTTCACAGAGCCAACTGGCCTTTGTATGACTCTGCTATTACATTTGCCACCTCTCTGTCATATCATATTGATGAGGTTGTGGAAGGCGTCACCCCCACTGCTGGAACTGCTGTTCCCCTTTCTACAGTTTGCCCACTCTGAGTTGGCAAGTGCCGCAGTGGATCAAAGACATTGCAGTACCTATTCAGGATTGCCAATGAGCCCTGCAGCAATGCAAACAACATCCTTCGCAGAACAACCTAATCGCTTTTAAGCGACTTCATGCTAAGGCTCGCTAAATAATAAAACACATTAAGAAGGAATGCTGGGAGTGCTATGTCTCCTTTGTTTTGGGTGTGGGCCAAGCTCCTTGGTCTTACGGGTCACCAGTGTTCAACAGCTGTTCCAGGTCTTGTCTTACAGAGTGGACTTTTTACCAATTCGCCGGTTCTTACAGAACATCTTGCGACCAACTTTGTGACAGCATTGGTGTCCTCTTCCTATCCCGCTACCTTTTTACTGCAGAAGTGACAAATTGAAGAGGTCCCATTATGTTTCACTCCCTACCAGGCTGAATCTTATAATGAACCCTTCACTGTCGGGGGAACTACTTCAGGCTCTTATCTCAACCTACGACAGAGCCTCAGGCCTGATTCAGTTCACAATCAGATGATGCAACACTTGAATGTTCCCCAAAGGCAACATCTTATCTGGGTCTTAAGATGTCTTTGACTCCAAGGTGCCTTCGTCTCACACTGGAAAGATAGCATAGTTGTCCCAGTCCTTAAGCGAGGCAAAGACCCAACATCTCTCGACAGTTACTGTCTGGTTAGCCTCACCAACATACTGTGGAAGCTGATTGAAAGGCTGATTGTCAACAGATTATGCTGGGTTCTCAAATCTTGGGGGGCCCTTGTCCCCCTATAAATGTAGTTTCTGGGAGGCATGACCCACAACTGACCATTTGTTTAGGTTGGAAACAGCAATTCAGCAGGCTTTTTCTAAGTGCCAGTACCTTGTGGCAGTCTTCTTTTTTTTTCCCCCTGCATAAGGCATATGACACCACTTGGAGTCATCACATTTTACTCACCCTCCGTGACTGGAGCTTTTGAAGCCACCCACCAATTTTTATTCATCAGTTTTCATCCTACTGGTTGCTCTGGAATGGAATCGGGACTTCACTCAGCTCCCCATGGGTCCAAGAGAATGGCATCCCACAAGGCTGCTGATTGCCCTTGAATTGTTTGTTGATGATTTTTGCATTTGTTACAGCTCCCACTCAGTAGCATCTGCTGAACATCAGCTCCAAGGTGCCACCCGAAGGGCCTCTGCATGGGCTGTTTCCCATGGTTGCCAATTCTCTCCCTCAAAAAGTGGGTCATACATTTCTGCTGTAATACCACAGTCCATCCTGACCCAAGGCTCTACCTAGGTACACAGCACTAGATGTTGTAGCATAGTCCCATATCTGGGGCCTCTTTTTTTATATATAAAGCTGACCTGGCTGCCCCACGTTCATCATCTGAATACTAGCAGCATGTGGAAGCTTAATGTGCTCTGCTTTCTTGCCCACGCATTTTGTGGTGTGGATCATGCTACTCTTCTCCAGGTTTACCAGGCTTTGGTGCGTCCTGACTGGGGTATGGTTGCCAGGTTTATGGCTCAGTGGCTCCTTCAGTTTTAAAACTGCTAGACCCAGTCTACCATTGTGATGTGTATCTGGCCACAGGTGCCTTTCGGACTAGTCCCATAGACAGTCTCCTTGTTGAAGAGGGGATCTTCCCCTTCAGATTCAGCGGTACCAGCTCTTACTCTCTTATTCAATCGCCTGGTCATCGCATGTGTCCCATTCCCTTTACATACGAAGGGTGTCATCATCATCCTGATAGCCGCCCTTAGGTGGAACTACCAGTTGGAATCTGCCACTCTTCCCTCTGCCAAGATCTCCATCTCTGCTTCCTGGATTATGCTCTTCATGTTTTCTCGTGCACTTCCCCTTGGATGGTGCCCAGGCCACAGACTAGGACAGATTTTTTCCAAGGTCCTATAGTCTTGGTCGCCCCCATGACCATTTGGCATCTGTTATGTCCAGTTCTTCAAGAGACTCATGGTGATTTCATCTTTTCACTGATGGCTCTAAAACTGTGGATTAGTTGGGCTATGTTTTTACATTTCCTGCCAGTGTGGAACACCATTTCTTGCTGGGAACGTGTAGTATGTTTATGGCAGAGCTGACAGCTGGCAGCAGAGCCCTCCATTTTACTAAACGCGCTTCCCTTGACTGTGTTCTAATATGTACTGACGCAGAGGCTATTGACCAATGCTGTTCTTGCCACCTTTTGGTATTGTCTATTCATGAACTTCTCACTGACGTCTGCTATGCTGCCTGCTTAGTTGTATTTCTCAGAGTCCCAAGTTATGCACCTGTCCCAGGGAATGAACTGGTTGATCGTTCGGCTAGAGGAGCACTTACTCACTGCCTGTTCACTTTGCCGACACGCGGTGCAGATTTGCAGGTGCACATAAGGTCTCTGCTCACTCGGAGGTAGAAAGGCATGTTGTGGGCTACTGCTCCATCTAATAAACTCATCATAATCGAGGAGACTACTGCAGCATGGTTCCCTTCCTTGTGCTTCCATGGAAGGAATCCACAGTCCTATGCTATCTCCGCATTGGTCATACTAGGTTAACCCGTTGCTTTCTTTTGTGTAATGGGCCACCCTCACATTGTGGTTATGGAGCATTACAGACAGTAGCTCGTATCTTGATGGATGCTTGGGGGCCTTCTTTTTACCATCCATGCTAAATATGGACTTCTGGAATCATCGCCTTTAATATTGGCAGATGATTCATGGATGGTTGAACTGGTTCTTATTTTTCTCCATGAAAGTGGTTTTTATTCTCAGTTATAAGATTTTAATCTAGCACTGGAGCAGGGCAAGAGTGGTTGCGAATGGGGTGTCTCACGCTATATGCTAGGTCAGGCAGTCCCCAACCCTACCTCCTTGACCAGGCTACTGTTTCATCCCTCTTTTATTCTGTTTTAATCATTTTTAGATTTGATTTGCCTCCTTTCTGCTCCACTCAGTTTTCTGTTCTGGGTGTCACACTGTTGAATAATGGGCGCTTTTGCAGTAATGGCTCAGGGGTGGGACAGCTGTGGGTGGGACGTTTCTTGTCGCATGCAGAGCCCTGGAGATGCCCACCTGCTGACTTCGCCATCTCCTTAATCTTGTTTTTATTTTTGATGGTACAAAAGCTGTCCAGACTATTGCATTTTCTGCTGTCTAACTTGCACTGTTTTGAATCTTCCGACTAGATAAGAAAACATATTGGTGGACATCTGTACTCCTGGATGCCCCATCCTTAGATCGAGAGACTGATGACTTCATTGTTTGGTGCCTTACCCCCCCCCCCCCCCCCCCCCAAAAAAAAAAAAAAGTCAACCAACCAACCATAACTATTATTGAACTTGGAGGCATTATAAAATAAAAAGAAGTAAAGAAGAATGCAATGCCCTCCCACATGGCTATGCATAGACTTGGGCATTGCTGAGCCAGCGCTTAACATTATCGGCAATGTGGAGGAATGTAGCAACAATATGTGTAGTTGGTATAGCTGTAGTTGAAAGACCTTGAGTTTTTCCAAGGCAACCAATAACAGGAGACATACAATGAGCTGAAAGTTATTTACTTAAACTTTAATTAAATTTCTTTGTTGCATTGTTTTATTTAATTATATTTTCAACTTTATGTTTTATTTCTATATGATATATTAACAATAGTTGCTGTTAATGTGCTTTATGATTATGCGAAGTGTTTCACAGGCTTCTAGGGATTGCAGAGGGGACTTGGTTGATATTTTGATAAGAAACTCATGTCTGGAAATGTACCATATGGCTGTAAAATACATTTGAAAGTCTTTAAATATTCCACTTGATGGAGACATGAAGACAATGGTTCCAATCCACATCTGACTGTCCTGATTTAGGTTTTCTGTGAGTCCCCAAAAATTGCTGTTTGTGTCGGGATGGTTTCTTTTACAGGGCGTGGCTGATTTTCTTCCCCAGCTTTGAATCAGGGTGAGCTAGTGCTTCGTTCTAATTACTTCAGTGTCAATGAGACATTAAGCTCTAATCTTTCTTATCCCTTAATTATATCTTCTGGCTGCATTGCATGAAGCAGGATACTTGAAAGTGATCTGATCTTCACATTTATTTTATATCAAAACTAGATATTTCTGGATATGGATTTCTTATCAAAGCTTTATCAATAAGGCCCCTCTACGACACCCAGATGCCTGCAACTGGAATTGTGAAACATCCTGTATATGTTGTATAATGCATGGTATTTTATCATGGTTGATGAATATGTACAAACTGTTTTGAGTTTCTCGATAACAGATATAAAAATAATTGAATTGAACTGAACTCCTATTACTTTGTCTTGAATCTCTGAAGGTTTCTTGACCTCAAAACTCAAAATCAGATTACACCACCCTCTTCTTTCCTTGTACACTTTTACTCATCTTACTACAACTGTTGACTTCACACTTCCCATCAAACCCTCCAATCTGCTACTTAAAGCTGTAGACCATTCCCAGCTTCTTGTACACATAGCTCACCTATGTATTTCTGTGCTTAAAGTAAGGTTTTTTGTTTTCATTTTGACTCTGTCTTCTTTATGGCATTAGAGAATTACATTTTGTCATATGTACATCAATGTTACTTTATTACAGTTATGCCTGGGAATAATGCAGCGGCTGATGACTCAGCAGGCTGTTGATCAGAAAGGAGCAAGATACATAACTGATACTCTTTGGATGCTAATGGAATCTGGGACTGAGGAGGTTAAGGTCTTGCAGAGTGTCACTTTGCTGTTGACTACAAATACTGTTGTACATGGTGACACGCTTGCAAGGGTAAGAGTCAGTGTGAATGTTATCTGGAACATATGTCTACAATTGTGTATAAAATATCTAGAAATGAGAAAAATGAGACTTCAGCAGACATCGTGCAGTATTCATTGCTAAATTTTTACTACATATCATTACTTACTGTCTCTTTCTCAATATAATGCGTAGTATACTCTCTATGGTGTATGTGAAGGGGGGGGGGAGGAGGGGGGTGTCTATGTGTGCAGGAGAGAGAGAGAGAGAGAGAGAGAGAGAGACCAAATGATAAACCTGATAACATTCAAAGTGAGGTGATTCTCACAATCCGAACAGAAGTGCTTAATTGTGTAGCTTATACTTGAAGTACTGCTGTGGTAGAGTTTCACCAATTAACAATATTTTCTGCACCAAGTTCTATGGGCAAACTTTCCTTTGTAGTGGGTACTGTTGTTCACAACTGTTGGCATCTTGCCACTTACCCATTGAACAAATTCAGAGAAAAACTGCTAGGATTATAACAGGTTGATATAGCCCACATGAAAGTGTAAAAGAAGTGCTTGGAGAACTTGAATGGCAATTCTTGGAAGAAAGACAATGTCATTCTCACCAAACCTTGTTTAAATTTAGAAAACCTGTTTTCAAAGGTGCCACCAATGTATATCTCACATAGGGATCGTGAGAAAAAGATAATACATATTAGAGCACATACGGAGGAATTCTAAAGTCTTTTTTTCCCTTGCTCAATTTATGAATGGAAGGAAAGAAACTTGATAATGTTGGTATTATGTACCCTCTGCCATGCACTGTACACAGGCTGTGGAGTGCTTATGTAGCTGTAGAGATGATGCATCCTACTTGACAACAGGGCAGCATTCTGTAAACTGATGGAACTTGCATGGAGAATCAAACACATTACTGCTGTCACATAGTCAATCATATGGCAAGCTTTCACTACAGACAGCACTTCAAAGTACTGAATGCTACTGTGCAGCTTAAGACCAAGCATTACACCAAGAGACTAGGCAGCCTTCAGAACATAATTAAAACCACATAATCAGCTCTGAAAGGAATATCAGGATAGATGCTGGCTACTCAACATACCCCGGTTCTGTTGTGGGGAAAATAATACAACTGGTGGTCTGTCAGAGTTGTGCAAATGTGGCTTTCAATCCAACTGCCCTTTCCTCTTCCCAGTGAACAACATAGGAATGGGTCCGAGTGTGTCCTTTGGTTCACCTGCAGCACCACACATACAATGCACCACCCTATCACTCTGAAATTGTCAGAATGGTTTGAGGTGTACTCCATGAGCATGACAATGCTTACATAATTCATGAAGTCATGTGACCTCAATCCTATTAAGCATATCCGAGGAAAATGTGTGTGTCTTGGCTCGATCTCTGACAGACCTCTGTGAGCTGTGGGCATCAGAGTGGCTGTGGATCAGTGCACTTCCGGTGTTTCATAGTGTTAGTGCCCCAATGTGGTGTTGACATATTTAGGGTGAAAGGGAATGCTACCTGGTGACTAAATAGGTATGTCTGATTCAATTGATCATGAGTGTACGTATAAAAGAAAATAAAATGAACCTTTGCAGGATAGCAGAAAGGGAGGATTGACCTAAATTTTTAAAAAATTAGGGCCTAATTTGGCCAGAAAATTGATTTGAGCCAGGGGCGTTTTCTTTAGCTGATAAACTTCTTAACACTGGGTTGTTGTGTCAACAGTGTTAGAGTAAGTACTGATGGATGTTACAGTAAATGTTAATTCCAGTCATGACATACCTTTCCCAAGAACAAATCTTGTAACATAATTGTAAGTTACACTGGAATTTCTTCATGGTAATATGGATTTGAGTAGTCAGGTAATACCATCTGAGTTGTCAGTAGATACCCATTTTGCAGACTATTAATAGCTCCACTGGATCTTTGATATTGCCTGTTGATAGTGCACTATTTGGTTGCAAGTGGGGTTCAAAATTAGTCTGTCATTAGTTAGCCTCTGCAACATCCATTTTTTCAGAATTAATAAATATATGGTTAGACTGAGATCTTGGCTGAAATGTAAACTTTGTTGTGTTTCAGGACTTCTGTGTTTTTAAATCTCTTGGTATGAAAACCAAGATTTCCTCCGACTTGAATGATAACCAAGAACTCAACAAACAATTCATAGCAACTGTTTTTGTAAATGTAACTGAAAAAGTTGTCTTTATTTCTTTTATTTTTATGAAGTTTTTGTTTGTGTAAAATTAAAAAAAAGCTGTATGAAGTATTTCAATTTTTCTTTGACTTTCTGAGTGAGAGAATTTTATTGTCTGGTGTGGTTGAATTAGGTGCACTGGACTGTGCCATATTACTGTAAATTTGAAAATATTGTGTAGAGGTCGGCTGATGTTTCTGTTGCTGAAAATTTTTAAATGTTCTTTCTTTACAGAATTTGGTTCTTTGTTTTCGTTTACATTTTACCAAAGATTCAACAACTATTAATACTGCTGGAGCAACTGTTAGACAATTAGTTTCATTAGTATTTGAAAGAGTTGTTGCCGAAGATGAAGCATACTATGATCGTGACACAGGAGTGCAGAAAGATATTAATCTGGAGGAGCTGAAAGTTCCTAGTAATGTTGCACCTAAAGGTTTAAGACTATGTGCTGCTGATGCATATCTAATGTTTCAGGTTAGTGAGATGTTTCTTCTTATTCCTTTACTTTATGTGCCTTGAGTCTTTTCTAGAGCTCATTGTGCAAGATTATACAATTCTTCGATTATTATTATTATTTTAATCTTTTCCATTCTACATCTTTAACAGTTATATGCTGACAGATAATCTTGTTTTCATACATTTGGTGTGTGCGTGGGTGCGTGCGTGCATGCGTGTGTAAGAATGAGAATGAAGTATTGATGAGGGTTTTCCAAAACAGATGTTATGGTTATGATGTTTTGTCATCTATTCATGGTGGAAGGGAAGCGGCTGGCATTAATTTAGTGGATAGAAAGAACTTCAGTGGGAAACAAAAAGTAAAAAGGAAGTATGAAAACAAGATCATCTGTCAGCATATAACATAACTGTTACATGTGTGGAAGGGAAAGGCTGTCCACAAAACCCCACCTCCAAAATATTTTCTCGCCTTACTTTTTGTATTCCCAATATTTTACTCTTACAATTTTTAGGTTAATATTAGTTCTTGTTGTCTGTAGTGCAGATGAAACTTGCAAGCAACACTCAGCTGCTTCTTGCACCCGTGCATGAAATAAAAAGTGGGCAGAATAATTTTATGTGAGTTATTACATAATAAAATGATAATATTTTGTCATAGTGTGCTCACTATAGCCTACATTAACCTTTTCAGATCAGTTTTTTTTCTGGTGGAAGGAAAAGTTTTCTTTATATGGTAATGCTCTTACACAGTTTCGTAATGCCCTTAGATGCAAGATTTATACAAACATGTGTACCCATTTTCAAAACATACTGTGTACACTTGGCTTCATTTTATGGACTGAAATAACTAATTATGAAATATTCTATATTGTAATAAATAGTAAAATGATCACTCAATAATTACCTGCAGAATAATAATGACAATATTCATTTATACAGTGGAATATAGTGAACCAACTACATCCGTGTATTCTGGTGTTCATGAAATGCTGCACACTGCTGTATTGACTTGCTGATATTTTCATAGTGATGCCCAACAGTTGGCAGCACTTGGGCATGATGAAATGGTTGAACATTCAGGTTTCCATTGGGAAAAAATACTTCTGTTGCAGCTTAAACACAGTAAAAGTTAATGTACACAATTTTATCCAGAGGGCCTGAAAGGGTTAATTAAGAATGACATTTTTATAAACTAAATTAGTCATTTATGTGCTCTAATCAAATGTATTAAGTCTAAAAATGTAGGTAAAATTGAATTTTCTTTTTGTTTTGATCAGGACCTTGTGCAGCTTGTAAATGCTGATCAACCATATTGGTTGATTGGAATGACTGAGATGACACGCACATTTGGTTTGGAACTGCTGGAGTCAGTTCTGACAAATTTTTCATCTGTATTTTACCAGGTACATTTTGAATATATTAGCACAGACATTGTTTTTTATGCAAAAAAAAGAAAAAAAAAAGAAAAGAAAAAGAAATCTTTCGGCAGCTGCTTAGTTTGCTAAATGTAGCTTTATACTGTAAAAATGATTGGGTTTGAAAATTTTCAAATGATTTTAAACCATGTTCATGGTGCCAATCGAACATTTTATGCCATATAACTTTATTCTTGGTTGTCTCTAGTTAATTTTTAAGTACATCAGTACTAATACAGAAAGATAGTCTCAAGAAATCAGCACTCTTTTATTCATCACATAATTACCGTCACATAGTCAGTTATACAGTAAGCAGTTACAAAGCTTTCACTACAGACTGTACTTCAGAATGCTGAATGTTATTGCACTGCCTAAAACCAAGCATTACACCAAGAGAATAGGCAGCTTTCTGTTCTGTTCTGAAAGGAATATCAGGGTAGCTGATCAATGTATCCCACTACTACTGTGGAGAAAGTAATACTATTAGTGAGCCATCAGAGTGGTGCAAAATGCTCAATAAACATTTCTTATGAATAGTTGTTACATGCTGTATGGAATCTAACCAGTCACCTAAAATATGTCTATTGTCGATCACTTTTAAGAAACTCTATGAATGACACACTTAAGAAAATAGTTTGAAATTGTTTCACATGAAAAGAGAATCTCATGATCAAACTGTTTCATAACCTATATACGTATGAGGGCAATCCCAAAAGTAAGGTCTCCTAGTGTTTTATAAGTACATAGACCTGTTTATTTCTACAATGGTTTACATCAGTTTACAGCTTGAACACTTAGCTATTTTTCGACACAATCACCATTTCTGTCGATGCATTTTTGTAGACACTGTGGCAGTTTTTGTATGCTCATGTCATACCAACTTGCCGCTGTGCTGTTCAGAAAGTTATGAACTAGCGTGATTGTTGCTTGGTCTCAGGTGTACAGTGGTGTGCCCAAGTTTCGTCACCCGTGACAATTGAGTCCAGAAAGTTGTCCTGTTCGGGTGCAAGGCGGTGAAGAAATGCACGGGAAGCATCAACTCATTGCCATATGTGGTCCTCAGTCAGCATGCGTGGCACCCATCTTGCGCACACCTTCCGGTAGTCCAATGTTTTCATTAAAAACCTGTGAGCGGTGCTTCGGGGAAACCTCAAGAACCGACGTGCAGAGATCATCCAGGGCGATCTGCCGATCGTCATAAATGCTTTGCTCAACCTTCAACACTCTCCCCTCAGAAATTGATGGTCTCCCGCTCCCTTGTTCGTCGTGAATTTCGGTCCGACCAGCTGCGAACTCTCTACACCACTTACGAACATCTTTGACATCCATGCATGACTCACCATACATTTCCGTCAATTGGCGATGGATTTCAATTGGTGCAGTGCCCTTTGCATTCAAAAACCAAATAACTGCGTGCAATTCGCATGTGGCGGTAACATCCAACAGGAGCTCCATTCTCAACAGCTGCCAAGCCAAGACTGAGCACCTCAGCGTGGCGTGTGCATGTTTACACACAGTGCATGAAGCACTCTTCATAACAGTGTGACCAACTGCCACACAAACAGAGTTCTTTACTTATAAAAAAGATAGGAGACTTAACTTTTGGGTTTACCCTCGTATATTGTGGTATAGGCTTTTCTTGATACTTTAATTGTACCCAACTGTGGAAAAAGTACAAACATAATATAATACACAAGTTTGGACTTTATGTAGTTGATCTATAAGGACTATTTGTGTTTGAAACTCTGTTTTCAAATTAAATAAATAAGTAATTGAACTATTTCATGAATAGTAGTTAGTTTGTTTTCTATGAAAATTGTATCTTTCATTGCCCAATGTTGGCAGTGGCGGAGACTCAGACTTCATATACAGAAATGTAGATGTTTCAATTTGCTTACTAACTAATAATTTTGCTCTATTTCTTACTTGCAGCATCCAGAATTCAGTTTCTTGTTAAAGGAAAGAGTGTGTGCATTGGTTATAAAATTGTTTTCCCCAAATATAAAGTATCGAAGTTCTGTACCACAGAGTATACAACAAGCAACTCCATTGGACAAGCCGTATTTTCCAATAAGCATGAGACTGCTAAGGGTAGTTTCTATTCTAATTCAAAAATATCACAGCTTGCTGGTAAGTCTGTCATGAAATAGTATTATGGAGTAATAAAGTTCTTTGTCTTGAATTTAGTTTTTTAAATATTCATCATCAAAAGCAAATACCTAGAATCTATTGTTAGGTGATTTCTGTGAAAATAATCCAGTGCAGCATGCTAATTTAGTACTTCTAATACATAGTGTGACCTTTTATTCCATTCTTAGTCATACACTATTACATTTATTTGCCCATTTACAATGTTATTTTTCCTAATGCTGTAGGCAAATATTCTGGAGAGTGTGTATATATATATATATATATATATTTGCTATCTCTTGTATGTATGGTATTCTGAACAGTCCACAGTTGCTCACTCTGAGATGCAACAGCTGAAGAATGTAAATATTGGATATGTGTTTGACAGCCTTCACACTAATTACAGTCAGTTTGATCTACATCTGGATCTAAATCTACATAATCTCACAGAAAGATTTACTGCCATGTAATTTTGCCCCTGGACTTGATAGCCACTTGGATTCGGTTGGGAAGTTAGTCCAAACGGTTGTGCAGGTACGTCGCATCCAGAATAAATCACTCGCTGAGGATTTGATCATGCAGTTCCACCAAATTTGGGTGTGCTGATTTATATTCTATGGGATTCAAGTCAGGTGATATTGCAGGCTACTCATGGTATAACAAAGTGGGGGAGTGTTCAGATAACAAGCGATATATTCTTCCAGCCTGATGAACTTTGCGGTTGTTATCTTGAAAAATAGGGGCATCAGTTGCATACTCGTCATGCAGATGTTGACTGAAAGGCACCAAGTGATAATTCAGAATTTTTAAATAAACATGCTGGTTCATGTATGTGGTCACCTCGAGTGAGCAGGACCAGTTCATAATAGAAAAAACCTCCGGCTTGCACCTGAGCTTGCGCACATTCAGGCTGAATTGCTTCATTTGACCTTCAGTGCACTCAGTGATGTGTGTCTCATTTGAATATAGGTAAAAATGTGATTCATCAGACCAAACTATGTTTTGCCTGTTGGCTACTGTCTATGTTCGATGATTTCTAGCCCATTGAAGATATGCAGCAGTATGTGCTTGTGTGAGCAATGGATTTTTGCGAGGTGACCAATTCCAAATGTTCATTGCGTGCAGTTCCTGTTCCAGTGCTCTCTTGTGAACAGGTTGGGATGGAGTTTCATTCACTGCATGCAGAAATTCATGTTGGATTTGAAAGCAATTTTGATTCACAAGCCATGAAATGCATCTCCACTCCCTCTGTCAGTATCTTTTTCCGATTACAATTTTCACAACGTGTTTTTGACTGTGTGTTACTACACTGCTTCTAGAAACTTGTAACCATCCACAATGAAACACCAACAAATCCAGCAACTTTGCACACCATATGGCCATGGACATGTCACCTTTTTACCACTTTGTTGTGTCTTTACATTTGCACATGTTTATGTACAATGTGCGCGTGAAACATAAATGTATCACTGATTCCCTCTTCCTGATGCTCGCATAGAGGCTATGTGTGTGTGTGTGTGTGTGTGTGTGTGTGTGTGTGTGGAGGGGGGGGGGGGGGGGGTGGGTGTTTCCACGCACGTACTGGTGTGACTTGTCTTATCCTCATGAAGTATACAGTGGTGGCAGTATACATGTTGATATGCTGAATCTAGCAGGTGGTAGAAACAGCCAATATTTATTGAAGTACACCAATGCCAGTTACTTTTTTCATATAAATTTGCAGTTAGATTCCCATTAGGCCTTGATGAACCTAGTATTTCTGCATCATTTTACATTAAATGCACCAACTCCTGAGTCTACTCTATCTTTCTGACCCCTCCTCTCCAACTCTTTGGTGAGCATGTGCATAGTGAGCATGGGCCGTGCCCTGAGCCATTATGGTATTTCATCTTATGCCATGCTGCATTTCTCCCCTCCCCTCTGTCCCCTTCACCCTCCCTCCCCCCTTTCCCTCCCACCTCTTCCTCCCCCTCCCCTTCTCCTCCCCACTCCTACCCACCTACCCCTTCTGCCCTCTGACCATCCTTCCCCTCTGGGGGCTCCTTTGATGTGGCCTGAGCTTACCCAAGGATTCCAATTTGGGACATTCTTCCACCATCTTAACGTATACCTTATCTTTTTTTACTAGTCATGTAGGATCCCTGTTACTGGGTTTGAAAGTCCACTTTTCAAAACAAGTCTTACTGGATTTCATACTCCATTTTATTCACCTGATATATATGAGATACATTGAACGTGCCCAAAACCCAACATGGTAGCCAATCCTTCATAGAGGGATTCACTGAGTACTTGCACAGCTGTAGCCCTTTCACCATGCAGGAATCACACTGTTGGTAGCCATTGCTTTGATGGGGACAAGCCTCAGCTGGAGTGCCACCAAGGTGAACAACTTGCAGTGAAGAGCTCCAGACTGTTCCCATCTTGTGGTCATATGCTCCCAGTAGTCTTATATGGAAGATCAGATAGTTAAAGAGATGAGACACACAATATCGACACATTTCCTACCTTATCTACACCATGGGAGGAAAATTGATTTACAAAACAAGGAGAACAACCACTCAACAATACTTGGTCTACACCAGAACGGATGGAGAACCATTTTTCTTTGTAGAACAACTGAAGATAAGTACAGCAAAGTCACCCTGGTAGGAAATGGATCAGTATTAATCAAAACATCATCTCCCACCTAGTCGCCAATCTTGCTCTAGTGCAACAAGTGTGAAGATATCTAAGTCATAATTGCATCCCAAAAGAGTTTCAACATGGTACAAAGAAAAGTTTTCATTGTGACATTATACTACTAACAGATTGAAAAATAACATGCCAACATAGAAAGATTTGAAGTCTGCTTTGTCTTTCATGTCCAGTGTAGCCAAGGTTTGACAGGTCAGACACTGAAGCCTTCACCCTGGCTTCTGAGGTGACATACTCTCAGACAAAGAGAAGGAAATATTCTGTTAGCATTACCTCAGATGCTATGCACTTCCTGATATGCATTGTTTTAAATTTATGAACTGGGATGCATATTTTCACACTGTACAGGTGACACAATTTATAGAAAATGTGGTGAACCAGTACACAAGAACACGCTATGTGCAAACCGAAGATTTACCTTAACTGTCGAGAACAATATTCTGCTCGCTCACCACTTTGCCTTGTCTTCAGAAAGGAATGCAAAATGTAAGAATTTAAATCCTTTGACCAAAAGCCTACTTTGAGGCTCAGAAGTATGAATGCTTGCATCCTGTACAAATGATGAAAAATTTCAGACAGTTATTAACAAAGGTATCATCTACAGTGAAAAAGATTACTCACCCTCCCTCGCTCAGTAATATGCCTGATCAGCCTTCCAAGCACACCCCATAAGGGAAATGAAGTTGTTCCCTCTCTCTTTCCCTTCCATATTATCCCTTCTACATCTACCTCAAAGATGTCAACCTTGTCTCCCAAAGCAGTGCAATAGCCTCCTCAATAGATCCCTCTTCAGGGAGTGCTGCCTCCCACCCCTACACATACCCTGCAGATCAACCTCATCACAACACCCTGACAATAACTAGTAGCTGAAGGAGGTGTAGGAACTGGGCCATAGGATGGACCATTCATCTTCAGTTCCAGTAAGCCGTCTAGACATTTCCCAGCTGGAACTAAAATCCTAAAAGGAGGATGAGAGAGGGTGTAAACAAGAAACTGTAAGGAAAGACAGACCCAGTAACTCCAGTGGTCCTGGATCCCCATTGTTACCTACAGAAATTGGGCAGATTGACAACAATCCCCCACAATACACAGTATCGGCTCACCATGATTTTTGACAAAAAATGTTGTTGCTTTTGATTTCTTTCCCCCCCCCCCCCCCCCCCTCCTCCTCTATGCAGCAACTGTAATGGCTACTTCTGCCCTCTGTTATTAAACACTTAATAGCATTCCACCTGTAGGTTGGATAGACATATAGGAAACCAGATCCTCAAAAGAATACTATCCTCTTGTGAAATTACAAAGCTTATTATAAAAATTGAGCTGACCCTGGCAGGGCATTGGGTAGAGTTTGTGCATTGGTCCACAAAACCAGTTGCTATGAACAGATTCCTCCCAATACTTTACTGAGTCCCCTGTGCCTTTATTGTAGCTCTTCTGTGGTTTTAGTTCTGTTTCAATTCCTTGTATAGCACTTTCCACCCTCCTCCATTGTATTAAGGCCTGTGAGATACAGTGATTGTGTGGGCTAATGCAAGTGAGGTGGGACTGAGTGAATGAGTGTCATTTTATAGGTTTCCTCCTCACTGAGAGAGATCGATTTTAGTCATTTGAATCACATTTCTTTCTTGCAAAGGCCACATATAAATTTCATGCAAAGAACAACTAATTCATTACGGCCAATAGAAGACACTGATTCCAGTCACTTGATTTCCATGCAGTGGAGCTTTTAGCATCAATTTTTGCTTCTGTGCTTCCTCATAATAATATTGCGAAGTAGTAATTATTCTTATGAGGAAACAGTCACTTACCTGCTGACCACATTTTCGATAGAGTAGACACACTTCTACGAAACAGGACAACAGTTGTAACAAAAGAGGAATATAATGAGGTCTGCCAGTCAGTGGGTGAAGTAAGAAACATTGGTGATTATTGGACAGTGACATGTGTGAAATCCATATCTAAAGGCCTACAAATTTAGATCACATAAGTGAAATGAAACTAATTTTCATATACAAGGGAAACATTCATATTGTTTTGGAGGCATCCGCATTCTAGAGGTCCCAGCAAGATGTAAAGAGCGGAAGTCTCTTTGGAAACATGCATGGGCCAGTACGAAACTCTTTTCTTAACTATAAGCTCAAGTACTTCTCAGCCATCCAATCTCACACTCGCAAAAATAAGAGGACTTAAGTTGGTATACATCCATCAGTGACGATATACCATGGCACAAAGAGAGAGGAAATTGCTTGTGATTGTTTATATGATGCTTCTGGTTTATATTTTTATTCTAACAATGGGTAATGCAGTTGTTACCTCATTGTTTTCTGTTATGGTTATTTGAAATATTTTAAGTAAGTGTGAAGCAATGATAAAATCAGAACTTTTGGTAAAATGCTGAATATAAATTTTACTGTTGCCAGTTTATAATTGTTTCCATGATATCGCATACTGAACTATTACAAATATGTATTGAGATATACTATATCACATCCAATAGGACATGAGTAATTAAAAAAAAAAATGATATTTGCTTTTGAAAACCATTTAGAGCTGAACATGTCCGAATGATTAATGCAAATGAGAACACGTCCTATTTAAATATATTTTTAAAGGAATGTTTTCATTGTAAATTTGATTTACAGATGTGAAATGACTTTTGGCACAAAATTAAAGGTGTTTGTATTGCAATATCTTATCTTCATTCATATTTGTGCCAGAAATAAGTTTTATTTAGACCAAGGAAAACTGAATTTAGTGGTCATGTTAGTTTTTGTACGTCAACTCCTGAATTATCCCAGTAAAACGAGGAAAGTACCTCACGAAGTGGGCAGCCATCAGCTGTTAGCCTTTTAGTGACCAACCAGCATACCACAAGCCACTACCAGAACTACTTCACTTGCTGCCAACATCTCCATTCCTTCACTCTCCCTCTCCCCCCCCTCTCTCTCTCTCCCCCTCTCTCTCCCTCTCCCCCTCTCCCTCCCCCCCTCTCCCTCCGCCCTCTCCCCCCTCTCCCTCCCCCCCTCTCCCCCCACTCTCTCCCCTCTGCCCACTCGCCCCACTATCCCCCCATTCTCCCTCTCGCCCCCGCCCATCTCTCTCGCCCCCCCATCTCTCTCGCCCCCCCATCTCTCTCGCCCCCCCATATCTCTCGCCCCCCCATATCTCTCGCCCCCCCATATCTCTCGCCCCCCATATCTCTCGCCCCCCATCTCTCCCGCCCCCCCATCTCTCTCGCCCCCCCATCTCTCTCGCCCCCCCATCTCTCTCGCCCCCCCATCTCTCTCGCCCCCCCATCTCTCTCGCCCCCCCATCTCTCTCGCCCCCCCCCCATCTCTCTCGCCCCCCCCATCTCTCTCGCCCCCCCCCCATCTCTCTCGCCCCCCCCCATCTCTCTCGCCCCCCCCCCATCTCTCTCGCCCCCCCCCATCTCTCTCGCCCCCCCCCATCTCTCTCGCCCCCCCCCATCTCTCTCGCCCCCCCCATCTCTCTCGCCACCCCCCATCTCTCTCGCCACCCCCCCATCTCTCTCGCCCCCCCCATCTCTCTCGCCCCCCCATCTCTCTCGCCCCCCCATCTCTCTCGCCCCCCATCTCTCTCGCCCCCCCATCTCTCTCGCCCCCCCATCTCTCTCGCCCCCCCATCTCTCTCGCCCCCCCCCCATCTCTCTCGGCCCCCCCCCATCTCTCTCGGCCCCCCCCCATCTCTCTCGCCCCCCCCCCATCTCTCTCGGCCCCCCCCCCCATCTCTCTCGGCCCCCCCCCCCCATCTCTCTCGGCCCCCCCCATCTCTCTCGGCCCCCCCCATCTCTCTCGGCCCCCCCCCCAATCTCTCTAGGCCCCCCCCCCATCTCTCTCGGCCCCCCCCATCTCTCTCGGCCCCCCCCATCTCTCTCGGCCCCCCATCTCTCTCGGCCCCCCCATCTCTCTCGGCCCCCCCCATCTCTCTCGGCCCCCCCATCATCTCTCTCGCCCCCCCCCATCATCTCTCTCGCCCCCCCCATCATCTCTCTCGCCCCCCCATCATCTCTCTCGCCCCCCCATCATCTCTCTCGCCCCCCCATCATCTCTCTCGCCCCCCCATCATCTCTCTCGCCCCCCCATCATCTCTCTCGCCCCCCCATCATCTCTCTCGCCCCCCCCATCATCTCTCTCGCCCCCCCCATCATCTCTCTCGCCCCCCCCATCATCTCTCTCGCCCCCCCCCATCATCTCTCTCGCCCCCCCCATCATCTCTCTCGCCCCCCCCATCATCTCTCTCGCCCCCCCCCCATCATCTCTCTCGCCCCCCCCATCATCTCTCTCGCCCCCCCCCATCATCTCTCTCGCCCCCCCCCATCATCTCTCTCGCCCCCCCCCCCATCATATCTCTCGCCCCCCCCATCATATCTCTCGCCCCCCCCCATCATATCTCTCGCCCCCCCCCATCATCTCTCGCCCCCCCCCCCATCATCTCTCGCCCCCCCCATCTCCTCTCTCGCCCCCCCATCTCCTCTCTCGCCCCCCCATCTCCTCTCTCGCCCCCCCATCATCTCTCTCGCCCCCCCATCATCTCTCTCGCCCCCCCATCATCTCTCTCGCCCCCCCCCCATCATCTCTCTCGCCCCCCCCCATCATCTCTCTCGCCCCCCCCATCATCTCTCTCGCCCCCCCCCATCATCTCTCTCGCCCCCCCCATCATCTCTCTCGCCCCCCCCATCATCTCTCTCGCCCCCCCCCATCATCTCTCTCGCCCCCCCCATCATCTCTCTCGCCCCCCCATCATCTCTCTCGCCCCCCATCATCTCTCTCGCCCCCCCATCATCTCTCTCGCCCCCCCATCATCTCTCTCGCCCCCCCCATCATCTCTCTCGCCCCCCCATCATCTCTCTCGCCCCCCCCCCATCATCTCTCTCGCCCCCCCCCATCATCTCTCTCGCCCCCCCCATCATCTCTCTCGCCCCCCCCCATCATCTCTCTCGCCCCCCCCCCCCAATCATCTCTCTCGCCCCCCCCCATCATCTCTCTCGCCCCCCCCCCCCATCATCTCTCTCGCCCCCCCCCCCCATCATCTCTCTCGCCCCCCCCCATCATCTCTCTCGCCCCCCCCCATCATCTCTCTCGCCCCCCCATCATCTCTCTCGCCCCCCCCCATCTCTCTCGCCCCCCCCCATCTCTCTCGCCCCCCCCATCCTTCTCTCTCCCTCCCTCTCTCTCCCTCCCTCTCTCTCTCTCTCTCTCTCTCTCTCTCTCTCTCTCTCTCTCTCTCTCTCTCTCTCTCCCCCTCCCTTCCCTCCCCATCTCTCTCTCTCTCCCCCCCTCCCTTCCCTCCCCATCTCTCTCTCTCCCTTTCCCCCCCCCCCATCTCTCTCTCTCTCTCTCTCTCTCTCTCTCTCTCTCTCTCTCCTCTCTCTCTCTCTCTCTCTCCCACCTGCCCCCTTTCTCCCCTCTCCCCCACCTGTCCTTTTTTTACCTGTGATAATCATTTATCACCTCATGATGATTCCATGTTCATACTTCTCTACATTTATTTTTTATCTGGAATTTATATAATCAGTTCTTTAGTATTCAGTGTTGCTCGTACACAGGATAACAAATACACACAAAAAGCTCCATTCTGATTGTAACCCTTTGCTTAACAGCAGTTAACAAATTCTGAGCTGTGGGCCCTAAGTCTCACGTTTCCCTTATGTTGAAGACTTCAACACCTGTTACTGTTTTTTAAACACAAATATTACAGAACCTCTGCTATGGGTGTCGTAAGGTAAACTCAGTCTTAGGCCATCCCCATGGATTTTGATTCACCATTTGCATCACAGAACTGATGGTAGTACAACCTTACCACTTCCTGGAACTAGTTTTTGATGTGCTTATATACACGACCTCAAACAGAAGCACCAAATGAAACTTAATGCTCTGTGCTGCCTGAGGAACTCTTCTTTGGGTGCTGATTACTCCAGTCTTCAGCAATGTTGATAACACTCTCATACTATGCCCCTATGGACTATGGTAGCCTGGCCTATGGATTAACAGCCTCAACATCTACATGTACGTCTTTTAGATACCATACATCATTGTGGGATCAGACTCCAAATTGGTGCATTTATGATAGCATCCTGACAGAGACAAGAGTACACTCATACAGGTTTGACAGCTTCAACTACTGCTAAACTATACTGTCAATAAATGTAACCTCAAGGGCTGTCCAAATCATCATAGCCTATTCCCAGATAAAAGAACACAACCTTCACAAAAATGCCCATGGTCTGGTATCACTCTGTTAGCCTGTTTAAAATCCATCCTCTCTAAACTACACATGACCTTCCTGAATTATCTCTTGCAATCATTCTCACAAAAACTTAGTAGAGTAACATTACCCACAACTTTGTCTAGAGCTCTCCTTCAGCCAAAAAGACGTATCGGACGCATCCATTCTATGAAAACTGTTTTTTTTCATTGGTGAACTAGTTACAGAATTTGGAAACCATTTACGCTGATGGTTCAAGTGTGTTTTTCCAAATGAGTAATGTCTTCACACATACAGGCAACAGTGCACAACACCCCATCATAGGAATGTAATGTCTTCACTGAAGAATTAATAACCATTATGTGAACTCTTAAATACACTCATAAGATAAAAAACAAGGAGCGCCATGAAGGAATTAGCCAAATGGGGCTGAAATCAGTAGAGGTGATGTACATGTACAGACAGACAAAGAAATGATTACAATTTCAGAGAAGTTGAATGATTTATTCAAGAGAAAGGGCAATAACGCATTGGTCCACCACTGGTCCTTACACAAGCAGTTATTTGGCTTGTAGGTGGTTGATAGTTGTTGGATGTAGTTGTTAGGGATATTGTGGCAAATTCTGTCAAAATCCTGAGTTGGTGGATGACCCGTCCATTATGCTCCAAATGTTCGCAGTTGGGGAGAGATCCACTGACACTGCTGGCCAAGGTACGATTTACAAGCAGTAGCAACTCTCACCATGTATTGGCAGGCATTATCTGGTTGAAATGTAAGCCCAGGATGGTGTGCCATGGAGAGCAACAAAATGGGGTGTAGAATATCATCAACATACTGCTCTGCTGTTCTTGCATACCTGATCCAAAGAAGTCTTTATCTTGTTGTTTGAGTCACTTTCTCCATAAATTCTTTGTCCACCTCATTTTTGAAAAGATGACACCTAGGGCATCCTAAAAGATGGCCAACATGAGTTTTCCTGTTGATGCTTGCATTCTGAATTTCCTTTGGACAGATGAGTTGGTGTGCTTACATTTAATGCTTTCTTTTGGACTCTGGTTCAAAATGGTGTACCCAAGTTTCATTGACTAGAATCTTGTTTGTTTAGAAAAGGGTCACTATACCTTCCATAACATTCTTTCAAGTTTGTATATTCTTGTTTTCTTGTGTTGTTGCATTAACTCTTTCAGGACACACCTTGCATTTGTTTTGCTGTCTTTGAGCTTGTTACTGATAATGTTATGAACTGTGCCAACACATATTGCAACTGTGTTTACTATATGTTCAACTGTAACATGTCAGTCTTCAGGAATAATGTCATCAGTGTGTGTTTCAAGTGAAAGAGTTGACTCTTCAACTGGCTGGCCAGTATGTTGCTTGTCAGTCACTGAGGTTTGACTATTTTTAAATGGTTTTACTGACTTATAAAAATGTTCCCAGTTTGTACAATTTTCAATATACTGTAAAATCATTTAAGAAAATATTTTAGTAGTTCTTTCACCTTCAGAAAGCAAAAACCAATCACTGAATGTTGTTCAACTAATGTGAAAACTTCAAGCAGACACATCATCATTAAATCCAATATTGCAATTGCAAACAAAACAATTTTTATTTGTCAGCTGTTCTAATGTAAAGTAATGAAAGAACAAAACTCTTCCTACAAACTATTTCATTTGTACATTTCTCTGGACTCCTAACCATGCCGGAGTCGCAGGAAATATTGTTTCACGAAGGAGGCTACAAAAAAGGATCCCCAACAATTAAAGACACTGTGCCATGACTTAAGGAGGACTGTATCCCAACAACTTTACAGCATTGTGGAATAGGGATTTGTGTGCTGTTGATACCACCAAAATGCTGCCCACCATAAAAGATTCTATAACTGCAGTGATGTTTTCATGCTGAACATTCCACTGAGAATCTGGATTTTGTTGCCAACTCTGCTTCACAGCGTCAACCATGTTAGACTGACTCATGAATACATTCTTATCAGCTCCCCATAACTGGAGTTGAGTGCCCCTGTATCAGTGGTGCATATTTTAATAGCGTGCCCCCACATTTACCACTATAATGCAAACACTGACATTAGATGACTCATTACCCTCAATTTTAGCTGCTGATGTCCTAGTTTTACACTTCATCTGACATTGCAGCTGCACATTGTTAGTGGGTTGCTCTGACCCCACCTTTGAATTCAGAATCATTTTATATGTAAATTTATCACATACCAAAGGATACAATGATCTGCCTCCATAGCCAAGTGATCAGCACATCAGACTCTCGTGTGGAGAACCGGGGCTCAATTCCTGTACTGTCAGGGCTTTCTCCTTGCTGGAAGGACTGGAACATGGTACATTCAGCCTCGTGACGCCAATTGAGGAGCTACTTGTATAAAAAATAATGGCTTGAAGGTGTGGAAAGCTGGCAACGGCTGAGAGTGCAGTTAGCTGACTGCATGACCTCCATACCGCATCCTCACAGTTATACAGAGCGGAGGATGAGACGTTGATCGGTAGACATCTCACGGTCTTCAGGGCCTGATAGTGTCGTGTAGCTTTTTTAAAAATGTGAATCATCTGGGATAACACAAAGAAAAACTTTCATTTGCAAGGGTGTAAGAGACACTTTATTTAAGTAACATTGTCGATTACAGCTTATGAAGCCACTTCAATTTAAACTAGTTCTATTGGGAGTAGGACAAAATACCTCATCTACTGATGCATTCGTGTCAGCACAGTTTATCATTCATGCTCGTGTGCACATAGGTTGCAAAACCTCATGACAAATGAAACATAGGTGGTTAGCTGTGGTAGTGCAATGCAGGAAAACAAATATTTATAGAGATTTTATAAATTTTGCTGGTAAATTTAATTATCTCTCACAAAAGTTGTATCTAGTGTGCTTTTGTAGCAGTTGTTAATTTTAAAGTTACTTAACCGTACAGAAGCCTGACTTAAATCAATTTGCACTAAGTTTTTTGAAGTAATGGTTTATATATTATTCAGAGTATTAGCAAGGATACCACTTTCCATTTCCTGTAGACAGTGTGATGTGACCAGAACATAATAAAACTTGATCCTTTGTCTGAATGAAGATGGCCTGATCTTTCTGAAATCATATTTGGGATAATACTGTCAATATTTATGCTTTCCAAAGAATTTTGCTTTTCTGTGCTCATTTCAAACTGAATGAGAAACAGACTGGACTCAGAAATTAAAATGAAATACTAACCACTTAAAAATGGTTACTGTTTTTCATGTGCTAGCAATAATAAACTAAGACTTTAGTATGAAATTCAAATGTGTTAATTGACGATAGTGATGCATAGCTAAATGTAGTACAATCCTTTT